>NC_136490.1:155918917-156296417 GCF_053919585.1 Euprymna scolopes | reverse complement strand
TTTAACACAATTACATCACATTTTAGTCTCGTCGTTATCAAGCCAAGAGGTTTTGGGTATATATATGAAAATGTATGTATGTCTGTTTGTCTGCGTGCATTTCCCTACAAAAAGCTCACTCTAAATTTAACATACGGGGTTTTGAGATTTGGGGAAATCGTTTGGATCGGGATTCGGCCAGAAATTTCGCTGCTAAGGGGTCAAAGTTTGACGATTTGACTTTTGAGAACTATAACAAACTCCTCCAACAATATTGGGTCTAAAGTCTTAAAATTGTATATATAGGTTACTTGGACATGGATCTAACTTTCTAATTGTATTTGAGCCTAAAACGGTAAATGTTAAGGGATCCGATTTGGGGTAAAATTTAAAAAAAAATGATATCTATGATCCCTAACAAATAACTCAGCTAATGTTTGGTCTAAATATTTGACATTTTGCATAAAAAGGTATTCCGGCATCGGGCATGCTTTTTAATCGTTTTGTTTTCTGAAACTTTGGCTTCCAAAAGTAAAAGTTAAACATATTAACATTTGGGGTCTCTAGCAAAGGATTAATCCAATTTTGGGTCTAAACATTGTACATAACGGGTATTCAGACTTTCAGCAAGATTTTTAATCAGTTTTTTTTGACACAATTTTGCTGCCAGTATTGGGTCCAAACACTTTAGATTTAAGATGTAGGCAACTTTGACTTGATTTGAGCTACAAACAATATATGCGTAGGGGGTCAAAATTGGGAGTAAATCTTCTGTGTCTCTACAAACTTTACTCTATAGTAGTTTTGGAAGCCCATTATATAGAAAGGCATTACGGTACATATGCACACTTTTTAATACATACATATGCACAAAAGTAATTAACAGTACGTAGGGCCCGAGCAAAGCCGGGATGAACTGCTAGTATATATATATATATATATATATATATATATATATATAAATATATATATATATATATATATATATACAAATTATTTTTCTAGAAAAGCAATAGGATTGCCATTCTTTATATACCCTGCTTTTTAGAGTCGTCTAATCCTGCACCATTGAAATCTGTCCATGAATTTTACTTTTTTTCATAAAAAGAATCTCGATTTAAAATCTCTCCATGCACATGTTCTTAGTAAATGAATCGTGTATAGCCTACAGTGTATATGTATAGGCGACATCTCGAAAGATACATGCATAACAGGATGATATAGTAAGGCTAAAAGAAAGATTTCACTGCAACATCTATTCAAAGTATTTTAGATCAGCTGTGTAAAGTAAGCATCGAATGTTAACGGTTCTCATCCAATACTCATCATATATGTTAATATATGCCACATGTTAAGAAATGAGAAAATAGCAGGGCGCCTAGCAGTGCCCGGCCGTAAGATACGCTTAAATATAAACGGTTGACTAATGCAGATTTCGTATTTATTATTATATTATACTCGACCCAATATATCGTAATGATTTTAAAAATTGACCAGAGAGTACCAAGAATTGAAACCAAAACGTTAAGCTTACGATTTATTTTTGCCTTTCCCGTTAATGACTTAGTTATGAAGATACGAGGGGCGTGCAATAAGTAATGCCTCTGACCCACTTCCCATAGAAGTAGAGCAACGAAACTTGGCACAGTTATTAGTCTTTCTCTGTATAGGAAACACCCAGAGTTATGCATTTCTCCCATCGTTTGACGTAGCTCTGGAGACCGTTTTTTGTAGAACACCTCAGGTTGGTCCTCCAATCAAGACGTGACTTAATAAATCAAGGCTGCATCATCTGGGGAAACGCATTCCTTTCAAAACCAACTTGGAGGTGGTGAGTCCAAGTGCTTCCACGGCATTGACTGCACTTTGGTGTCTGGATCATAGTTTTAACCTGTGTAATCAGTCTTTTGAAATGACTCATTTTCTTGGCACATCTTCAAATTCATACTCGAGCACTCGACGCGATCTCGCTTCTGGAATGGTGTGAGCAACCTGAGAATGCATCTGGCAGACACCTTATGCATATGCAAATGGTCATTTATGATAGTTTCCACAGACACTGTACTAATCTTGACATATTGGGCTATTTAGCGAATAGTAATGCGCCGATCTTTCAAAATAGTACTCTCAACTTGACGGACAGATGCCTCATCAATGGCAGTAGGGGGCGACCAGGTCTGGGAGCTGTTTCCACAGACTTCTGGCCATGTTTGTATTCAGGATGTCAGCGTTTTACTAGGTCATATAATGGAGCATTATCACCATAAGTGTCTTCATTTTATCAAAAGTCTCCCCTAAAACAGAAACCACAATTATTTCAGAGATGTAATTAGCCACATAACCCGTAGAGATATGAATAATTGCACATGAAAAATTTCAGCTAGATCAGACAACTGTAAGTGGGTCAGCGGCATTACTTATTGCAGGCCAGTCGTATGTTTGCGTCAAGGCTTACACTTTAAACATTAACCGATAACAATTACGTTAGGAATGTATATTCGTAATGTCGGCGTTCAACCTTCACCTGAAAAATTCCACTTTTTTAATTTTTCAAAATTTTGTACAATTTTTTCCGGCTAAAGCCCAAATATGAAGTTTTGCATAGGCTCAATATATTATATACATTAATTTTCTTGTCTGCAAACCAAAACCTTACAAAGAAGTTTGTAGGCAACTTTTGAAACAAAATACATACGTATACATAAATACATATAGAAAGAGTTTTGTGTTTACTATAACCTTTTTACACAAATATTACACAAGTATAAATCATGTAGAATAATTGCACTAATATAAATACACGTAATAGGTAACTACAGATGAGTATCCTGTAAGAAAACTGAAAAAAAAAAAACTAATAGGGAATTAATTAAAATCAATGTTTAAAAGAATATGCACATTAGCTAGATTTTTTGCTAGTGAGTGCAATTCCTCGACACACACATTTAAATGTTGTGTTTCGTTTTAACATAGACGAAACTGTATTTATTATGAAAATCAATACACGAAAAACCCAACTTCATAGGAGCACTAGCAGTATTACCTAGCCTTGCCCGGAAATTGCTTTTATGCATTTTTACACTTATTTTTTTATCTGTATCTTTGGTAATTCCAATATCTTTATTTTTTTATAATCCTACAACCAATTTACTAAATTTCGGTTTGAATGACACCTTACCGATCAAGTTAGGTTCCACACAGTGCCAGCAACAATTCAATTTCTCTGATCTGTGCCCTTAGTAGCTATGCTTCCAGCTTAAAACTAACTCCTTTGGTGAGGGATGGGGGCCATAATTTCTCAACCTGTATGCCAAATAAACAACAGGATCTACGTTACCTAGTTATTAATTGTAAGAATTTATGGGTTTGTCGCTGTATAGTTATAAAATTACTCACCTGTTTCGGAAAATTCCTTGGGACTATGATTACAATGTTTTTTTAACCGAAATATAAGAAACTTCCGAATCACATTTTCACTAAATATGTGTGTAGACCGTTTTGTAATTTTTTCAGGATAAGTTGCTTGTAAAGATAGATTATGTGATCCATATTCAATTGCGATACGACATAGCCTCATACAAAAAAGACATCACGACGATAGAAGTTTTGAAAATAGGCAAGTCGGAAATATGCAACCCACTAAAATTTAGCGAAAAGATGAAAGGAGACATTTAAAACGACGCATTTAACAATCGGTTACTTCTGAATGAAGGGATAATAGAAGCTGCTACACTAATTGAAATAAGTAACTGATTATAAACAAAGAAGAACTGTAGGCATTTAGACTACTCAACGATACATGATCTATTTTCATACTGAATGAATTTAGACATTTTATTAATATTTAATGTGTGTTCTGATTTGAGTTCAGTCCATGTATCGCTTAATCGATTCAGATCTCTTTCTTATTTTCCGTTACCTCATTTTGAATGCAATGTTCTCTTGGTCTGCCTGGCTCTGCTTCTAGATAGGCTCTGATTACGATTACACAAAACTGACGTGTATCTCCCTTATATGTTGAGCTGCTGTGTAAGTTGGCAAATCCAGTGAACGCAATTCGCACTCAACATCTCCTGAACTGGCTCGAGACCCCTGTTAGAATGCAGGTGCAATGCGCCCGTCAATCGAAGTCAACGAGTTTGATGCCTGTCAATCTTAAATTGCGAACTCTAAGCAACAAGTAAACAAGTAAGTCGGTTCAAGCTAGTACCGCGTTAACGGAGTTATTGACACACAGCACATTTATATGTTCAAAAAGAATGTATGTAGTAATTAATTTTATTTTAACATGTATTGTTATTTCTCGTGGAAGTATATCTTCAAAGTAATTAAACTTATTTTTTTATTAAATTGTATCTTTTAAAAATACTCAATGATACTCTGTGATTTTTTTTTTTGTTTTAAAGAAAAAATGTCAGGTATTGTTTCTCGTGGTTTAAATATAAGTCGGCCTCTAATGTGTCCAATTAATACATTTTGTCTCAGCTGTGAAAGTATTTGTAATCGATTTACATCACCCTAGTCTACGATGTATTCTTTAATAGTAGGATTTTTATTTATTTTGTATTTGGGTTGTGAGTATTTTATAGCCTGCTAAGTGCTATATGGTGTTATCTAGGTAAAATGTGTTGTAGTGATTTGCATGGAATAGTTTTCTTGCATTAATTTGTTATAGTTTTTGAGTAAGATTCAAATAGAAAATTTGATTGCGCTCCGTAGTCTTAAATAAGACAATAAACATAGGATACAATATTGCATATTGAGTGTCGAGTTTACCTTGTAGTCTTGTGCATGCTATGTGAAAAGGTGTAAGGTATTTATGCATAAATCCGAAATATCTGCATATGATGCATTTTTGATTAACGTCTGGTGGATTTGCATGTGTAGCTTTGCTATCGATTGGATGTATGACTGCTAAACTCTATCATAAGAAGTGGATAAAATATGTACTTATTATGTGTAGCTTGCTGACAATTTTGTGAAATTAGTTTATGCATGCATTGGTCGTAGTGACACACAAGAGACTATTGATTATTTTTGCTTTTATTTCAGTTGTTCTTTATTTCTATCCATGTAGGCTTACGTATTTCTTAATACATTCAATAGTGTATTGACTATTGATTTATTGTCGAGTAAGACTGCTGATATGGTAGTTCCAATCTAAAAAAGGGATTTATAAGGAAATATATATATATATATATATATATATTTATATATATGCTTATGCGGAAAGCTTTTACTGAAATTGAATGACGTATTGTCAGTGTTCCATAGTCAAGTTAGCAATGTTACAGTAATTATGTGTGTTTTATTACAAGTATGCAAAGTTAGTAATTGTATGTGATAAAACGAAGACAATGTCGATTCTGCGTAAAAATTACACTATACACACACACACACACATATATATATATATACACATACACACACACACACACACACACACACACACACACACACACACACATATATATATATATATATATATATGTATGTATATGTGTGTGGGGGGTGTACACCAGAAGGACCCGTGTATCGGCGTTTCCGGGTTGAAGCATATCTAAATATGCTAAAACAGATTCGGTAGAGTATCCACCCAAAAATTAAAAAAATATAACACATTAGTGCTGTTCTGTATGTTCTGATTAGAAGTTACTGCTTTGCAACTGGAACTCATTGAAAGCGATACTAAGTGTAAACCCCTATTTTGGGAGGAAGTAAAGATAACTTCCGGTTAGTGCTGTATAGAGGCGTGTACTGAAACTTGGCTGTTAATACAACTGCGACTGTCCATTTCAGGCATATAGACTCGGTTATTGGCGGCAATGAGCGTTCTCGGCCTTCAAGTGATAACTATGAGAAGGTATTTCTATATTGAGGCGTTTACCGACGTATACTGGTAAATCTTGTCTGTCTGTGTAACTGTCACAAACAATTACCGGCGAACAGTGTCGGGTACCATGAGCGTTTTCTATTTCCATTGTACTGTGCGTAAATGTAGTGGATAAGAGCATTTGCACTAGGTTCCTATGCAAATATTAGGACAGCGAAGCCCATATAACCAGTAATACCATCGAGAATGCGCGTAACTCAATAAACACTAGTACACGCACCGAACACCTAACCAGGTAATCCATAGGAATAAACAGTACTGAGCCGCACACCGAACAACCCCTAAATTTGCAGAGTAATTTGGTTGACACCGCAGAGATCAAATATTATCAAAACTTTGATTAAAATTTTGACCCCTTGACGTTTATTGTGTTGGGTTCAAATAAAATAAAGGGTTTGATCATGTCCAAGTAACCTACATCTAAAATTCCAAGTGTCTGGACCAAAAATTAAAGAAGTAGTATGGTAGAGTTTTCAAAGGGCAAATCCTTGAATTTTGACCCCTGACAACCAAATTTATGGTTAAAAAACGATTAAAAAGATTTTTCCAATTTATATAACTCCTTATGTCAAACCTCCTATTTGTAGACTGAAAATTAACAGAGTAGTTTAGAAGGGATATGTACACACAGAGTCAATTTCACTTTTGAAAATATTTAGATTTTATTATGATAAATCATGTAATCTAGTATTTATCATGTCCAATCCATAGCGTTTTATTGTACCGTATTATTTCATGAACATTGAATAAAATGTGTAAGATATAGTTTTTCAATGTTCATGAAAATCGATGTAGAGCAGATTAAACATTCTAGAATTTTGCCAAATATGTAATCGCAGTGCAATTTGATTGTTGGTACAATTTCTGTAAATGTAACGTCATACCTCCAAGACAACTGCCTTTATCTAACTTCCACGTTAAATTAAAGAATTTTTTAAAACTAAACTTTATTGAAACTTTAACTCCTAATGTAACTCTACTGTATTCTGTAAGTTAATATTCCCTTTCTTGAAAACTAACAATTTGCTCTACTTCCCAAGCTGCCACTAAAACTCCTACATTACACACGCTTTTTAGTGGGGTATTTAGTTTCTTGCCCTTAATATTCGCATGCTGCCTGCTTAGAAAGTCATCGCTAAACATGTATAAATTTCTACCTCTAGTAGTCTGTATTTAAATTTATTTTGATTTAAAGCGATCTACATTACATAACAATATCTATCTTTGTTAGATAGTTTTGCAACGATTAATACAACAATGAACCGATACTCTTTGTTATGCAAAATACTCCCTGACCCATAAATGAAAGATGAAATTATTTCCCTTCTAAATTCCTAAAACTTCTATTTATTCACATCTACTGAAAATGTGTACATATATCTATTTACTTAATTATACATAGGGAATACGCCATAACTCATAATTTACCTCCAGCTATACCCGTACTACATCACACTTACATATTAACCCTCCTGTCATCTAAAATATACAGGACCTGGGCACATATTTTTTTTAGTTTAATTCTTAATACCTAGTCATACTGTAACGTTATCCTATTCCTAAGCTAACATATAAATATATAGAAAAAATTAAATAATCTAAAGGTTAAATATTAAATCACATATTAAGTCCTTTCTAACAAGCCTGCTTCCTGCTAGTTGCTTCCACTGCATGAACTTCACTCTCCCCCTCTTCCAGTAACAAAGAAATAGCAATGCCCCTAAATCACTTTGAGGAGTGTAACTATTCAGTAGAAATATAACCTTTACAAACTCACCCAGTAACATTAACTACCCACGCGGGGTCCAGAAATAACCGAATTAGAAACCAGGCGCGGAACAAACCCTCTCGGTGGTAATGGACCCAGTAGATCTTCCCAGATCATACGTCTAGTAGAGGGAAAACTCTGAACTAAACCTCAGGGGAGGGAGGCCTCTCCCGTCTTGGATGGCAACCTTTCTATAACTGGTGACTCAAAAAATTAACGGTTTGCAAACCTAAACTGCTTAAGGAGTAGATAGGCTGTGTCTATCGCCCGGCTTCCAGATTCCTGCTTTGTCTATTTTTTTTTACACGGTGGTCACCACTTATCAAGGCCCGGAAGTTACTCAGGGATAAGGGTTATTGCAAGTACATTACGTTAGTGTGGAGATTTGATGAAGTGTTTACTTAAGGGGGCGGTTCATTAGGAATTTGTTAACGTTGGACATGAACACATCCAATTTGTAGTCCGGTGGGAAGCAGGCAGACGGAACAAAGTTCCACAGGCGTGTAGTTCTAAGAAAGAATCTTTGTCCATGGAATCTACGTTTTGATTTAGGCACAGGGGAAAATGTTCACAGTGGATTAGGCTAGACGGGTGTTTTTCGTGAAAGACTGGCGAGGGGTGACCAGAGGTTGGAGTTCAGACGAGTACCTGCCATGGAAATAACGATAAAACAAGGATAGGTTCGCAACGTCTCTTCTGTGGGAGAGGGGTTGCAAGGTAGAGAAAAGGGCATCGCCCACTAAGCCACGAAGTCTATTTTGTACTCTGTCAAGGCAGGATAGGCTGTTTTTAGCAGCTCCTGCCCAGATATGGCAGCAGTATTCCATCCTTGGACGTATTATGCAGGCGCAGAAATACTATCACAGGAATTCGACAGAAACACTCAGTGATAGATCTTGTTTTCTGACTAGAGCAATGAACGCTGTTTTCCCCACCCCTCTAAAGTGGGCACTGGGCAGTGCTTGAGTGCCTTATATCCAGGTGCAATTAGATTACGTTGACCTTTATCTGATAGGATGAGGGTACAGGATTGACAGTTCCTAGCTGCTGTTTTCGACTGGTAGTAGAGGATCCCAACCCTTTGGTAGCGCTTAAAGCGGCAGCTCCATTAACAGTTGTATAATATTGGGATGTTTGTAGTACCATGTCGCGCATGTAAATGGACCATGAACTCATCCACGGTGGGCTTTCCTGAGACCACAATCCTAGTTGATGAAAGAATAGCTGATGGTCTACTTGTGTTGATGTCCGGCATTCTGCATAACCACTCGTTCAGCACCTCTACCTAAACTGAAACCCTTTAAAAAATAACAGTACAATAAAGAATTACGCTTAAGGTTCAAACAAAATCAACTTGCCTCCTCCCTTGAGGCTTGCATTTACGAATATCTGTGGGCTTAGAACTAATTTAGATTATGTTGAAGCATTTATCCTAACAAACATACCGGGTGTCTTAGCACTAAGTGAGACTAACATACACTGCCCCATCGCCTCTTACTACTTTAACATGCCTGGATATCTTCCACTCTGCCGTAAGGTTATATGCACGGACTTGGAATCTGTATTCGTCATACCCTCCCTGGACAAGAGAAAAAACAAGAATCGGACGACCAAAACTTTATGTGCATTAGACTTAACATGCAACATAATATTAGGTACTTGTATTTCTATACAGCTCTCCCTCAACCCAGGACTGTACCCGAACAAACAAAATCTCTGACAGTATAGATACAGCACTCCCTCTCAACATTAGTGCACAAGTACATGTATTTGGTGACTTCAATGTCCACCACAGAAACTGGCTTGGATTCTCTTCTTACACAGATGCAGCCGGTAGCACAACACAGAGCTTCTATATATCCGACTCCTCATCACAGATGGTTACGTTTTGAACTCGTTTCCCAGACCACCAAGAACAACACGCATAATTTCTAGATTTGTTTCTGACCACATTTCCTGATAATTGACTGGAGAGCCATCATGGATCTCATCAGAGATGGACGCATGGGGAAATTCCTACTGAACAGTGCGCAAATGAGACACCTAAATGATTCAAAACAGCAATTGAAGCACATATTCCCAAGCGGAAATTTTATAGCAAGCTCCACTCTCCCCAATGGTTTACTCCTACTGGTGCAATTGCTATTGCGCAAAGGCAGCATGAGTACCGCAGATTTAACCGTCATAAGTCGAGTTAAAACAGACAGACTATATAGAAGTTAGAAGTAACTGTAAGAAAGAAATAGCGACAGCCAAGAGAGAATGTGCTGAAACAACCAAAAAACACCTCGAAGCTCAAAAATTAGGATCCTGTGATTTCTTGAAAATCTACAGCAGTGTAGTAAATAATAGGCAATCAACAATTCCCCCACAAACTAACAATCATGAGGTTATTTGCTCAGCAACCGAGAAGGCTAACATGCTCGCCAGTCGGTTTGCCTCCACACTGAAACCTCCTACCCCCTCTCCCTATGTTATCTTAAATCACCCGTTCTCAGGTGCATGCTATCATAAAACAACTTGACATTACAAAAGCATGTGGAACTGATCCGATCCCGGCTGTGCTATTAAAAAGATGCTCGGCCGAAGTAGCTCAAGTGCTCTCCAAACTACTTCTGTGATACTAGTTTTAAAGAATTCTGTCGAAAGAACTGACCCACTAAATTACCGCCCCATTAGCCTCCTCTCACTTTTCGCCTAAATCTTTGAGTCAATAATCAATCAAAATCTAGTCCATCGCCTTACACAACTTCTAACAGACCAAAAATATACCTTTTGGAAAGCCTGTTCCACAGCAGATATCCTAACTGTAATCTCTGAACGTATATACCATTCACTGGACAAAGCAGATGAGGGTAAAGCAGTAGCTCTAGATATATCTAAGGCTTTTGCCAGAGTATTGCATGAAGGCTTCTCAGGAAAATCAGATCATGCAGTATCACTCGGCGAATACTTAATTATATCCTTCTAGATAAGATAAAAATTCAGGTTTTCCTCAACGGTCGTACATCTAAACAATATGATATAAATGCGGGAGTTCCTCAGGTGTCTATCCTTGGACCTTTATTATTCCGAATATTCATAAATGACCTCCACGACAAAATTGCCTCTGAGATGTCTATATATGCTGACGACACCACGCTCTATAACAGGCACGACAAGAAAACAAAAGAATACATATCTAAGGAAATGGCAGAAACACTAGAAGGAGACCTCCAATCCGTAGTGGAATAAGGACTAACATGGATGGTCACATTTAATCCTGCCAAGACTAAACTTTTTCTTCAATAATTACAAGAAACGTTCTCTACCACTAATAGCAATGGCCAAAAACTCTTTATCTGATAGTACATCTTTTAAACTCATCGGCCTAACGTTCACAGGAAACATGACTTGTAACTATTACATTGAGAGCATTGCCAGGACCACTGCGAGGAAGGTAGGCTCTCTTTACCGTGCTAGAAAGCTACTAACGCCCGGAAGTATCATGTATCTCTATAAGACCGTCATTTTCCCATGTATGGAGTATTTTTGTCATAATTGGGCTGGTGCATATGCTACTAGTCTCTCTATCCTAGACAGGTCCAAAGGGAGTCTCCAACCTGATAGGCACTGGAATGTCATCTAAGCTTAAGCCTCTTTCCCCCGACAATATGTTGAATCCCTCTGCCTGTTCTACAATTATTGTAATGGTGAATGCTCTGACGTACTGCCAGCACTTGTACCCCGTCGACGTAAATACTCTCTACAAACCCGACAAGCAGCTAAATCGCACCCCTACACAGTAGAGATCCCTAGATGTAAGAGGGCTTTCTGCTCCAGTAGTTTTCCATTTTGGGCCCCTTCTTCCCCAACTGTACTGACATGCAAACCTTCAAGTGTAACGTGAACCGACATCTTGCTGCCAAACTCCCTACATAGTGTCCCAGTAATTTAGGTCTCTGATAGTTGCCTCTTACACCAAAGTTATAATGTGCCTTGTTGTTACCTAAATGGCCTAAGGGTGTGTTTTGCTCCCCATTTGGGAGGTTCAGACTTCCCAGGGACCTGAAGGAGATCGCATTACTATACTAAGATTACTTTCATAGATCCCGGGCGACAGCGGATATACAAAGACTTGAAATTGATATATATTTTAATTCATTGTCAAAATAAATATATTTTGCTTTATTGTTTGAAAACCAGAGATATATTTGTTATTCGAAAAATGGACGGCAGGAAATATTAGAACAATGGCCTTGACATTGTCTGGCCTGTCGAACTCAGTACTAGGGGTTCTGAATGACGGGGTTTGACCTTTGAGGTCATGCGAATTAAATGTTGATTTTGGTCCCAAATTGCAAAGCTAGTGATATGGCTGAATTGCACACCCGCAAAATTTGGGGTTTCCCCAAATGTGGAGCGTAATTTGATTGGCTTAAGGGACCTCCACACCGACACACTCACCCCACTATATAATGCTAGTGTCGTGCGAAATTAGTTAGATTCCAGGCAGATTGACGCAGACTCTCGAAATAACAACACCTCTCCCTGAAGATGTGATCAGCACCCACTCCTCCGACCCGTCTGAGTGCCGTCTCCGAAGAAAAATGTCTTAAGAACTTCACGTGTATATATCTGTAAAACATTTGTAATTTTTGTGAAATACACAATAGTAGATTAGAATTTCACGTGTCTGTTGTTTCTTTTTTGTCTGCGTGAGCTTTGCTATTTGTTTTCAGCATACACGGAATCTGATGTGACCGCCTCAGGATACCAGACATCATGAGCCGAAGTTTTCGAGGACGATCAGGGGCCATGGCTTTACGTCCCAAGAGAAATTGGCCCATTGTTTGGAGTGAAAATGTAATAAAAATAAATATTGTTTATGGATACTATTCTTCTTGTCTGTTAGACATGAACAGTATGAAGTCGAGTTCGGTATTATTTCAGTATCTACAATCACTTTCTCTTATTATGCCATTTATTCACCACATTCCAAAAAGGATGTTTCTAATAAACGGTGGAGTATTTCTTTTTCTTTCTGGCTTATAACCAATGCAGATCAAACTTAGCGATGGTTGTTTTTACACATTGAAATACTTATTTTAGTTACAGTAAGTAGATTTATGCTTTTTGGAGCGATTTCAAAAGAGAGATCATGTATATCAACAGTGTATATTAGAATAGCATTCTTAGTTATTTAAATTATCTAATCATCACATTATATATATATATATATATATATATATGTATGTATATATATATATATGTATATATATTTCATCCAAACACGGTCGTGTTTGAATACATGGTAAATGTGCAGCTTCACCCGTTCAGAACTGCTTTAAAGCTTCACCGGTCCTCCATTTTCCAACCAAATTTAAACAATTATTACAGTTTATAGATAACGTTCTCAGTTATATTGTGAAAATTATTTTTTAAATTTTATTTCAGTAAAACACAAGTTATAATGAATTTACTGGTGTTCATAATTATAAAAAAAAACGTAATTAGATGAACAACGTTGTTTATGACTGATTTCAATAGCAACCACATCGCTTCAGCGAGAAGCGTTGCTACTAATTCACCTCTCACGCGAAAAAAATTAGCAAGTGAAACAGAGGGAATGAAAGAAGAGGAGTGCCGCACATTAATTTAAATATGTGATTGTTATGTTTATGGGGTAAATGGAATGAAACTGAATTTAAACAAAAAACAAATGAATTTACTGGAAACATGAAAGATTATGAATTATAATAGAAAAAATGGAGCATGAAAAGAAATATTGTTAAACGTAACCATGAAAAAGAGAACGACAAGGTATTCTAGTAAAAAATATAATGCATTTATAATTTAAAATATGACAGCATTAAGTATTGATTATATGATGTTAAATTGAATTTAAGTCTTTGACTAGATTATCTTGTCCTTTTTTTTCATGTTTAAGCTGAACCATATTACTTTTCATTCTCGCATTTTTCTTGCAATATATATATATATATATATATATATATATATACATACATATATATATATGTATTTATATAATATATATATGGATATATGGATATATATATATATATATACAAATATATACATGTATATATATACATATATATATATACATGCATCTACCTATCTGTCTCTCTTTCTATGTATAATCACAAAAACCGTTTATAGTTCTAAAATACATTTAAAACTTATAGATTGATGTTTGCACTAAAAAATATTTATAGTGCCGTAACATTTTTATTGTTATGGATCCCATAAGCACTGATTCATTTCTCCATTTAAATATATATTATTCATACATATAATGAAAGTGCATTCGGAAATATAGTTAGCAAGTATATTCCAGATTTGGATACGGTTTTAAGTATCATCATCAACAACAACAACAACAACAACAACAACAACAACAACAACAACAACAACAACAACAACAACAACAACAACAACAACAACAACAACAACAACAACAACAACAACAACAACAACAACAACAACAACAACAACAACAACAACAACAACAACAACAACAACAACAACAACAACAACAACAACAACAACAACAACAACAACAACAACAACAACAACAACAACAACAACAACAACAACAACAACAACAACAACAACAACAACAACAACAACAACAACATAACAACATAACAACAACAACAACAACAACATAACAACATAACAACATAACAACATAACAACATAACAACATAACAACATAACAACATAACAACATAACAACATAACAACATAACAACATAACAACATAACAACATAACAACATAACAACATAACAACATAACAACATAACAACATAACAACAACAACAACAACAACAACAACAACAACAACAACAACAACAACAACAACAACAACAACAACAACAACAACAACAACAACAACAATAATAATAATAATAATAAGTAGCGGATGCTTTGGCTCTTCCACAGGGGATTAATAAATATGTAATATATTGATGTGACATTCTTTAGATATTCACCGTAAATGGAAATGCTCTGATATTATTATAGCTCATTTGTTACAATTGCAAAAGTTTTTATCCAAGCTAGCAGGGACAACCGGCGTAGCGAGGTCATTAAATAAGCATAAATATGATATTTTCGAAAGCCTAACCAAAACTTATGAAGAATTCTTGATAAAATTATTCATACAAAAAAGAGATTACTAAGATGTCATCAGCCAAATTCAAAACCGACACCAAGTCATATGAAGAATTATTGATAAGATTATTTTTTTTAAAAATAGGTTATTGGAATGTCATTAGCTATAATAGAAACCGAAACCAGAACATCTGAGGAATACTTAGTAATATTATTTATAAAGAATATATGAATTAAGTACCATCAGCTATAATCGAAACCGAAACCAAAATTGTGAAGAATTCTTAATACAATTAGTTATAAAAAAAGTAATTGACTTGTGTAGCATCAGCTATAACAGAAACCGAAACCGAAACTTATGGTGAATTCTTGGTAAAATAGTTTATTAGAAAACCTGGAAGTACATACCAAGTAAACAGCCCGGATATAAACATGACACAGAAAAAACACACACGCTATCGTATTAATATATCGATAACTTAAAATAGAATCAATGGTTCCCGTCTACAATATGACATCATAGTAAGATATTAGAGTCAGATAGGAATCTAAAATACCAAATGACCACGCTAATCACATGCTTCCTAAACATATTTTCTGTTTAATTCTAATTCGTAAATTGCTACAACTTTTCCGATCCTATTAACATTCATAATTACAATATTTTTGAGTAGCTTACCCACTAATTATTTTCTAATTTCACTACCCAAGCAATCACCGAAGTCAATATTTCATAATCTCCGCTCATCGTGATTTACCGTAATTATTTCGTGTGAACGTTACCTGCTGCCCATATTTAAACTATAGCGCATTGCCAGGTCTCTTAATGATAGCACGTTTAAGTTTTTATTACGGACACAGATAGACAGGCCGATATATATATATATATATATATATATATATGAAAAGACAGATGATAATAGAAATAGAGTGTGGGCGATACTGCATGTATGTTTCACGCACAACCGTATGTGCGTAATCTTGTACGTTCGTGTATTTCCGCGCGTGTGTGTGTGTGTGTGTGTGTGTGTGCGTGTATGTGCTTTTGTGTTTTTTGTCTGCTTTGCTAATGTTGAGATTATCAACAAAAATCTATTTCCTTTCATTTGATTACACAGAATAACATTTACTTCGTGTTTTTCATTTTTACATTAACACATACGCGTTCGTTAGAAAGAAACAGAACGATAGAAAGACAGAGGCAGATAGAGAGATGTATAAATATAGAAAAAGAGACAGATAGCGAGAGAGAGAAAAGGAGGTAGAGAGAAATATAATATGTGTGTTAATGTGCGTGTGTACGCTTGTCATCATATGTATACTGCTGATATTAGCGGCACCCAACCATTAATTTTATACATAACATACGATGCCGTAATTTTTGTTAAATGGTAGTAATGTCAACGATATACAAGTATTTTTCCATGTGTTACGATAACACATAATCTGTTAAACTACAATAACTTTCTATTTTTATTTGAAATCTACCTTCCTTACTTCAAGCATTGTCGAACTTTTCTTCGACTTTATTCATCATGTTTCGGATTTCCTTATTTTTCTCTGTTTCTTTTCATTTATTCATGTATCTTTCTACAGTCATCCTATTCGTCGTCCAAATGCATACTTATGCAGACCGTACATTAACGACAGGTTTAGTTATCGTGGACTTGACATTTTCTTTCTCATACACAATACCATACAACACCAAACAAATAAAAAAACACTGTGTATACTGCATGAGTACAGGATGCATCTTGCTTGTCTTAGGCCTGAAACAAATAACAATATTGGTCATTTCCGCCTTTCAGCGCGGGGAACGGCTTACAAAAAATGTAAAGATAGCGACTTGCAGCAATTACCCTAATGTTACTGCCAATGAACGCCAGTGACCGTCAGTGGAATCTACTGAACGCTCCTGACTGCAGGTATTGCTCACAACCTGCATGTCATCTCATAAAACTACTCAGTAGTAGGCTTAAAACAGCAGTAATCAACTCAAAGCAACTACGCATAATAGTGCTATGAAGTGGCAGTAGCGAACTTTAAAACATGGTGTCCGAGAATCCATGACAACGCCTAACAATTGAAGAAAACAAATTTACAGACCAGTGCCGTTGTCCAGAAGTGTCAGTAACTACCTAAAATTCGCTGTCAATCATCATCATTAAGCCTAATGACTAAAACTGATCGACATTAGATATCAGTACCATACAATGGATGACAGTGCACGAATGGAGAAGAAAAGCCATTACATTTAAGAGTAGTCCAATGACCTCGACACTAGTCAGGAGCGATATTGATAGACAATAACCAACAAACATGCCAATGCGAAAATCGCTTATGATAAGTATAAATCACCAGTAACCATGAGTGCCCAACGATTCCCGAAACATGAAGACAAACGATTTCATTTCAGAGCAGGTCACTGGAGATCAACAAATATAACTGCCAGTTGTAGCCTGTGACATATATATATATATATATATATATATATATATATATATATATATATATACAGTAGAACCTCGGGTTATGGTTGCCCTAGAATATATTTTTTTCAGTTTACGACGTAAAATACGATGGTTTTCCGGTCCCTGGTTACGGTATATGTACCGACTTACGTTGTTCTTGATAATATTATTTTATTATATACATGTGTATTATGTATTGTGCTGTATATTTTACTGATTTTAATGCCGTATCCAGGGGTTCTTATATATATATATATATATATATATATATATATATATATATATATATATACATGGTACACGGCCCTACAAGTATATATATATATATATATATATATATATATGTCCTACTAGTATATATATATATATATATATATATATATATATATACTAGTAGGACCCGTGTACCGGGTTTGCCCGGTGGGAATATGATTGTGCATATCTATGATTATCTAGTGCATAATCGCATGTGAATCCGGAAATTAATGATTAGGGGGGGAACAGTTAAAAATATTAATATATAATTATGATGGCGATTGCTAGTGTAGCCATTGTCGGCCCAAGAGAATTGCGAACAGTGGCCAAAATAAAAGCATATGTCTTGCAGTGGCAGATAGCGGAATCCAGTGGCTGTCATTGTTGGCGATTTTGGTTCCTGACGATTGATGTTACAAGTGTCACTGTCGGTGGGTGGCTGTAATCGTCGTACATTGTCGTTCACCGGCGGCCATGGCCAGTACTTTGATTCAACTAATCTATACGGAAATTGTATGTAATTGGATACTAGTGGAGTTACTCCCAATACTCGCTCGTTATAGGAGAAAAGCTGTCTGCAGACTAATATTATATATATATATATATATATGTATATATATATATATATATATATATATGTATATATATATATATATATATATATATATATATATATATATATATATATGTATATATATATATATATATATATATATATATATATATATATATATATATGTATATATATATATATATATATATATATATATATATATATATATAAAGCTGAACGTCTGTGTGTGTGTGTCTGGTAACGAATAGGCTCCTATATGGTTGACTATTATAGAAAACTGATCACATATAATGATTGAAGATGTATCGAGACACAGGAATGGGCATGTTTTATCTGGCATAATGATGATTAGTTACAATTGCGGGGTCTGCGTAGGCGCCTCATCCACAAAGTATGGAAATCAAAAATTTAAAAATTAAAAAAAAAATCGTTTCAAGTGTTTTTGTAATAGACGTACATATTGATATTTTGATAAGTATGTTTTAACTTTAATAGGGATGGTATAATAAAATTTGCATTCGCGCCTGGCCTACATAGAATGGAAATAGGCACAGACATTAATAAAGACTATTCATATCTTTCTGCGTAAATATACTTTGATAATTATGTTTCAGTTTTAAGAAATATGATATAATAAGTTATAGGGCGTTCGTTCGCGCCTGACCTCCATAGAATGAAAACACATCACAAAGTTTAACAAGTTTTTTTTTTATATATAGATCCACAGAATATTGTGATAAGTGTTTCAGTGTGAACCGCATGGTATAGTAAATTATGGGGTTTATCTATTTTATTTTTACTTTCCTCACAGTTTGCTTTGGTTTTGATACACCCAAATTCGAAGCTATCTCTTTACAACCATTCCTTTTAATAATCTTTCATACTTTCATAAACCAGAGTCCATTTTCTGAAGGCTATTTTTGAACCCAGTCAACGACGGGTACTTTTGTTATTATTTATTTATTTATTTATTTTTTTTTTACAAAGACATCACCACATTATCAAGGCCCAGAGGCCACTCAAGGATAAGGGTTAAAGAGTGTACAGTAGAAGTTGGTCAATATAGTAATCATTAGTAATGAAAATTTGGTAAATTTAATAACTTATATGGAACGGCTCATCAAGAACTTATTTACTTTAGACTTGAACAAAACCATATTGTAGTCAGCCGGAAAGCAGGAAAACGGAAGACAATTCCACAGGCGTGCAGTTCTAAGAAAGAAGCTTTGTTCATGGAATCTACGTTTAGGTTTAGGCACAGATAAAGAGTGGGGGAAATTAGTGATAGTGTTTACAGCTAGACGAGTGTTTCTTGTGAAAGTTTGGCGAGGGGGGACCATAGATTGAAGCTCAGTTGAACACTTTCCATGAAAATAACGATACATCAGAGACAAACTCGCAACATCTCTTCTGTGAGATAGAGGTTGCAAGGAGGAGAAAATGGCATCTCCTACGAGGCTACGAAGTCTATTTTGAACTCTATCAAGGCAGGACAAGTCCTTTCTAGCAGCTCCTGCCCAGATGTGGCAACAGTATTCCATCCTTGGACGTACCTGGCTCTTATATAGATAGAGAATAGCATCAGCAGTGAGATATCTACTGGATCGATAGAAAGATCCCACCATTTTTCCAGCGGCCTTGGCAACAGATTTGATATACGTGTTCCATTTAAGATCAGGAGTAATGGTCAAGCCCAGAAGCTTGTCAAAACTTGAGGCCTCCTGAAGACGAGAGCCATTCATTTCAATTGATGACAAATGTGGATTAGAATGTTGATGATGTAAAGAGAGAAGCTTGGTTTTAGATGCATTAAAAGTAACCAGCCACTCCTTTCCCCATTGTACTATATATATAATTATATATATATATATATATATATATATATATATATATATATAACTACTTCATTTACTTACATAAATTAATATAAGAAAGTATAATCTATGCGTAAACTTTAAGTATTTACACAGCAGTGCTCAATGCGTAGATAGAGCTAATTAGTAAGTGATAGAATATATATGGCGATTACGCTTCACTGAATATTCCGCGTTTCTTCCACTCTAGGATTCTTCAAGCTTATGCATAAGCATAGGCCTGAAGAATATATATATATATATATATATATATATATATATATATATATATATATATATATATATATATATATATATATATATATATATGTATAGTGAGTAATAAAATATATATATGGCGACTAAGCTACACTGAATATTCCGCGTTTCATCCACTCTAGGATTCTTCAGGCTTATGCATATATATTTTATTACTTACTTACTATATATATATATATATATATATATATACATATATATATATATGTGTGTGTGTATGTGTGTTTGTAAGTATATGTATGTGTGTGCGTGTGTGACTACATACGAAGGTAGTTAGAAACGTAAAGCCTCTTATTATCACTAAAAATTTAAAGAGCTACGAGAAAGGGAGGAGTACCATTAAACCGAGAGAATCTTTTTGATCTAGAATCTATTTTTCTTTATATTTATCACCATTTTCGAATGCAGTTTGCCAGCAATTAATATGGATGTAGATAAGTTCCTGGAAACCGTTTTAAATACAAGGGTTGTTCTACAAAAATTACCTTTAATTGTTTAACACTTTACGAAAACACCATCCTGCTACTCAGAAATTTTAGTGTCAGGGATTGTTCTTTAAGAATATTACACCGTCAGTATTGTAAGAGAGAAATGAAACTTTCGGATCATGACTGTATGTAGCTGATCACTATAATAATGTCATTTGTAATCGCATCTGATCGATTCAGAAGAAATAAAAATTAGATGCATTAGTATTTATACTTTAGTATCATGTTGTGTTGGTTACATACACTATAATTGGTTTTTATTCGATAATGCATTTATATAATTATTATTTGTGATACGACATAATTATACGCAGTGGCTTTCTTAATTTTTATGCACATTCAAGCACGAATGTGCATAAAAATTAAGAAAGCCACTGCGTATAATTATGTATCGGTAAGTTTTACTGAAAGTTGATTCAGTTACATCTTTGTGCATACAGGTATACTTTACCGAGCATTGCCACCTTTTTTAACAGTTTTTACTGAAATAAACTCGCTGATATTACCCATCCAATTAGATTTTTTTTCGAAATTGACGTAATTATTTAGGGGCTAACTCGGTTATCGCTGAATACATTGTTTTATTCTAAACGAGAATATATGGCTTATATGCACATAATTAACATATGTATATATGTGGTATTATTTGCTAGTACCACTGGTCGTCGTTTTCCCCTACCCCCACCAAAGCAGGGACGTGATTTGGACGCGCGCAGAAAAGGAAAAGAAAGGACCACACTGCATTGTTGACAGAACACTCCGACTTACTTTCGATGCTAGCAGATATGGGGGAAGGAGACATATTTTGGGGCTCTTTGTAAATAAGAGGGGGAGCTCTCGTTCCCCATAGATCTAGTTTGCACTATCTAAATAGCTAACTCAGTCTAATAATTTAAAACGGCTATTTGTTGTGTTTGATTATTTTATAAATCTTTGTAAAATATTGTGATCTATTTATGTATAGAAATAAAAAAAAACTTAAGATTTCTTCATATATATTGCAATTTCGTTTCGCGTTCTTTTGTCCTGCGTTTAATGTTGAAACGGTGTCTGAAGACAATTCCGATCAAATTAACTCCACTTGAAGAAGATTTCAGTTGGAAGACCACCAGAATGAAACGTCGTCCAGAGAGAAGGAGCTAGCCACACCCAAAATTCTAAGGGATTTATTTACTCTTCAACTCTGCCAAAAAGATGACTAACCGACTGATCTTCATATTCTTAAACCATATTGACCGGGTCATCGAGTCAGTCACAGTCTATTACCGTTTCCAGGACATTTAGGTAACACGCGGGTCGGTAATGCTATTGACCGGCCTATAGCGTTGCATATATATATATATATATATATATATATATATATATATATATATACATACATAGTAATTTATAAACTATATATGGCGATTAAGCTACACTGAATATTCGGCGTTTCATCCACTATAGGATTCGTCAGGCTTATATATATGTATTATTGTTTAATATGCAATAGATGATTCAACCCACACCTTTATCTAAATAGATACGGTATTTTCAGGTTACGACCCATAGTTACCTTATTCACCCCGTCTTGCTGTTATATCCATAATGTTGTTTAATTATGTATATGTGTGTTATATACTTTACTGTATTTTCTTCTTATTTTAATGCCGTATCCCGGGGTTCTACTCTAACGCGGTTTTACGGTTAGGATACGTTTTTGATATCACCGTAAACGTTAAACTTTTTTCAAAGAGTCTTACTTCACGTTGCAAATATTTTTTATAAACTGAAACATATAATACTCGATTAAAAATCATCAAACAAGATATTTTTACATATTAATTTTAAACTATCTCCTGCTTAGTTGTAGGATAACATTCTGAAATTACGTACTTTACATTTTATCATTTATATACCATTTAAAAAATAACTGTGATTCGACAATCTTTGTAAGAGAATACATAATTTTTGTTTTAAATGGGCATAGCCCACATAAAACCTTTAGTAATATTCATCTAATACTTACAATGATCGGTTAATTTGTTAAGAAATGTAACATATAAACGTATAAGCTAATACTATACTCAAGTTTATCTGAGTATATATGTGTGTCTGGATTATGAATTTTGAAATCTATCTACAGATAAATCGAGCAATATATAATATTTAATTGGAATTTATTATTGAGATGGATATTAATTATGAATTTATTTTATTGCAGGCTATTATTCTCGCCTTTTCTTATGTGTTGTTTCACGACGTTTCGGCCAACTATTCATCTGACCTTCATCAGGTGGTAACCGCAACGGAATAGGAACTCCGAATTTCCTCACTGAATTCTCAGCAATTTTCACCCATCCATAGTTGTTGTCGTCTCACCACCTTTTGGCCAAGTAAACCTCTGGCCTGCTTTGGGTAGGATTGAAACCGCTATCTTCAGAGGATTCTCACCTGGAACAATAGAGATTAAATGCATCTATCCACTGCGCCACGGGCCCCGAAGATCGATCAAGGTTGGATTTTTTGTTCTCATAAATTCACGTTTATTTATTATCTGATCTTCCATGGTTGGGTCCATACCGAATGGTCTATATATTATTTAATTGGAATTCGTTATTGAGATGAATATTATTTTTTTATTGCGGACTATTTTCCTCATCTTTTCTTAGATGTTGTTTCACGACATTTCTGCCAACTATTTCTTTGGCGGTTACCACCTGACGAAGTTGGTCGAATCGTTGTGAAACGACACCTAAGAAAAGATGAGGATAATAGTCCACAATAAAATAAGTTAAATCGAGCAGTTTTTAATTTTTATAAAGATATAAATGCAGTAAAATTAGAAAAGAGATTGCTGTTTTAAACTGCAACTGTCTCTTTAGATATATTGTATGCAAACTTAGAAAGATGCTCTGCCGCCACACATTTCAAATGACTTTTGTAATTCGACCTCGAATACTTATTGTCTTCAGGGCAATGAATTGAACAGATTGTTCGACATCTATATTCATCGAACAGCGCCCATGAATGACCGGCACTTGTAAAATTGTTATTGATACTGCAGAATGATTTAATAGAAATATTGACTGCTCACAGAAATAAGCTTCGTCTCGCAGGCACTGTTCGTATTTTCGCTTACTATCTTTCTTTTCTTTTATGGCATTCACCGTTTTGAATTGATATTTGGATTTACATATATCCGAACAATACTGGAAAATTATAAAATATCTATAGCAAAATAAATATATCTAAGTGAATGTAATAAAACTAAGGCTGTCGCTTGCTTTGTATACGTATGTCAGATACATACTAAAATTTTACATTACACATATAATTCTACATTATAATATTATATACTAGAAGGATCTGTTAACAGGCGTTGTCCGGTGAAAGCCTCTTCCCTTCCTCGCGAAAATGTAATATATGCTGCTAACCTGTAGGTACTGCTTGAATCTGAAAAAAGAAAATACGGGAATGTATAAATCCGTATGCAATAATAAAATTAGGAAAAATGGTCAGTTACAATAAGAATTGGAAGTACAAACGGATGTTTCAGAATTTAGGAATTCCCACTGTATATGGATTGTTTGGAATAGACAATACCAACCACCTCTTGGAATATACACCTCCAACATCCCCAATGTAAAGAGCGTATCTCAGAGCAGAGATCTGCCTTTTTACTTGGGGTAGTAGATAAATAAATCCCCCAAATTTAACCGTGAAAAACTTAGGCAACATACCAACCCGCGAATGATATTGTTGGTGATAGTGTCACTGGGAGAGAAGTGGATTTTTGTATCGCGCTCGCGAGTACGAATCTGGTAGGCATCGAATGAGCGTCCAAAATACATGTGTTTATATCTCTAGAAACAAATCTCATTCAACATTTCAATGAGATTTTCGTAATCAGGATATACGAAACATTATAAAAGTTGTCATTGTAACGAAAAATGTAGTGGGGGGCGTAATTTAAAATTACCGCACCACAAAAAATCTTAACGTGTGCGCCTGTAAAAATCCCCTATTTATTTTAGTAAAAACAGAGGTACTAATTCGCAATCTTTCTAAATTAAATAAAAACACATTTTTAGAAATAAATAACACGATGTTGGTGATAAAAATAACACAATAGATAAGTGATACAAACGCATTATGTGATCTTCCCCGAAGGCCAAGGAATCAAAAGCTCCCAAAACTTTATATGTTTTAATTAAATAAAAATTGGCTGAGAATTTTAAAGCCGAGAATTGTTATTTGACAGTTAAAAGGATAAAGCTATTTCGTTTTCTTTTATAAACAAGGAAATTTCAATCGTTTGTTCATAGTTATTCCGTAAATCCTCAAACGCCTTTAAATTGGTGAATAATAAGACATTAGTTTAAAATTTTTGCACATAGTAAAATTTTAAAATAATAAAAAAGCGTAAGCCAAATTTTATTTGCATATAGTAAAAATGGGAAAATAATTAGAAAGTGTAAGCAACATTGTATTTGCATATAGTAGAAACATTTAAATAATCAGAAAGTGTAAACATTGTATTTGCATATAGTAAAACATTAAAATTATTAGAAAGTGTTAGCAACGTTGTATTTGCATATAGTAGAACATTAAAATTATTAGAAAGTGTTAGCAACATAGTATTTGCATATAGTAAAAACATTAACATAATTAGAAAGTGTAAGCAACATTGTATTTGCATATAGTAAAAACATTTAAATAATTAGAAAGTGTTAGCAACATTGTATTTGCATATAGTAAAAGCATTAAAATATTTTGAAAGTGTAAGCAACATTGTAGTTTCATATAGTAAAATCATTAAAATAATTAGAAAGTGTTAGCAACATTGTATTTGCATATAGTAAAAGCATTAAAATATTTTGACAGTGTAAGCAACATTGTAGTTTTATATAGTAAAAACATTTAAATAATTAGAAAGTGTTAGCAACATTGTATTTGCATATAGTAAAAGCATTAAAATATTTTGAAAGTGTAAGCAACATTGTAGTGTCATATAGTAAAATCATTAAAATAATTAGAAAGTGTTAGCAACATTGTATTTGCATATAGTAAAACATTAAAATTATTAGAAAGTGTTAGCAACATACTATTTGCATATAGTAAAAACATTAACATAATTAGAAAGTGTAAGCAACATTGTATTTGCATATAGTAAAATCATTAAAATAATTAGAAAGTGTTAGCAACATTGTATTTGCATATAGTAAAAGCATTAAAATATTTTGACAGTGTAAGCAACATTGTAGTGTCATATAGTAAAATCATTAAAATAATTAGAAAGTGTTAGCAACATTGTATTTGCATATAGTAAAACATTAAAATTATTAGAAAGTGTTAGCAACATACTATTTGCATATAGTAAAAACATTAACATAATTAGAAAGTGTAAGCAACATTGTATTTGCATATAGTAAAATCATTAAAATAATTAGAAAGTGTTAGCAACATTGTATTTGCATATAGTAAAAACATTAAAATATTTTGAAAGTGTAAGCAACATTGTAGTTTTATATAGTAAAATCATTAAAATAATTAGAAAGTGTTAGCAACATTGTATTTGCATATAGTAAAACATTAAAATATTTTTAAAGTGTAAGGAAAATTGTAGTTTTATATAGTAAAATCATTAAAATAATTAGAAAGTGTTAGCAACATTGTATTTGCATATAGTAAAACATTAAAATATTTTGAAAGTGTAAGCAACATTGTAGTTTTATATAGTAAAATCATTAAAATAATTAGAAAGTGTAAGCAACATTGTATTTGCATATAGTAAAACCATTAAAATTATTAGAAAGTGTTAGCAACATAGTATTTGCATATAGTAAAAACATTAACATAATTAGAAAGTGTAAGCAACATTGTATTTGCATATAGTAAAATCATTAAAATAATTAGAAAGTGTTAGCAACATTGTATTTGCATAAAGTAAAAACATTAAAATATTTTGAAAGTGTAAGCCACATTTTAGTTTTATATAGTAAAATCATTAAAATAATTAGAAAGTGTTAGCAACATTGTATTTGCATAAAGTAAAAACAGTAAAATTTTTTGTAAAGTGTAAGCAATATTTTAGTTTTATATAGTAAAATCATTAAAATAATTAGAAAGTGTTAGCAACATTGTATTTGCATAAAGTAAAAACATTAAAATATTTTGAAAGTGTAAGCAACATTTTAGTTTTATATAGTAAAATCATTAAAATAATTAGAAAGTGTTAGCAACATTGTATTTGCATATAGTAAAACATTAAAATATTTTGAAAGTGTAAGCAACATTGTAGTTGCATATAGTAAAATCATTAAAATATTTTGAAAGTGTAAGCAACATTGTAGTTTCATATAGTAAAATCATTAAAATAATAAGAAAGTGTTAGCAACATTGTATTTGCATATAGTAAAAACATTAAAATATTTTGAAAGTGTAAGCAACATTGTAGTTGCATATAGTAAAAACATTTAAATAATTAGAAACTGTTAGCAACATTGTATTTGCATATAGTAAAACATTAAAATATGTTGAAAGTGTAACCAACACTGTAGTTGCATATAGTAAAATCATTAAAATAATTAGAAAGTGTAAGCAACATTGTATTTTCATATAATAAAAATGTTAAAATTATTAGAAATTGTAAGCAACATTTAATTTTCATATAGTAAAAACATTAAAATAATTAGAAAGTGTTAATACATTGTATTTGTATATAGTAAAACATTAAAATAATTAGAAAGTGTAAGCAACATTGTATTTGCATATAGTAAAAATGTGAAAATAATTATAAAGTGTAAGCAACACTGTATTTGCATACAGTAAAAATGTTAAAATAATTAGAACGTGTTAGCAACATTGTATTTTTCGTATACCAAAAACGTTAACATAATTAGAAAGTGTAAGCAACATTGTATTTGCATATAGTAAAAACATTAAAATAATTAGAAAGTGTTAGCAACATTGTATTTGCATATATATCAAACATTAAAATAATTATAAAGTGTAAGCAACATTGTATTTGCATATAGTAAAAATGTGAAAATAATTATAAAGTGTAAGCAACACTGTATTTGCATACAGTAAAAATGTTAAAATAATTAGAACGTGTTAGCAACATTGTATTTTCATATACCAAAAACGTTAACATAATTAGAAAGTGTAAGCAACATTGTAGTTGCATATAGTAAAAACAATAAAATAATTAGAAAGTGTTAGCAACATTGTATTTGCATATATATCAAACATTAAAATAATTATAAAGTGTAAGCAACATTGTATTTGCATATAGTAAAAATGTGAAAATAATTATAAAGTGTAAGCCACACTGTATTTGCATACAGTAAACATGTTAAAATAATTAGAACGTGTTAGCAACATTGTATTTTCATATACCAAAAACGTTAACATAATTAGAAAGTGTAAGCAACATTGTAGTTGCATATAGTAAAAACATTAAAATAATTAGAAAGTGTTAGCAACATTGTATTTGCATATAGTAAAAACAATAAAATAATTAGAAAGTACGCATAAAAAAAATTGTAATAATTGATAATGGGATTTTAAGAATGAGGTAAGGGAATATAATTCTTTCTTTATATAGTAATAACTTGCGAAGTACATTTTTTATGGTAATCATAAAAATAAAGTTCGTTCCCTTTTCTGTTCGAGTGTCCCGGCAGCAATGTTTGTTGTAATCTCTGTAGCGTTTTTTTAATGATGTTTCGTTCATTCTAGAATGACAGAGTATAAACTTTTCAGCCAATGAAAAAGTGCGAAATATGAGCAGGGGAAAATCATGAATTTTTGGGTAAGAGGATATGACAAATTATGGTGTGTGCATAAACAAAAATTCGGACGAACACCCATATATGGGTCTAATGCAAAAAAACATCCCGGTCTAATAGTAGTAGAAGTAGGAATTTTTTAGAGGGACAAGTAACTGCTACTTCGATTGTATATATGCATTCTCGCGGTAGTGACACTCCGATGACTAAATGTAATGTGGTAATATTACGAATTAATGTGTCTTAAATGTCGTTCCAAAATTAAATAAGGTGACTAATAGTGTAAACCTAATAAATGCGTATGTGGCATCTGTTGTTAAAAACCTCCAGTATTTTGGTTCAGAAGAGAATTTCTGCGCCAATTTTATTATATATATATATATATATATATATATATATATATTTGTATGTGTCATATGTTGTTGGAAATTTCGGTATTTTGATCCGGAAGATAATTTCCACGCCGTTTATTATATATAGGGAATACCAGGTTAAAAGCGTGCATTTTGAGGTGAAAGTACCGTAATTTAAAATGAAAGAAAAAGTAATTTTTTCCTATTTTATATAAATCAGTGGCCAATCGAGTTTATCGTAGTTCTTTTAAAAAGAAATACTTAAAATAAAAATTATTACGTCGGATTTCTTATCGATAAATAGAGAAAAGGAACACTGTGTTATGTATTACATTATACCCCATGAAGAAAATCCCCCGCAAAGAAATAACGTGTTGGTTTAATTCAATGAATCTAGTGTTTAGGTCAAATGCGGCGGATATGATATATCGTAAGACCACGTGTAGACTGCGCCCCTAAAAAAAAATTAATTAATAACTTTAGTTTATTTAAAAAAATAATTTCTGTCAAAGTCTGCTGAATTATAGATGTGAAGGACCACTTGCAACATGAGAGGAAAAAATAAATGAATAACTCATGTTTTTTTTTTCTGAAAAAAATAGCTAAATGGAATAGTATAATATGATCGTTTAATGGCAGCAAGAAAGACTACCAAAAATAGGGGAAAATGGCAGTATGTAAGAGGGTTTAGTATTAATATAATTTAAGAAAAAATGTTATTGATTAGGCACGAGAGATCTCATACTTTTGCTGCAAGAGTATACTGACAGCGAAAGTGTTTTAAAGCCAGATAATTAATATTTCGGTATTGAAACAAGTAAGATACGGCATGGTTCCGATTAGATCCATGTGAAAAGAGTGATGCTTCATATCTGTAAGGTATTTTAATGTTCGTTTTCTATAATAACGTCGTAATCCGGAATGTAAGGTTGGTGAGATATCAACAGATCAGAATAGCTGGATTCAAATAAGGGAGACGTTATTATTTGTTTAATATAGAATGCATAGAGTATGTTAGGTGTAGGCATATCCTAAATAGTTAATACCACTCAGGCCCAAATATAGAAGGGAAATGGTGAAATGTACCCGGTGTCAACTGTCGGCAGTGAATATAGTAAAAATTTAGAAGAAAAAAGCGTAAGTAAGCGTGTTGCGATGGTAATCGTGGGTTTTCTAGGATGAAATGTAACACTCTAATATAACAATTGGATGCGGATGTAACGGTGGTCGGTAGTTGTCCAAAATAGTGGTTAACAGGCTAGATGTATCGAATTGTTATTTGACATCTGGTGCTATAATCTTACGAGACTTTGGTCCAAAGGGAAATTTCTAAAACTAAAATATTATATAAAAGAGATTATTATCCATTATTTCACGTAGGTCCTCTCTCTTTTTACAGAAGGAATTTCTTAAAGCATTGGGCTTGCTCTGTGATATATATTAATATTTTCCATATCCTCTCTATGTTTTTGCTCATAAAGTTTATATAATTGTATATACATTATTTTACATAGCTCTCCTTTTGTTTTATTGCTCTCTATATTTGCGTTTCTGTGAAAATTATATATATTTTTTATTTTTGTTATTACACCAACAGTTAGTTCGTTGACGAAAGTGGCTCCTAAGGTTTGTCTGTGTATTATTTTGAAAGCACAATACTGTATGAACTGCCGACTGTCAACACGACGGTTCTAGGTTCAATCCTTGGCTTGGGAGAGATGCTAGTCTAGCGGCACTGATGAGTTGTAATACAACAAAACAGGACTGTATGTCGATGACTTCAAATATATTTAAAGCCCCCGACTTTGGGTAGAGCACTGTCGTAAATAATCGTACCCGCTACTTACTGAGCTGAAAATGCGTGTCTCGTTGTTTGTTTGTTTACGAACAGGCGATTTGAGCACTATAAAAGTGGTGGCGGGTGGCTATTTAAATAGACATTCTTTTTAAAATATAATTATATACATGTTCCATCTACAATTCAACGGAGTAGCAACATCTAATCTTATTTGAAATCGGGACCCCATAGAAATAAGTCTAAACTGAATCTTGATCGATTCTACCACTTTTATGAGTCGTAGACGACGAAACAAGTGTCAGTAGATACTTATATTTAAAAAAAAAAAAAAATATATATATATATATATATATATATAAAGTGTTTTATGGTACAAAACTTATAAAGCGCTTTAAATAAGGCCGGGAAGACTCTAGGGGCCCCTTTCATCAACAAACTCATCAGGGGTCAATCGTTGAATTTCCATCAAGTGTAAAAAAAATGTCATACAAGAGCGAAAACTTAAGCGGGGATTTCTAATAAAATTATAATGAATGGATGAAATGAAATATATATATATATATATATATATATATATATATATATATATATATAAATTAAATGAAGGGGCAATGGGATTACGAGTAAAAAAATACCAGTAAATCATACATTGTAGAATATGTGAAATTGTAAAAAATATATGTACAAGATGGGATATGTGAAGAAGTTTAAATTTAAAATATATGCCCAAATAAGTCCAACCATTTTACGAATTCCTTCTGTCGACAGAGAGAGGGTCTGCGTGAGAGGATAGCGACTGACTCCAGAATTCTTAGATGATTCAAAGAGTCAGTCCGGTGTAAAATCCTAAACCAGTCCATTTTATATGCATTGGCACACGCTGGATTTTCAGTGAGGTGTTGACCAATAACAGATTCCAAGATGAACGAGGGGTTACAAGGCTTACCTTGTCTGATGCTTGCTGTAACATGTTGGTTTATTTTGTCTGCAACTTTAAACGTGTTCAACCTACATAGACAGTAGTACACTGACAGTTGAATTGATAAATCATATTACTCTTTGTGATGTAGGGTAAACCATCCTTCACAAATGAACGAAATGTAATATACCAAGCGAAGAGCAACAGATGGGAAACAATTTGATACAGACTTGATAAAAAGTCTACCAAAACACTGACCAGAGTCACTAATCCAAGGGATTTTCAAATAAACTGAACACTTGGAGGGACCGAAAACTGTAGGAGAATTGTTAGCTTTAACTTTATCAGAAATAATATTATCAACCAATTTCTCCGGATAACCATTCGCTTGGTTTATCGTGCTAACTCTGCATTTCCCTCAGTGGTGAATGTTGGTGTGACCTACATCACAAATTGTAATGTGATTTATCAATTCAACTGACAGTGTGCTGCTGTCTATGTAGGTCGAATCCGTTAAAATTTGCGGACAAGAATAAACAACATGCTCAAGCAAGCATCAGACTAGGTAATGCTCTTCACCTTGTAATCTGCTATTCGTCAGCACCTCGCTGAAAATCCAGCGTGCGTCAATGCATATAAAATGGGATGGTTTAGGATTTTGCACCGAGCTGACTCTTCGAATCAGCTGAGGATTCTGGAGTCAGTATCTATCCTTTCACACAGGTCCTCTCTCTGTCGACAGAAGTGATTCGTAAAATCTTTGGACTTATTTGGGGATATATTTTAAATTTTAACTTCTTCACATATCCCATTTTGTACATATATTTGTTACAATTGCACATATTCTACAACGTATAATTTACTCGTAATTTTTTTACTCGTAATTCTTTTACTCGTAATCCCATTCGCCCTTCATTTAATTCATATATATATATATATATATATATATATATATATATATATATATTTCATTGACAGGAGCAGATGTATGGAGAAGTGGTGATGAAGTGCGGACTTTGACTTCTGTAAAAAAAAGAAGTACTTCAGAAGTTAAGAGAGGTTCTTCATAGAGACGATATGATAGAGATTCCAAGTATGAAGTGTAGTGATAGGCGGAAGGTGAAAAACGAGGTAAATATACTTCAAGGAGTAATTCACAGCATCATAAGAAAGAACAAATCGATTACGGAACTTAACAGGCTTCTGTATGCCGCGTCATACGTTATTGCGAATCGTCTGGATTTATTACAGAAGGAAAAGGGAGAAACAAAAAATAGACGGCCACACTGGCAGAGGCGGCTTGATAAAAGTATTAAACGGTGGCGGAAAGACATTGGTAGAATCGAAGAAATAAGGAAAGGAGTTAAACTAGGACAGAAAGCAAAGGACGAGCTTGAAAGGAGGTATAGATTGTTGGAAAAGGGAACGATGAACGGTCTAACAATGTTGAAAGAGAAGGTCCACACTGGTGGTATGAAAAGTAGGAACGTTGTTGGAAAAAGTGTTGCATTTCGGCAGAACAACCTTTTCCGAAACAATTAGTCTCAGCTGTATAAAAAATTAAATGTTAGTAAGCAGGCAGGAAATAACAACACTCCAAATGCACAAGCTGCAAGGAAGTTCTGGAGTGGGATTTGGTCTGTCGAAGGGCGATATAATGAGAAGGCTAGCTAGTTGAAAGAGACCAGAGAAAGGATATCCAAAATGCAGCAAATGAACGTTGAGATAACCATCGATTACATGGCAAACGAAGGATGACAAACTGAAACTCATAACTAATAATTACATTATTTTTAATGTCTAACAATTTAATTTCAATTCCATTATACATATTGAAATCAATTGCGTCTCATTTATGCCGTTTCAATTAAACGCTTTTACGTTGCAACATTAAAAAACATTAAAAAGCATAATCTTCTTCTACAAACGGCTAAAATAATTCACGTGAACTGTTTCGAACATGATTGCTAGGAATTGACGCTGTCTCCAGTTCTTTCAACGGTTTTCTTTTTCATTTCGATACTTTTTTGTGACCAAGAGCGGAGGTCCGCTTGAAAAATAAAATATAAAAATAAAAATAAAAATATTAAATATAAAAAGTAACATCGTTATTCATGCTTCAAGAAACTCTAACCTTTAAATCACTATAGATATATATGCATGTATGTATATATATATATACATCATATATCATATACCGTATATATATATATATATATATATATATATATATATATATATATATATATATATATATATATAAATATATGCATACATATATTTTACATACATATATAAAATATGATAACAGTACAATAAAAAATAAGCTTAAACTAGATTTAGGGTCAAACAAATCCAACTTGCCCCCTCCCTTAATGCTTGCATTCAGGAACATCCGCGGGCTTAGAACTAATTTAGCTGTTGAAGCATTTATCCTAACAAATACCCTGGATATCTTAGCACTAAGTGAGACTAACCTGCACTCCTCCACACCCTCTTACTACTTTAACATGCCTGGATATCTCCCACTGTGCCGTAAGGACTGTGACAGACATATCCACGGACTTGACGTTTACATTCGTAATACCCTTCAGTTGACTACAGAAACAATCCTAGAATCGGACAATCACAACATTCGCTACTTTTATTTTCTATACCGCTCTTTTTCGACCCAGGACTGCACCATAATAAACAAAGTCTCTGATAGCATAGACACAACACTCTCCCTCAATTTTAGCGCACAAGTACATGTATTTGGTGACTTTAATATCAACCACAAACACTGGTTTGGATTCTCTACTTACACTGCCGCGGCAGGCAGTTCAACACGTAGCTTCTCTATATCTCAATCCCTATCACAAATGGTTACGTTTCCAACCCGTTTCCCTGACCAGCAAGAACAACACGCATCACTCCTAGATGTGTTTTTGACCACAGTTCCTGATGATTGTATAACGAATGCCGATCGCCCACTTGGGAACGCTTATCATGCATCTATAATGGTTGAAATCGTCATACACTTTAGAGCAAAAACTGAAGAGCCAGTGCTAAAAACAACGAGATATTATAAAAAAAGGCCGACTGGGAAGCCATCAGAGATCTTATCAGAGATGTCCCATGGGAAAATAGTTTTTCTTTTCCTGCTTAACAGTGCGCAAATGAGACCACTGAATGGTTTAAAATTGTAATTAAAGCAAATATATAGCAAGCCCCACTCTCCCCAATGGATTACTTCGACTTGCGCAACTGCGGTTGCTCAAAGGCAGCATGCATACCGCAGATTAAACCGACATAAGTCCTGTTCAAACATACAGAAGTATATAGACGCTAGAAGTAACGATAAGAAAGAAATAGCGACAGCCAAGGGAGAATTTACGGACACAACTAAAAAATGCATCGAAGTACAAAAATTAGAAACTCGTGACTTCTGGAAAATCTAAAACAGTGTAGTAAATGATGGGCAATCAACAATTCCACCACACATGAAGTTGTTTACTCAGCAAACCGAGAAGCCTAACATGCTTGCCAGTCGGTTTGCCTCAAACTCCACACTGAACCCTCCAACCAGCATCTACCTGACTTTCCTATGCGGACAGACGCCACGCTAGCGATCTGAAAATCACACCTGCTCGGGTGCATGCTATCATAAAAAAAACTTGACATTTCACAAACATGTGGACCCGATCTCATCTGAGCTGTGATATTAAAAAAGTGCACAGCCGAAGTAGCTCCAGTTCGCTCATAACTCCACAATATATGCCCTAATGAATCTTTCTTTCCGGGCGGTTGAAAAATGCTTCTATGGTACTAGTATTAAAGAATTCTGGCGAAATAACGGACCCATTAAAGTATCTCCCAATTAGCCTCCTACCACGTTTTCCCCAAAACCATGCTCTAGTCCATCACCTTACAGGTACTAAACTTCTGACTGACCAACAATGTGGATTTAGAAAAGCTCGTTCCACAGAAGGTATCGTAACTGTAATCTCTGAACGTATATACCATTCACTGGACAAAACCGGGGAGGGTAGAGCGGTAGCTCTAGCTATATCGAAGGCTTTTGACAGGGTATGGCATGAGAGTCTCCTCAGGAAAATTAGATCATACGGTATCACTGGTAGAATACTTAACATAATTAAATCCTTCTTAGAGGAGAGAAAAATACAGGTTGTTCTCGGCGGTCGTATATCTAAACAATATGATATACATGCGGGAGTGCCCCAGGGATCTATCCTTGGACCTCTACTGTTCCTGATATTCATAAATGACCTCCCCGACAAAATTGCTTCTGAGATGTACATATATGCTGATGACACCACGCTCTATAACAGGCGCGACAGGAAAGAAAATGAACACACGTCTAAAAAAAAATATCGCAGAAACACTAGAGGATGACCTCCAATCTGTAGTGGAATGGGGAAAAAAATGGATGGTCACTTCAGTATCGCTAAGACTAAACTAGTTTCCTTCAATAATTACAAAGAACATTCTTTACCAACAATAGCAATGGCCAACGACTGATTATCTTAGAGTATATCTTTCAAGCTCCTTAGCCTAACGTTCACAGGAAACATGAGTTGGAACAATTACATTGAAAGCATTTGCAGGGCCGCTGCAAAGAAGGTAGGCTCTCTCTTCTGTGCTAGAAAACTACTAACACCCGAAAGAATCCCGGACCTGTATAAGCCCACCATTCGCCCCTGTATAAAGTATTGCTGTCATATTTGGGCTGGTGCATCTGCTACTCCTCTCTCGCTCCTAGACAATCCCTGATCTGACATCTCAGCTTCTTATCTGATAAGCCCTGAACTGGCATCTCAGCTTCAGCCTCTCTCTCATCGACGAAATGTCCAATCACTCTACCTGTTCTACAAGTATTTTGATGGAGAATGCTCTGACAAACTGGAAGCACATGTGACCCCACGACGTGAACACCCTCGACAAACCCGATAGGCAGCTAAATCCCACGCCCACACGGTAGAGATCCCTAGATGTAAAATATCTTTCTACTCCAGTAGTTTCTTCCCCAGAAACGCTAGACTTTGGAATTCCATTCCAGATCCCTACTTCCCTAACTGTATTGATGTGCAGAAGTCCACGTGTAACGTGAACCGACATCTTGCTGCCCAAATCCCAACATAGTACCCCAGTATTTTTTGCCCCCGATAGTAGCCCCTTACACCAAAGTGCTTTGCTTGGGGTGAAAATGTAATAAAACAAGTGTCAAGGATTTTTTTATGATAGTATGCACCTGAGCAGGATTTTTTTTCAGATCGTCTAGCGAGTTCCTAATTTTTGTGCTTCGATGAATTTTTTAGTGGTTTCCGTAAATTCCCTCTTTGCTGTCGATATTTATTTCTTAACGTTACGTCTAGCTTCTATGTATTTCTGTCTGTTTGAACTGGACATGTCGGTTAAATCTGCAATATGAATGCTGCCATTGAGCAATGGCAGTTGCGCAAGTCGAAGTAAACCATTGGGGATAGCGGGACTTGCTTCTAAAATTTCCGCATGAGAACATACGCTTCGATAGCAGTTTTGACCCATTCAGTGGTCTCGTTTACTCACTGTTTAGCAGGAAGAGAAAAAATATTTCCCTATGGCGCATCTCTGATAAGATCTCTGATGGCTTCCAAGTCAGCCTTTTTATAATATCTCGCTGTTTTGAGCACTGGCTCCTTAGTTTTGGTTGTAGAATTTAGGGCGATTTCAACCATTATCACTGCATATATATATATATATATATATATATATATATATGATTTACAAGTAATCATGTATATAATTTATATATATATATTCGTAAGGTTACAATTACGCTTGAACAGTGATTTTTGCAGTTCAAACTTCTCTCCAAACCCAACGCTGTCTAGTGCCCTCGAAAAGAGCGACCAAACAAATATAAATAAACCCAGCTCGTCTGTTATTGCAAAAGGCATTTATTTCTTGTTGTTTCCAAACAATATCTGTTTCTTATTTTTTTCTAACTCTTTATTTCGTCTGCCATTATATTAACCAAGTCACATCTCGACACGAGCGTAAAAATCTCTTGTCCATTACGAGGGCACACGCCCATCTCAGTTGAAAGCATATTTCTTTTTCTTATCTTCACGAGGTGCATTTTCTACTTTTATTTTCTCTTCTGTTATAAGCCTGATCACACTTGCCCTAAAAAAGAACTTCTGCTTCTCATACCTTGGCTAACCACCAATCTTCACACGAGCTCATAGCCGCTCTGTTATATATATATATATATATATATATATATATATTACCGGAACACAATAGACTATATATTCAGCTGCAGGTTTTTTTTTACATCAGAGTTTCATTCTCCTAGATGCATGTCATAACGAAGAATTGAGGTGCATCTATCCCAGTGAATTAATGCCTCCCCATATACCAACTTGGAAATTTCTACGACTCGGCGCAAATGGTTATCTTTCTTGTACTGGCCAGTCTCAACGTTGCTTAACTTCCATGATCTGGCGAGAACCAGTGTGTTAACGCGAGCGTAACGTATATATTTGCAGCGGCAAGTGTTGGCAGTAATACCAAAATGTGTGGTTGGTTCTACGACCGTGTGGATTTCTGAACTTTTTAGTTGGTATGGCGGAAACTTATACGTCGAAATCGAAGGGAGAGTACATTATTTGCTTAGAAATGTGTATGTTCCATCTGATGTACTTTGTTTACACGAATGCTGTGTATGCTAACTCGAGTTATAATATACTGTCCAACAAAATGAACTCAGTATGTGTTGTATAACAACGACTATACATATGAAAAATGTTTGAGCTAAAACATAATTAGGCGATAGTCTTATTAAATAAAAAAGACGGATGTCAAAATTATAGGTGATAATTAATTAGAAGAACAACCACTCATATTGGTATTATGTCTTAAATTATTCATTTTTTTTCCTTATTAGTGAGATCTATCATATTGACTCATCTGAGGCTATCTCCGAGGAAAAGATAGATTTAACACCCTCTCTTATAAAGTTGCGGAAGGACCCCTGATCTTCGAAAACTTGGCTCGTGATATCTTGTACTTCTAGAGGCCGTCACATTGAATATGGTATGCTGAAAACGAATAACAAAACCCACGCACGGAAAAAGGACAACAGCCACTTGGATTCTATTCTACTTCACAAAATGTATTTACAGATTTTTTTACAAATATATGGTCCAGTCCTTAGTAAGTTTTTAAAAGTCTCAAATCTCTCTTCCCCTCTGAGATAGCCTCACACGGGTCAGAGTAGGGCCGTGTTTGTCACGTCTTCAGGGAACGGCGAGTTTAGCACTATATTGGGGGGGTCGGAGTAGGAAGTCCCTTTGCCAATCAAATTACGCCACGCGGTGCAGATTGCGTGTGTTCAGCTCGACTTATAGTCGAGAGTTTTTTTTAAATCTGGGGCCAAAATCAACATTCAATTCCCATGACCCCAAAAGTTCACGTGCCATCATTCAGACAGCCATAGTCTAAAAAATCATCTAGGTCGACAAGTACGGTCGATTATTCTAACATTCCCTGTTGTCAATTTTGAATAACAATATATATATATATATATATATATATCTGACTTCCGAACAATAAAGCAATATATATATATATATATATATATATATATATATATATATATATTCTTTTGACAATGAAATAAAATATATATTTATATCTTTTACTTTAAGTCTTTGTGATATCTTCCGTTGCCCGGGAAGTATTAAAGCTATCTTAGCATACCCGGCTCCCAAATGAGGGGCAAATCGCTCCCTCAGGCCGATTACGTTACACAAATTCAAGATGTTAAACCTAATCAAAATAATTAGGGGATGTTCGTCTTGATAATATTCATCACGTAATTTTTAATTTTTTTTTGCCGCTTTGGTGTAGGGGTTACTATCAGGGATATAACTTACTGGGGTACTATGTAGGGAGTTGGAGAGCAAGATGTTTGTTCACGTTACACTTGAACTTCTGCATGCCAGTACAGTTGGGGAAGCAGGGACCTGCAATGGAATTCCAAAGTCTAGCGGTTCTTGGAAAGAAACTACTGAGATAGAAAGCTTTCTTACATCTAAGGATCTCTATTGTGGTCGGGTGGGATTTAGCTGCTTGTTGAGTTTGTCGGGGGTATTTACGGCGTGGGGCCACAAGTGCTTGCAGTTCGTCCGAGAATTTACCATTAAAATACTTGTAGAACAGGCAGAGGGATGCACCATTTCGTCGGTGGGACAGAGACTGACGCTTAGACGCCAGTTCAAGGCTTATCAGATTGGAGACTCTCTTTTGGACCTTTTCTAGGAACGAGAAATTAGCAGGAGATGGCCCCGGCCAAATATGACAACAATACTCTATACATGGGCGAATGTTTGTCTCCATTCCACTACAGATTGGAGGGCATACTCTAGTGTTTATATCATTTCCTTAGATATGTATTCATTTGTTTTTCTTTTGTGCCTGTTATACAGCGTGGTGTAATCAGCATATATACACATCTCAGAGGCAATTTTGTCGGGGAGGTAATTTAGGAATATAAGGAATAATAAAGGTTCACGGATAGACCCATCAGGCACTCCCGCATTTATGTCATATTGTTTGGATGTACGGCCGTCGAAGAAGGATATAATTATGTTAAGTATTCGGCCCGTGATACCATATGATCTAATTTTCTTGAAGAAATCTTCATTTGATATTGTATTGAGGCGTATTAAAATTTAATAACCAATCTAATTTAATTAAACTTTACTAAACAAGATTGTCAACGATAAGGTATTAATGTTGACAACCAATTCTGATATAATGTATTTAAAAATAAGGTAATTTATGTTAAAGTTTGATTTAACTAGAGGAAAAATAAAAACATGACATTTCTATAGTCTATTCACATACACATATGCTTTTTAAAAATACAAGTCGCCTCAACCTAATCCTATTGCAAGATCGTGCTTTGTCATCCTCGACTTTCATATGCCCGTCATGCCCGGCCCGCAAGTTGCTTCTTTGTTCGACCATGTAGTGCATTTTTCTCTCATTTTCTCGCACACATTTGCTAATTTGCATAAGTGTTCTAACAGCTGCTGCTGGTAATCGATTCGCTGGCCTGCTTCTGATTCTCTTACACACGCCCATACGCGCTTTGTTACACGCACACACGCACACACACATACACACACAGACACAACCACACACACACATACACACACACATATATATATATATATATATATATATATATATATATATATATATATATATATTCTGGGTTAAAACTTCATGGCCGAAAAGAATCGTTACCCTACACTGATGATTGCGTAAACATGAAATACTTTGTAGATAGGTAAAAATATATGCATGCTATGGAACTATATATATATATATATATATATATATATATATATATATATATATATATATATATATTTAAAGGAGATTAGAGCAATAGTCTAAAGAGCTGAGTGTATTTCAATGTAACAGTGAAATTACTAGTTTAATTGAAATACGGGAAAGAGAAAGTGCTCGTTGTAATTTAGATATATAATAAGCTCGATAGGTAGATATCCTAGAGCTGATTCAATATTAAGTAATGTGATTGATAATTTAAAATTTGAAAAATCAAATTTCAACTAAATTAAAAATCCGTTTCATAAGAAGAAACAACAACAAATCAATTATCTGTACGATCGTTTCGGAAAACAATGCGTTTTATTGTGGTAAAAATCCAGTTACGAACAATAATTACATATAGTTTTTTAATAAGCAAGGTCTCCTCGTCAGCAAATTTTGAAGGGTTTTTATTGAATTTAAAAGACACCATGTTTGCTATAGTTTTTCACCTCTTTGAATGATGAATTTTAAAAGGGGGGACGTCCGTGTAATAAGTTATTTCCTTTAGCGTACTTTTGATTTAAAGACGCCACGGTTTTTTTTTTTTTTTTTTTTTTTTTATTACATTTTCACCCCAAACAAGGCAAATTGCCACTTTGGTGTAGGGGGCTACTATCAGGGGCAACAACTACTGGGGTACTATGTAGGGATTTGGGCAGCAAGGTGTCGGTTCACGTTACACTTGAACTTCTGCACGTCAGTACTGTTGGGGAAGCAGGGACCTGGAATGGAATTCCAGAGTCTTGCGGTTCTGGGGAAGAAACTATTGGAGTAAAAAGATCTTTTACATCTAGGGACCTCTACAGTGTGGGGGTGGGATCTAGTAGCCTGTCGGGTTTGTCGAGGGTGCTCGCGTCGTGGGGGCACAAGTGATTGCAGTTCATCAGAGCATTCACCACTAAAATACTTGTAGAACAGGCAGAGGGATGCAACATTTCGTCGATGGGACAGAGGCTGAAGCTTAGATGCCAGTTCAGGGCCTATCAGATTTGCGACTCTCTTTTGAACCTTGTCAAGGAGCGAGAGACTAGTAGCAGATGCACCAGCCCAGATGTGGCAGCAATACTCCATACATGGGCGAATGGTGGCCTTATAGAGGTACAGGATACTTTCGGGTGTTAGTAGTTTTCTAGCACGGTAGAGAGAGCCCACCTTTCTTGCAGCGGCCCTGGCAATGCCTTCAATGTAATTGTTCCAACTCATGTTTCCTGTGAACGTTAGGCCAAGGAGTTTGAAAGATGGACTCTCAGATAAAGAGTCGTTGGCCATTGCTATTGGTGGTAGAGAGGGTTTCTTGTAATTATTGAATGAAACTACTTTAGTCTTGGCAGCATTGAACGCGACCAACCACTTTTGTCCCCATTCCACTACAGATTGGAGGTCTTCCTCTAGTGTTTCTGCCATTTCTTTAGAAATGTGTTCATTCGTCTTCCTGTCGTGTCTGCCATAGAGTGTAGTGTCATCAGCATATATACCCATCTCAGAGGCAATGTTGTCGGGGAGGTCATTTATGAATATCAGGAACAATAGAGGTCCAAGGATAGAACCCTGGGGCACTCCCGCATTTATATCATATTGTTTAGATGTGCGACCGTCGAGGACTACCTGGATTTTTCTCTTATCTAAGAAGGATTTAATTATGTTAAGTATTCTACCAGTGATACCGTATGATCTGATTTTACTGAGGAGACCCTCATGCCATACCCTGTCAAAAGCCTTAGATATATCTAGAGCTACCGCTCTGCCTTCCCCCGCTTTGTCCAGTGATTGGTATATACGTTCAGAGATCACGGTGAGGATGTCTGCTGTGGAACGGGCTTGTCTAAATCCATATTGTTTGTCAGTCAGTAGTTTAGCATCTGTAAGATGATGGATTAGAGCGTGGTTAATTATGGTCTCAAATATTTTGGCAAAAAGTGGAAGGAGGCTAATGGGGCGATAATTTGATGGGTCTGTCCTTTCACCAGAATTCTTGAATACTGGTACAACAGAAGCAGTTTTCCAACAGCCCGGAAAGCAAGCTTCATTAAGACATTTGTTGTAGAGTTTGGAGAGAACTGGAGCTACTTCGGCTGAGCACTTTTTTAATAGCACAGCTGGGATAAGATCGGGTCCACATGCTTTTGAGGTGTCAAGGTTTTTTATGATAGCATGCACCTGAGCAGGGGTGGTTTTCAGATCGTCTAGTGTGGCGTCTGTCCGCATAGGAAAGTCAGGTAGGGGGTGGTTGGAAGGGTCCAGTGTGGAGTTTGAGGCAAACCGACTGGCAAGCATGTTAGCCTTGTCGGTTGCTGAGGAGACAACCTCGTGATTGTTGGTTAGTGGGGGAATTGTCGATTGCCCATTATTTACTACACTGTTGTAGATTTTCCAGAAGTCTCGAGTTCCTAGTTTTTGTGCTTCGATGCGCTTTTTAGTGGTTTCCGTAAATTCTCTCTTAGCTGTCGCTATTTCTTTCTTAACGTTATTTCTAGCTTCTATATACTTCAGTCTGTTTGAACTGGACTTATGTCGGTTAAACCTACGGTATGCATGCTGCTTTTGAGTAATGGCAGTTGCACAAGTCGACGTAAACCATTGGGGAGAGTGGGGCTTACTATAAAATTTCCGCATGGGAACATGCGCTTCGATTGCAGTTTTGAACCAGTCAGTGGTCTCGTTTGCACACTGTTCAGCAGGGAGAGAGAAAATATTTTTCCATGGAGCATCTCTAATTAGTTCCCTGATGGCTTCCCAGTCAGCCTTATTATAATATCTCGTTGTTTTGAGCACTGGCTCTTCAGTTTTGGGTCTAGAGTTTAGGGCGATTTCAACCATTATCACTGCATGATCAGCGTTCCCGAGTGGGCTGTGGGCCTTCGCTATGCAGTCATCGGGAACTGTGGTCAAAAACAGATCTAGAAGTGATGCGTGTTGTTCTTCCTGGTCAGGGAAACGGGTTGGAAACGTAACAATTTGTGATAGGGAGTGAGATATAGCGAAGCTATGGGTTGTGCTGCCCGCTGCATCTGTGCGAGTAGAGAATCCAAGCCAGTTTTTGTGGTGGACATTAAAGTCACCAAACACATGTATTTGTGCGCTAGTGTCGAGGGACAGTGCCGTGTCTATGCTGTCAGATACTTTGTTTATTATGGAGCAGTCCTGAGTCGAGGGAGAGCGGTAGAGAAAATAATAGTAGCTAATACTGTGTTGCACGTTTAGTCTAAAGCACATAAAGGCTTGATCATCTGTTTCTAGGTTTGTTTCTCTAGTCAAGGGAAGGGTATTACGAATGTAAACTCCAAGTCCGTGCATATGTCTGTCAGAGTCCTTACGGCAGAGTGGGAGATATCCAGGCATGTTAAAGTGGTTAGAGGGAATGGAGGAGTGTAGGTTAGTCTCACTTAGTGCTAAGATATCCGGGGTATTTGTTAAGAGAAATGCTTCAACATCAGCTAAGTTAGTTCTAAGCCCACGGATATTTGTGAATGAGAGCCTCAAGGGAGGAGGCAAGTTGAATTTGTTTGTCCCTAATCCTGGTTTAAGCTTATTTTTAGATTGAACTGTCGTCATATTTTTTTAAGAGTTTCGGTAAGGGGGAGCTAAGCAAGAGGTTATGCGGAGCTTCAGACATGCATCACAAGTAGACCATCAGCTGACCTTTCTCCAATTAGGATTGTGGCCTCAGGAAAGCCCACCGGGGATGAGTGCAGGGTCCCTTTCCATGCGCGTCATGGCACTGCAAACAACCCGATATTATTCAACTGTTGATGGAGCAGCCGCTCTAAGCGCTACCAAAGAGTTAGGGCTCCTGTACTACCAGTCGGGAACAGCAGCCAGGAACTGTCAATCCGGTACCCTCAACCCTTTAGGAGAAGGTCAACCCAATCTAACTGCTCAGGCATATCTTATACTCAAGCACTCCCAAATGTTCAGTTTTAGGGGTGGGGCATGCTGGGAATGGGGAAGAACGGCGTTCATTGCCCTAGCCAGGAAACAAGATCTACCGCTGGGTGTTTCTGTCGAATCACTGAGATAGTGTCTCTGCGCTTGACTAATAGGCAAAGAAGGAGTATGGAAGCCGGGCGATAGACAGAGCCTATCTACTCCTTAAGCAATTTAGGTTTGCAAACCGGTGAATTTGTTTAAGTCACCAGCTCTAGGAAGGTTGTCATCCAAGACTGAAGAGGCCTCTCTCCCCTTTGGTTTAGTTTCAGAGTTTTCTTTCTCCTAGACGGATGATCTGGGAAGATCTACTGGGTCCGTCAGCCCTGAGAGGGTTTTCTCCGCGCCTAGGTTCTAATCCAGGTATTTCTGCGACCCCGCGTTGTTAGTGTTACTGGGTTAGTTTGTTGGGGATTATATCTACTGATTAGTTACACTCCTCAAAGTGATTTAGGGACATGCTATTTACTTGTTAATGGATAAAGGGGGTGGGTGAAGTTCATGCAGTGTAAGCGTCTATGTTTGTAAGAGGGCTTGTTAGGGAGGAGATAATGTGATTTTAGTCGTACCCTTTTTTTTTATTTTATTAATGTTAGCTTAGGTCTAGTATAGTGTTACAGTATGAGTAGGTATTAAGAATTGAGCTACGAGTTGTGCCCGAGCTATTTTAGATGATAGGAGGGTTAAGATGTAAGTGCAATATAGCATGGATAAGACAGCAAGTATTGAGTCATGCGTAATTAGGTGAATAGATATATATGGGCAGGTTTTCAGTAGGTGCGAATAGAGTTGGAGTTGTAGGTATTTTTTAGTAAGAGTCATGGGGCGTTTTGCATAACAAGGAGTGTCGTTTCAATATCGTAATTAATCGTTGCAAAACTCGAGACAGTTGTGTAGTGCATATCGCTTTGTTTCTGGGTACTTTGGCTGTTAAGTACCTGCCTTTGTGTGCATAGGCTGTTAAGTCCCTTACTGGATAGGAATGAGCTGTAATGCATGCCTTAGAGGTAGAAATGTATAGATGTTTAGTGATGGTTATTAAAACAGTTTGCATGTGAGGGATTAGGGGCTGGAAGTTAGCGATTCAACTACAGATGCGGAGCACCGGAGCAATGTGGGAGTTTAGTGGCGGATAGGTTGGAAGGAGTAGATTGTTAGCGTTCAAGAGCAGAGGGGTTATTTATTTACAGATGGATTTCCATTAGGATTTTTGAGTTACAGGTAAGGTTTAGTCTGAAGAAGGGAGGAAATTTTTTTTTTTTTTTTTTTTTTTTTTTTTATGCATGCAGGTAAGACAAACGCAATCGTCTTGGAGGTAAAATGTATAGGATTTCGTAGCTAGCTATTGGGTTTTTCCCTCCCAGTTATAGGGACAGCTAATTCGTTGGGATTTGGGATTGTAGTCATTAAGGTCAGGCGCAGAGTGTTGCATCTATTCAGAAAATTAGCCCTAGTATCACAGCTGGGATTATGTGTATTGCAGTTAAAAATATAGTGCCAGTCAAATTATGAGCCACGTGCAGTGGTTTGGTATGGTATGGGTATCATGGAGGACACTTACATACAAGCAAGCGTACGGTGATTGCATATATTAAGTATACTACTTATAAAGTTCTTCTGTCTTCTATAGTAGTAAGAAAGTTGGTCCTAGCTCTGTTCTATATTCTTGCATAGGCTATTCGTTTTCGAGTAGAGTTCTGACCTTAAAAACGGCTCGCGTCGGACTAAGTGTTAGAGACCATTTTTACGCATATGTAATTAAAATGCATTAAATAAATACATTTAAAGAGAAGGTATACACAGTTGGTAAAAGCAAAACGAGAAATAAACAAACAAAGTGAATAAATAAATAAAAATAAAGTAATAAGAAACGACTCGCATGGAAGCAAAGAGTTAAAGACAATATATGCGCATATAGTTAAAATACATTAGTCAAAATTTTAGAAAAAAAAAAAAAAAAAAAAAGCAGTTGCCATTTTGGTAATATTAGGATTTGTTAAATTAAACTTAGCTTATATTGTTTGCCCATTTTCAAAATTTTCGCGTCTGTCAGCGAGCGAACCCTGCTTAGTGTGTCGGCTTCACTTCCTTTCCCCGGATTTTATATCTATTTATAGTTTAGTGCGCACATGTGTATGGTAATTTTACTTTTTTTTTTTTCTTTTTCCCTTTTATTCTTTATTCTTTTTTATTTTTTTATTTAGGTTAATCTTCTGCCTTCTATAGTAGTAAGAAAGTTGGTCCTAGCTCTGTTCTATATTCTTGCATAGGCTATTCGTTTTCGAGTAGAGTTCTGACCTTAAAAACGGCTCGCGTCGGACTAAGTGTTAGAGACCATTTTTACGCATATGTAATTAAAATGCATTAAATAAATACATTTAAAGAGAAGGTATACACAGTTGGTAAAAGCAAAACGAGAAATAAACAAACAAAGTGAATAAATAAATAAAAATAAAGTAATAAGAAACGACTCGCATGGAAGCAAAGAGTTAAAGACAATATATGCGCATATAGTTAAAATACATTAGTCAAAATTTTAGAAAAAAAAAAAAAAAAAAAAGCAGTTGCCATTTTGGTAATATTAGGATTTGTTAAATTAAACTTAGCTTATATTGTTTGCCCATTTTCAAAATTTTCGCGTCTGTCAGCGAGCGAACCCTGCTTAGTGTGTCGGCTTCACTTCCTTTCCCCGGATTTTATATCTATTTATAGTTTAGTGCGCACATGTGTATGGTAATTTTACTTTTTTTTTTTTCTTTTTCCCTTTTATTCTTTATTCTTTTTTATTTTTTTATTTAGGTTAATCTTCTGCCTTCTATAGTAGTAAGAAAGTTGGTCCTAGCTCTGTTCTATATTCTTGCATAGGCTATTCGTTTTCGAGTAGAGTTCTGACCTTAAAAACGGCTCGCGTCGGACTAAGTGTTAGAGACCATTTTTACGCATATGTAATTAAAATGCATTAAATAAATACATTTAAAGAGAAGGTATACACAGTTGGTAAAAGCAAAACGAGAAATAAACAAACAAAGTGAATAAATAAATAAAAATAAAGTAATAAGAAACGACTCGCATGGAAGCAAAGAGTTAAAGACAATATATGCGCATATAGTTAAAATACATTAGTCAAAATTTTAGAAAAAAAAAAAAAAAAAAAAGCAGTTGCCATTTTGGTAATATTAGGATTTGTTAAATTAAACTTAGCTTATATTGTTTGCCCATTTTCAAAATTTTCGCGTCTGTCAGCGAGCGAACCCTGCTTAGTGTGTCGGCTTCACTTCCTTTCCCCGGATTTTATATCTATTTATAGTTTAGTGCGCACATGTGTATGGTAATTTTACTTTTTTTTTTTCTTTTTCCCTTTTATTCTTTATTCTTTTTTATTTTTTTATTTAGGTTAATCTTCTGCCTTCTATAGTAGTAAGAAAGTTGGTCCTAGCTCTGTTCTATATTCTTGCATAGGCTATTCGTTTTCGAGTAGAGTTCTGACCTTAAAAACGGCTCGCGTCGGACTAAGTGTTAGAGACCATTTTTACGCATATGTAATTAAAATGCATTAAATAAATACATTTAAAGAGAAGGTATACACAGTTGGTAAAAGCAAAACGAGAAATAAACAAACAAAGTGAATAAATAAATAAAAATAAAGTAATAAGAAACGACTCGCATGGAAGCAAAGAGTTAAAGACAATATATGCGCATATAGTTAAAATACATTAGTCAAAATTTTAGAAAAAAAAAAAAAAAAAAAAGCAGTTGCCATTTTGGTAATATTAGGATTTGTTAAATTAAACTTAGCTTATATTGTTTGCCCATTTTCAAAATTTTCGCGTCTGTCAGCGAGCGAACCCTGCTTAGTGTGTCGGCTTCACTTCCTTTCCCCGGATTTTATATCTATTTATAGTTTAGTGCGCACATGTGTATGGTAATTTTACTTTTTTTTTTTTTCTTTTTCCCTTTTATTCTTTATTCTTTTTTATTTTTTTATTTAGGTTAATCTTCTGCCTTCTATAGTAGTAAGAAAGTTGGTCCTAGCTCTGTTCTATATTCTTGCATAGGCTATTCGTTTTCGAGTAGAGTTCTGACCTTAAAAACGGCTCGCGTCGGACTAAGTGTTAGAGACCATTTTTACGCATATGTAATTAAAATGCATTAAATAAATACATTTAAAGAGAAGGTATACACAGTTGGTAAAAGCAAAACGAGAAATAAACAAACAAAGTGAATAAATAAATAAAAATAAAGTAATAAGAAACGACTCGCATGGAAGCAAAGAGTTAAAGACAATATATGCGCATATAGTTAAAATACATTAGTCAAAATTTTAGAAAAAAAAAAAAAAAAAAAGCAGTTGCCATTTTGGTAATATTAGGATTTGTTAAATTAAACTTAGCTTATATTGTTTGCCCATTTTCAAAATTTTCGCGTCTGTCAGCGAGCGAACCCTGCTTAGTGTGTCGGCTTCACTTCCTTTCCCCGGATTTTATATCTATTTATAGTTTAGTGCGCACATGTGTATGGTAATTTTACTTTTTTTTTTTTTCTTTTTCCCTTTTATTCTTTATTCTTTTTTATTTTTTTATTTAGGTTAGGTTAGGTTTATATTCGAATGTTGTTTATATCATTTCATAATGTAAGGGGGGATAATTAGTCATATTTTCTTTTATTAAGGGCGCAAGGGGGATAATTAGTCTAACTTTATTTAAGAGGTGAAAAACTATAGCAAACATATATATGAGTATTTTAACCATAGTTCCTGATTTCAAAAGGCGAAAAATTAAAAGGTAAATTTTTATACCTATATTTTTTATGTATATACCTGTATATCTATGTATATGTGTGCCTATTTTTTCATATATATGCATATATATATTTTTAATACTTTACTCAAAGCAGATTTATAATTCAAATTCAAATCTATATTTACTCTTTTTCTTTTCTATCTATAACCTATATTAAACTTCTTATCAACTTTAAATCCAGACCTTTTATTTTAATTCTTTTAAGATACATCTGCCTTACTTTTAATGCTAGATTTATTTATGACGTCTTTTAAATTTCATAAAAACCCTTCAAAATTTGCTGACGAGGAGACCTTGCTTATTAGAAAACTATATGTAATTATTGTTCGTAACTGGATGTTTACCACAATAAAAAAAGCATTGTCTTCCGAAACGATCGTACAGATCATTGATTTTGTTGTTGTTCCTTCTTATGAAACGGATTTTTAATTTAGTTGAAATTTGATTTTTCAAATTTTAAATTATCAATCACATTACTTAATATATATATATATATATATATATATATATATATATATATATATATATATATATATATATATATATATAAGGCATGTATTAGTGAATCCTTTGCCGGGACCCTTTTATAAATTGTACTGTATATATTAACGGTTTTACAGGTTTTTGTTTGTTTCCTAGGATTATCAGCTCCCTAACAGCAGAGGATTGTTCTTAGTTATTAGATATGTTCTCTCTGATAGGCTCATTAATGTGGTCTTTGACGTGCATCACAAGCGTATGTTTTCAATGCTTGCGTCCAACTATGTATCTTGGGTCCAACTCTTTTCCTTATCTTCATCAATGATTCCCCAAATCCCATTCTTTTATCATTCGTAGAATTTATGCAGACAACATGGCTCTCCGTAGAACCACTCTAAGGTCGAGAATGATTAGGATCTCTCAGATCCTTCTGCTCTAATTTTGAGGACGTGATGCCATTGATTAACGGGTGGTGGCTTTATTTTAAATCCAAATTTCTCTCTTTCCCCAATGAATGTTTTACTCCCTCGGGCCTAAAGTAAAATGAATATTTCTCGTCTCAAAAAGGTGCATTGGTTAAAGAAGCTCATGAAACCGATTTTCACTCCTTATCTGAAATGAAACGCATTAAATTCATTGCTCAAATGGCCGACAAGTTGTTGGGTCATTCTATAACTGTAGTAGATATTTCATTATTGATGCACTTCTCTATCTGTGTAAGAAAGAGGACATAGGTGTGCATAGGGCAAATGATTGAGTACTGTTGCCGCATCTGGGCAGGAGCTATTCGGATTGTTATATCCTGTCCTAATAAAGTTAATACGAGGCTTCAAAATATAGTAGGTCAGGATTTTTTTCCTCCGCTATCTATTTCCTAGAAAGGTGGCGTTGTGAGACAGTCTCAGGTCTATCGTTATTTTCGTGCAAGTACTGAACAGAGAATTTATATATGTTTCCTCTCGCTAAACATTTACCAAAAAACTTGTTTAGCTAAAAGGGCTAACAACAATCTCTTCTAATCTCTATATGTGCCTCAATCTAAACGCAGTTTCCACAAGCAAGGTTTTTTTCATAGACCAGCACCACTGTTGAACTATCTTCAACTGCCCTGCTTTTCAGCTGATTAAAGCAAGGGCATCTTAAAATCAAATGTGAACAAGTTCTCGTTGAGCCGTCTCTCTTCAAACATATAATTATAGTTACCATCCTTAACAATTACTACATTTGTTTTATTAAACTGCTGTAACTAAAAACGGACACATACTTATTTGTATATTCTTAAAGATTATCTCATTATATGATATTTTGATCGCAGAAATTTCACTCTGGACCAAAGAACCGCATGTCTTCAACAACATATGCCACTTATAAATTTATTATTATGATGTTTAGCCACTACCTTATCCGACTTTAGAATGGAATTTTAGACACATTTAGGCGTTATAATAAAACCTAGGAGCAACACCATCACAATCGCAACATGCCACCTCCAATCTTCACCGGGAGGAAATATACACATTATACATATATTGCCATCGCACTCTTCGAAATTGGGTCACAAACGCAAATAAATAACATTACCTTTCCATTTTCTTATTCAAACATAGTAAATTCTCCCTTCTCAAATCCGCCAATTATCATTAGATTAAAACTTACAAATCCTTTATTCCGGATTGCCCATCTTTTTTCATAAACGAGCACTCAACAACTTTTTTCAAATATGACGTCTCTCGCTACACAGGGCAACCGTTTTATGAATATTAAACCAAATGCAATATTAAACGCTCAGGATCAGAAATTTCGGTGCAAATACCTTTACAGTTACGCACACAAACATTATCACGAGGAAACTACGCCCTACGAAAACATTTGCGTTTGTTTGTTAGATTACGATTCTCCTTACCGAACGGACAGCGATGCTATTTTTTAAATTTTTCTTTACTTTGTTGTCTAACGAATCGTTTCAATTTTTTAATTGCTTTTTACTTTTATTTTTCTGCACACATCTTAACATCTCACAGATTTCCTCTCCAAAAGCACACAAAATTCAATAGAAGATTTATATTTAAAGGTAGATTTTTTTCGATTTCGATTCTTTTTAACGAACTGACATCTATGCTAATTTTTTTATTGTTTTGCCTTTTCTTTGTTTTACTACCGACGGTTTCTTTTTTTAACATATTTCCTATACTAGGGGCGTGCAATAAGTAATGACCCTGACCCACTTCCCATATCAGTAGAGCAACGGAACTTGGCATAGTTATTAGGCTTTCTCTACATAGGAACCACCCAGAGTTATGCATTTCTCTCATCGTCTGATGCAGCTCTAGAGACCGTATTTGTAGAACACCCCACGTTGGTCCTCCAACCACGACGTTACTTCAGAAATCAAGGCTGCATGCTCTAGGAAACGCTTGCCTTTGAAAAACAACTTCATGGCTGGGAGGAGGTTATAGTTTGCAGGATCAGGAGAGTAGGGATGATGGGGGGGGGATTTTATAACCACGCGCCTGTGCTTCTGATATGGCGACATGCGAGTTGTGGACCGGAGCGTTGTCCTGCAGTAGGAAGGTATGATTTCTGATCTTACCCCGCCACTTAATTTTGATAGCTTCCCTTAATTTCCTCAAATGTGAAGCATAACTGGCTCCTGTAATAGTAGTATCCTTTACCAAGAAATCTGTCATAACTACTCCGTCCTGGTCCCAGAAGACTGTGAGTATAAACTTGCCAGCGGAGGGCTTCACCCTTGCCTTCTTTGGAGGTGGTGAGTCCAAGTGCTTCAACTGCATTGGCTGGGCTTTGGTCTCTGGATCATAGTGATGGACCCAGGTTTCATCCTGTGTAATCCGTCTTTTGAAAAACGTTCACTCATCTTGGCACATCTTCAAATTCATCCTCGAGCACTCGACGCGTTCTCGCTTCTGGAATGGTGTGAGCAGCCTGGAAATCCATCTGGCAGACACCTTATGCATAAGCAAATGGTCATGAATGATAGTTTTCACAGACCCTGTACTAATCTTGACATATTGGGCTATTTGGCAAATAGGAATCCACCGATCTTCCAAAATGGCACCTCACCTTGACGGACAGATGCCTCATCAATGACAGACGGGAGGCGACCATGTCTGTGAGCTGTTTCCACAGACTTCCGGTCATGTTTGAATTCACGATGTTAGCGTTTTACAAGGTCATATGATGGGGCATTATCACCATAAGTTTCTTTCATTTCATCAAAAGTCTCCTGTGTGTACGTTCTTTCAAATACAAAAACCGGATCACTGTTCGACATTCAACAGGCTCCATTTCAAACCTGACTCAGTTCAAACACCTGTAAAAAAGAGACCGCAATTACTTCAGAGCTGTAATTTGCCACATAACCCGTAGAGATATAAATAATTGGACATGCAATATTTCAGCTAGATCAGACAAAAGTAAGTGTGTCAGGGGCATTACTTATTGCAGGCCCCTCGTACCTAGGAACAACTTAATACTACGTAGATATGCCCCCCAAATAAGCAAAAACACCTGAAACATAACATTAATATTTACTGGTAGCTTTTTTCTCGCTTTAGATTATCAGTAACGAAGCGGCAGCGGTGCTTTCTCTTTTTGTTTATTTATTTTATGTCAAGGCCTTTTATTTTTTTTTTATTGTTTTTACTTTGTTTCTTTCTTTACACATGCACATCTTAACATCGCGCAGAAATTCTGAAACATAATATTAAACTTAAGGTAAGCACTGTTTTTGTCGATTTGATTCTCCTTTAACGAACCGACAATGGTGCTATTTTTTTCTTTTTATAAGATACCTTTTTTACGTTTATGTTTTCTATACCTACGCACACATCACACTATATAACAGATATTCTCCGGCAAAAAACCAAAACACAAAAGAAAAAAAAGGTGAAACATAAGAATAACTTTTTCTGGTAGCATTGTTCTTTTTATTATTTCCATTCTCCTTAACGAACCGACAACGATATATTTTTTCTTTTTGTCGGTTACTTTGTTTTATAATGCTTTTGTTCTTTCGTATTTGTTATTTCCATACCCATGCACATAGTATCATTGCCCCCTAAACAACAATAACAACAACAAAAATCTCCTTCAACGTAACATTAATATTTACGGATTCTATTGTTTATTTTTCAATTTCGTCATTAACCGCTTACATTTAAGTTGACGCGATATTTTATATAGGTATGCATTAAACTAAATTAACTTTCCCACAAGACCACTTATGTGTTATATCTTTCATTATAGACCAAAAGATTTTTCCAAATAAATTCTTGCCCTACCTCCCCTACATATTTTTCTTTAAAATGACGGTTTTTAGAGGTTTTCCATTATGCTATATGCTCAGTCCGTTAAATCCAAAAAAAGCTGAGCAGCGGCTTTGTTCCCACTAGTTTTGGCAAATAGCAAACATGATCCTGGACGGTGGCATGCGTTCTATCCCAACAATCATCAATGGACCTGAGGTCATCTCGTCAGCATCAGACAATACCAGACTATTTGCCAAGAACGTTTCAGCTAATTCTACCCCATGCGATGAAGCCCATCAACACCCCGTATCTCCTCCTATAACAGACAACACGCTATGCAACATACAAATAGCTGTGCGTGATGTCGCCAAGCTAATCAAAACCTTGATTCCAGTTATAGTGCTGAAAAAGCTCAAACCAGAACTTGCCTCTATACTTTCAAAACTGTTTAAGCGTTGCCTTAAGGAGAATTGCTTTCCAACACCCTGGAAAACCTCATCAGTATGCCCTGTATTTAAGAACTCATGTTAAAAGTCATCTCCCTCTCCGTACAGATCAATAAGTCTCCTGTGTGTCATGATTAAGTTGTTGGAATCTATATTAAATAAAGAAGTAGTCAACTACCTCAGCAGAAACAACCTTCTTAGTGACATGCAATATGGGTTCCTCTCTGCAATATCTACAGCAGATGCGCTAACGGTTATATCTCATAAGATTAGTGAATCTCTGGACAAAGGCTTATTTCCAGGGCAATTGCTCTTGACATATCGAATGCCTTCGATAAGGTATGACATTAGGGCCTATTTCACAAGATTTCCGCTACGGTATCACGGGAAATTACTTCTGTCTGATAGGTTCATAAGAGTAATGGTCGATGAGCCCACAGTATTAATGCTGGAGTCCCTCAGGAGTCAATCCTGGGCCCAACTCTCTTCCTGCTCTACATCAATGATCTCCCTAAACACATACTTAAATCATTCGTTGATATCTATGCTGATGACAAGACCATTTATGATAACACACCAAAGGCCGTAAATGACAAAGTTCTCTCGAATACTCTCTCCTCTGATCTTGAACGCGTGGTACAGTGGGGGAAGAGGTGGCGGTCACTTTTAATTCATCCAAAACCAAGCTTCAATCTTTACATCATCAACACTCTGATCCCCATCTGGCATCAATTGAAATGGATGGCTCTCGCCTTGGGAGGCTCGATATTTTGACAAGCTTCAGGGTTTGATCTTTACTCCTGATCTGAAATGGAACACGTACATCAGGTCTATTGCTAAGGACGCTGGGAAAATAGTGGGATCCTTCCACCGTTCCAGTAGATATCTCACTACTGATGCAATTCTCTATCTGTATAAAAGCCAAGTACGTCCAAGGATGGAGTACTACTGCCACATCTGGGCAGGAGCTGCAAAAAACAGCCTATCCTGCCATGACAGAGTACAAAATAAACTTCGTAGCTAAGTGGGGGATGCCCTTTTCTCTTCCCTGCAGCCTCTCTCCCAAAGAAGAGACGTTGCGAGCCTGTCTTTGTTTTATCGTTATTTCCAAGGTAAGTGCTCGTCTGAGCTCTAATCTTTCGTCGCCCCTCGCCAATCGTTCACGAGAAACAGCCGTTTGGCTGAAACTACTGTAAATAAGTTTTCCCACTTTTTATCTGTGCCTAAATTCAAACGTAGATTCAATGAGCAGAGCTTCTTTCTCAGAAGTGCAGGACTGTAGAACTCTCTTCCGTTTGCTTTTTCCCACCTGACTACAACAAACAAATTCCTGACAAACCGCCCCCTTAAGTAAGACACTCTATCAAATCGTCAATACTAATTATTACTACAATAATATCTCATTGATTACTGTACACGCAATACCCTTATCCCTTAGTGACCTCGGGCCTTGATAAGTGGTGACCTCCATGAAAAAAATGCTTATCAGTATAATCACATTTATATTTGGCGGATACAAGTACTGTCTGAGATATAAACCGCTTACTACGCTTTTCAAAACATTGACCGCCAGATTAGTATGTACGAGTGAAAAATAAATCTAATTCTATCCGACCATCCACCCACATTATTTTGTTTATAGTATTTGTACGTGAGGAACCTAATAACCATTATCAAGATTACATTTACGGCAAATTTAAAAACACCTCTTACTCATAAATTGGGTGCCTATTATGAAAGCTGATATTTACATGGAGATGTTGCAGATGACTATTCCAAAAGCAATCCTTAACATGTTTGGGGAGGTAAAAAAATAAGCATACTTAAACTTCACTGGTTAACGTATCCTGCTAATATGTTATATTGTATATTCTTAGTGTATATCTCTCACTCTCTTTCGATCACTCTCTTTCCTCTCTCTCCCTCCCTCCCTCTCTCTCTCTCTCTCTCTCTCTCTCTATATATATATATATATATATATATATATATATATATATAATGGTTTTCCACCTTCCAATGTAGATGTGTATTTTATATTTAATAGAATTTTTTATGTTTTTCTATGTCATTTTTATTATATATATATGTAAAATATAGAACATTGATTTCCATCTAATATTGGCTAACACACAGTATTTTAGCCTCCTTTTATATTAGCCTGTAACAAACATCTGTGACACCCCCACCTCGACACTCCTGTTAGTCTTCCAACTATCGATAATTTGTTTTGATATGAAACTAAAATGAAAATGTATGGGAGTGATAAGTACATATTTACATTGTTTAATGGAATCAAAAAATAACACGGGATACTTATATTTATTCATAAATAGAAATATTTATATACGTAAGTACACACACATACACATACACATACACATATATATACATATATATGTAGATATACATATCTTAATGTATATATACATATCTTAAAAGCAAAGCAAAATCGAGAGTGTTGCAAATTGCATGAGTAAAGTATATCGAATAGTTTATATAACTTTTTCTGTATAATACGCTATGAAATCCGCTATAGTATAAACTTTAGATAACGGACTATTAAATTATATATATATATATATATATATATATATATATATATATATATATATATATATATATATATATATTCGAAGTTGAGTCTGACTTTGCTTGAGCGCTATGTACTGTTCATAAGTTTATGTGCATATGTATATATTAAAAGGTTTGACTCATGTCCACTAACCTACATCTAAAATTTCAATGGTTTACACCCAAAATTGGTGGAGGAGTTTGGTAGATTCTGCAAAAGTAAACTTTTTAAACTTTGATTCATTCCAGCAAAATCTCTTGACCAAAACTGATTAATAAGCTTGCTGCATATCTGAATAACCTTTATATAAAATTTAAAATGTTTAGACCTAAAATTGGCGGAATAGTTTGCTAGGGATCAAAAAGGTAAATCTTTGGGAACTTTTTCCCCTTGTGCAGCCAAATTTTCAGCCCAAAACCGACAAATTTCGTGTTTTTCGTTTGATTACACGTTATGTACAATTTCAAATGTTAAGACTAAAAATTGTCTGAGTAATTGTGTAGTGACCGCAGGGGTTAAACTTTTTTTTATAACTTTGACCCAAATTGTGCACCTTTAACATTTTTTCTTGCTCAAATCAAACACGTTTTATATATATCCACGTAACCTACATCACAAATTTCAACTTTTTAAACCAGATTGTGCCGGAGGAGTTTAGTAGAGTTTTCAAAGGTAAAATCTTTTAACATTGACATTGACCCCGTGCCGGTAAAATTACTGGCTGAAAACAGATTAAAAACATTTTTCCAACTCTCAATAATCCTTACGTCAAATCTCGAGTCTGTAGGCTGAAAATTGACAAAGTAGTTTGATGGGGAAATGTACACGCAGAAACACACACAGACAATGTTACTTTTACATACATGTATGTCTGTATATATATATATATATATATATATATATATATATATATATATATATATATATATATATATATAGGGTGTCCATAAAGTCCGTGTGCCCTTTAAAATTTATAACTTTATCTGTATTTGCAATAGAAATAATCTGTAAAATGGATTTGAAAGAAGTAAATCTATGTTTTATAAGTTTTTATTGAAATTTTATTTAACTTTCCACATGCCCTTCATCATTAGCAACACAAAGGGTAATAGGATTTCACCGTTCACGAAAAACATTTGCCAAATGATTTATAGTAATGCCTGAAAGCACATTAGTTATTCTTGCTTTCTTTCAATGAACCGGGTTTGGTTGCATACACAATTGTGTTCACATGTCCCCATAAAAAAATCTAATGGAGTCAAATCTGGCGAACGTGGAAGTCAATGAAATGGTCCTGCCCTTCCTATCCCCCTGTTAGGAAATTCTTGATTTAGAAACTGTCTAACAGGCCGAGAAAATTGACAAGGAACCTGTTGAAACACTGTATCATCTTTAAAGTTTAATTGATCAAGTTGCGGAATAAAGTAATTCTGCAACATATCTAAGTAGCTATCACTGTTAATAACACGATCTTCTAAAAAAAATATGGCCCTATGATTCGATTTATTCCCAAAACACACCACACATTAACTTTAAGAGAGTCTCGTTCATGTTCAATATTTTCATTTGGGTTTTAAATTCCCCAAATTCGGCCATTTAGTCCTGTTAACCTTGCCACTAATGTGAAATGTTGCTTTATCAGAAAACAGTAAATTACTCAAAAATGCATCATCATTGCAAAGTTTTTCATTGAATTGGTGACAGAAAGTTAGCCGTGTATAATAATCCCCTTCTAACAACTGTTGATGTAATTGAAGTTTGTAAGCTTTCGTATGAAGTTTTGCCCACATAATCTTATGCACAGTAGACTTTGGTAGCCCGAGCTCCAATGATGGCCGTCTTACAGCCTTCTTTGGACTTGCAGTAAAGGATTCTTCTATGGGAGCAACACTTTCGTCACTGGCACACGGCCTTCCAGACCGTGGTTTATCATGGACAGAGCTTGTCTCTTTAAATTATTTCATCCATTTAACAATGGTGTTCCAATAAGGCGATTTTTTATTGTATTCAATTCTAAACTTTTTATGTACAGCAATAGTAGATTTCAATTCAACCAACCAAAGGACACAGTTTACTTTTTCCTCAATTGAAGCCATGGGATACAATTGATTCTGAAAAACAAAAAAATATCTTTTACTTATTTTTTACTTATCTAGAAATTATTACGAATTTTGTGGTGCAAACTTATTCAATAACTATACTTAAAACGATATACATGAAACTTTATAACATTTTTTACAGATTCTCTCAATCGCAAATATAAATAAAGTTATACTTTTTTTAAAGTGCACACGAACTTTATGGACACCCTGTATATATAGAAAAAATAAGCATCTTTAATTTATGTCCGTTGGAATGTTTACATTTCGACTATTCGTCGCTGAGTTTATTTGTGAAAAAATGTGTGAATTTGTTTATATCACCGTGAGTTACTATTCCAAAAGTGTTTGTCTCAACCAAACTTTTTATTTAAAAAAAAAAATTACAAAAATAAGCGTCTTTAATTTATGTCCGTTGGACTGTTTACATTTCGACTATTCGTCGCTGAGTTTATTTGTGAAAAAAATGTGTGAATTTGTTTATATCATCGTGAGTTACTATTCCAAAAGTGTTTGTCTCAACCAAACTTTTTATTTAAAAAAAATACAAAAATAAGCGTCTTTAATTTATGTCCGTTGGACTGTTTACATTTTGACTATTCGTCGCTGAGTTTATTTGTGAAAAAATGTGTGAATTTGTTTATATCATCGTCAGTTACTATTCCAAAAGTGTTTGTCTCAACCAATTTTTTTTAATGTAAAAAAAAACAACAAAGCGGGAGACCAGTACCCGCATTAAGCTGGTCTGCAGTTTGACTTGTTGCTGGCTATCTTGATCTTGCTTGTTGCTGGATGTCAACATTTTGAACTGAGAGAGAGATTTAGCTGTCGTACAAAGCTAAAACTCTGTAACACCATCTTTGTATAGATACTCCGGCAGGTATTTGTCTATTATAAAAAAAAATCCTGTGGCGATAAAAAATCTGTGACGTGTGTACGCCTGTAATGCTGGATGCATGTAACAACTATTCTGCCATCATTATATGTATGTATGTATATATGTATGTATGTATGTATGTATGTGTGTGTATGTGTATATGTGTATGTGTGTATATATTTATATATGTACATGTGAGTTTATATGTATCTATATCTATGTGTATATGTGTGTATATGTGTCTATGTGTATATATGCTTGTGTGTGTACATATATCCATTTATAAATGTTTGTATGCATGTATGTGTGTATATGCATGTATGTGTATATATGCAGGTGTGTATGTATATGTATTTGTATGTGTGCATGTATGTGTGTATGTGTATCAATGCATACATATGGATGTGTATGTATATGTAGGTAAGTTTATGTATATATATATGTGCATATGTGTACGTATATGTATGTGTAAGTATATGTATGTATGTATTTGTATATGTGGATGTATGTGTATGTATGCATATGTGTATGTATGAATGTGGGTATGCATATGTACGTTTGTGTATTATGCATTGTGTGTGTATATGGGTATATATGAGCGTATGCTTATAGACATGTATGTATGTATGTATGTATGCATGTATACATTTATATGTATGTATACCAATGACCGTCTTTTTTATGTTTGCACGTGTGTGTATGTATATGTATGTGTGCGTATTGTGTATTGTGTATGTACGAATGTATATATGTGCGTATATATATATATATATATATATATATATATATATATATATATATATATATATATATGTGTATGACAATGACCGTCTTTAGTGTCATGTCTGCTTGAGCATGTGAATTCGCTGGCAGGACTATATGTCTTTTTTCGGGCTCATGAACTTTCAGTATCTGAGGGAGTGGCACTCGTCTGACAAGACCTTGCAATCATCATATATATATATATATATATATATATATATATATATGTCTGTGTCTGTGTGTGTGCGTGTGTTTGTGTGTGTGTATAGCAGAAATGGTAATTAATAAAAACTGAAGAAAGTGCTCAATACTGTTGTAGAGCAAATATGCGTTTTATTTTTTATTACCGTATCTTTCTGTTAAGTCACATTATTGTTTCAGCTACCCGGCTGTTTTTTTTTTGTCGTCTGTAGCTTCCTCAGACTTTTACAGAAATGTTCGTTATGATTGGATGAAAAAGTGAATGATGTCAGGAGAGGGGTTCGAGAAGAGCGGAGATAAGAGGAAGGGAACAAGGTGGAAAGGTGGGAGAGGGGTGCTTGGTATGTCGGTAATGTTTAAGTTTTGGAGTTTAAGGACCTTGTGAGGGAGGGTCTGGGAAGTTCATTGCTGGTATGGCTGAGGGCATAGGGATACATGGAGGGGAAGTGGGATATGTGGGGATAGGAGGAGGGGAGTTACTTAAAAATTCGAGTCTAAATTTTAAAGTTTTTAGCGTCTCGTTGGTGAGATGATTTCTTGATAAGCTTTTTCAGAATCTCCCAACAGCATCTCTATTTTCTGTATCAAAGGCCTATATATATATATATATATATATATATATATATATATATATATATATTATACAATCAGACAGACAGACTGACATATATATATATATATATATATTATACAATCAGACAGACAGACTGACATGTGTATGCGATGGGAATCAACGAATCAAAAGCATCTACAAGATTTGGATCTTGTAGTTGGAGGCATGATTTTCAGCAAAATGCAAAAGGATAAACCATTATACAAAATTGGAATTTACTCGTGTGTATGAGTCTGTTCAGAAACATTTATTTGAAATTTTAAACAAAGGCACATAATGTGTCTGGAATGTGACTGTTTTATGAGAATGCGTCTGATACGCATCGACAATGATATCTAAACTTCCCATTTTAGTAGGTAGCTCAATAATGACCACAGTTAACACTTAAAAAAATAAAAAATAACATCGCAAGTGCAATTTAGTAGGTTCACAATCAGAAAGACTCCGTCTATAAAACCAACCATAGATTATTTTATAAGAAAGTGGCGTAAGAATAATTTCATACACTCAACTGTTTAAACAAATCCAAGTGAATATTTATGTTGCGAGTAAAACTGTACCCATGATACTTGACTTTTACATTTTAAACTTTAGCTGTGGGCATGAGTTAGAGATAATTTCATAAAACCAATATCTCGTCTCATACAGTACAATGTAAACTGCAATATATTGGGATCTATATCTGCGGGGCGGCACGTGAAGTTTCTCAATACATAATGTTAGTAGGTTTCCGTGTTACGAACTGAGCTCGAACTTGGAACATAAAATTGATCAAGTCCGTTTAATAACATCATTAACCACCGTCACTTCCCAGAACCTCTTGTTATGATGTTTTCATATCCATACAAATATGCGTATACAATATTTGAGAATCTACCGATGTTGAACTTTTCTTTTTAATTTTTAGCATGACATACTAAGTAAAATGTGTTTTGTAACATAAGAATGGTAAACGGCATAATATCCGACTTAATTACTTTTGTAATTACAATTTATTCTAACGCAATTCAGATATATTCAATTCATGTTATATATATATATATATATATATACATATATATATATATATATACATATATATATATATATATATATATATATATACTTCAAACCAGTGATGTCTTGTATTGCTGTGTTCGAATCTATCGACTGGTGTTAATCGTGACACTCTGGACAAACACTAGTGTATGTAGGTATTTATTATAGTAAATGATTCTCTCTCTCTCTCTCTCTCTATATATATATATATATATATATATATATATATATATATATACAGTGATGATCATATTTATTGGCACGGTAAAATAAAAGTTAAATTTTGTCTAATAAATTCTAAAAAAGGGATTAAATTAAAGAAAATAACAAAGTATATTATGTATTTTTAACTGGCCTTTCCGATGCAGCATTCGGATTTTAGAAAAAATAAATAACAAAGGAACAACAAACATAATTGCAAAAAACCCTTGTTCAAAATTATTGGCACGATTTATTTAATAATCAATTGTATAGCCTTTGGCCTTGATTACCTTCCTCAGTCGCTTTTCATAGTTTACAACCAAGTTGTTGCACTCTTCAGTAGTAATTTTAGCCCACTCTTCCTGACAATAATCCTCCAATTGAATAAGATTCTTAGGCTTCCTTTGCATTACCCTCAATTTTAATGTTCTCCATAAATTTTCAATTGGATTAAGGTCTGGGCTTTGTGATGGCCACTCCAAAACATTAATATGATTGTCCTCAAGCCATTTCTTAGTCAGTTTAGCCGAATGCTTTGGGTCATTATCTTGCATGAACCACCAACGACGACCAAGCAGAGTCTTTCAGGTTTTCATCCAATATTTTAACATAATCTACCTTTTTTATGCTACCTGTGACCTTAACAAGTCGCCCTGGTCCAGAGGCAGCAAAGGATCCCCAAAACATCAAACTGCCTCCACCGTGCTTCACTGTGGGTATGGTGTTCTTAGGCAGGAAAGCTTCGCCAGATTTTCTGTAAATAAAAGACCCTTTATTATGGCCAAATAACTCTATTTTCGTTTCGTCAGTCCATAGAACACGTTTCCAGAATGCAACATCTTTATCAATATGACGTTTTGCAAAGGCTAGCCTTGCTTTCAGGTGCATAGGCTTCAATAAGGGAGTCTTTCTCGGACGACATGCTTTTAAACCAGCTCTCTTCAAAACTCTACCAACTGTATGTCGAGATACATTCACTCCAGAGGTGCTCTGTTCATCAACAATCTCCCCAACAGAGATCCTTGGGTTTTGTTTTACTTGTCGAACAATTTTCCGTTCATCTCTTGGGGAAAGAATCCTTTTTCTCCCTCTACCCTCTAAACTCATAACGTGGCCTTGCGATTTGAACTTGTTTATTATGGCTCTAACAGTGGATTTGGGAAGGTTTAGCTTCTTTGAAATCTTATCATAGCCCTCCCCATTGGTATGGCATGCTACAACAAGCTTCCTGACGTCTTCGCTGTGTTCCTTAGTTTTAACCATGGCGATTGAAAATTATAATTTAGTCACTTATAATAGTTTAAATAAATCGCTATCTAAAAATTATCTGAAAAAAATTATTCACTGAATTAGCGTTAAACAAGCATAATATGGCTATAAAAAAGTTCAGAAAGCACGTAAACCGGAAATTGATTGATATTATACTGATACTAAAAGAAAAACAAAGCCGTGCCGATAATTTTGAACAAGGGTTTTTTGCAATTATGTTTATTGTTCCTTGGTTATTTATTTTTTCTAAAATCCGATTGCTGCATCGGAAAGGCCAGTTAAAAATACATTATATACTTTGTTATTTTCTTTAATTTAATCCCTTTTTTAGAATTTATTAGACAAAATTTAACTTTTATTTTACCGTGCCAATAAATATGATCATCACTGCATATATATATATAATATATTTATATATATATATATATATATATATATATATATATATATATATATATATATATATATATATATATATATAAGAAAGTGAATAAAGTGTTTACTTTCGGCAGTCTTTTAATTTTTGTGTTGTTTCTGTTAAAGGGGTGAATTTTATGTTTTTAAATTTTATTTTTTAGTTTCATACATCATATGTTTTTATGCGTTGTTTGAATTGACTTTACTAGAAATATGTTAGCTGGAGAAGAATTGTTTATATGTTAATGAAGTTTTACATTAATACATGAAATAGGAATATATTTTTAACCTAGTTGGATAAGATTTAATTAAATCAATTGTTTGGTCCGATAATTAACAAAAATGAAATTCATGATTAGTTTTTTTAGTGTCCATTAACGACCCTGGTATCTAACTCTGTCCCGTGGGGAGGCATAGTAAATAGGTACTATGATATTCATTTTACCGCTTTATGCTATGTCCTCTTTGTAAGACGGATTTTTACTATTTACACGTGACAGATCGACATAGTCTTTTTCAAAAGTTATACCTATCACCGAAGATACACAAATAAATTGGTCAGATTGATATACCTATTAGTGGTGCAAATTCCATTAGAATTAAGCATAACAGATTGTCAAATAACCTATTCTTAACAAGCCTGAAACAATGACATTGTACAATGAATTTGCTATTTAAAAAGTTCATCAACTGAACGACGGACGAGTCTGTTATTGATATCTTTAGTGGCATTTAAACAGACAATAAATATTGATGAATAAACGTCAGTAAAGAATGTAAACATTTTTACATGGGACTCACCACTTATTAAGGCCCATAGACCACTCGAGGATAAGTGTTAAAGGGTTAATAGTGTACGGTAGTCAATTGGATAATATAGTAATCGTTATTAATGGAAATTCGGTAAATTTGTTAACTTCAACGTTAAGTGGAACGGATCGAGCACTTGACATGAAAATAACGATAAAGCAGAGACAAACTCGCAACATCTTTTCTGTGAGGTTTAAGGGAAGAAAAAATACATTTCCTACGAGGATACAAAGTCTATTTTGAACTCTATCAAGGCAGGACGTCCTTTGTAACAGTTCCTGACCAGATGAGACAACAGTTCTCCATCCTTGGTTATAGCTAGCTCTTATATAGATGGAGAATATCATCAGCAGTGAGATATCTACTGGATCGATAGAAGGATCCCACCATTTTACCAGCGGCCTTGGCAACAGAGTTGATGTACGTGTTCCATTTCAGATCAGGAGAAAAGGTCAAGCCCAGAAGCTTGTCAAAACATGACGCCTCCTCAAGACGAGAGCCATCCATTTCAATTGAGGCCAGATGGGGATTAGAACGTTGATGATGTAAAGATAGAAGCTTTTATTAATTTTACACAACATGCATTTGCTGCCTTGTCACATATGTTACATGTAATGCGTATTCAATGTTGCGTTCTCTAAAAACACTCAATTTAGACAAGCGTTAAATATTTACATAAGCTTACTACACGACTGAAATACACGTTATTGACTAATAAAATAACCAAATCGACTATTTTTCAGAATCCTCCTTCGAAAATTTCAGAGACCTTTCAACTCATTTAAACCGCATGTAATAGTATTGCACTAAGCGAAACTTATCCAAATTCCCTAACACTTCGTAATGGTGATATGGCAGAATATATTCCAGCGTACCACAATTACCCACACAACTATACCGTGCATTGATGTCTATATCTTTATATCTATAAAAGTGAAATTGGCTATGTGGGTACATTTCCCTACCAAACTACTCTGTCAATTTTCAGTCTACAGACTCGAGATTTCACATGGAAAATCTTTTTAATCGGTTTTCAGACAGAAATTTGGCTGTCAAGGAGTCAGACGTCAACGATGTGACCTTTGAAAACTTTACAAAACTCCTACGCAAAATTTGTAATCTAAACACTGGAAATCTTTTGTGTAGATTACGTGAACATGGATCAAATCTTAACATTTCATTAGAGCCCCACACATTAAATGTTACGGAGTCAAAAGTAAGGTTAAAGTTTAAAAAAATACCTCTGCGGTCTCTACCAAATTACTCAGCCAATTTTAGTCTGAGCATTTGAAATTTTACAGAAAGTGTATTCAGACATACTGAAAGATTTTTGATCGTTTATTGGAAAAGGTTTGCCTGTCAAGGAGTCAAAATTCAAAAGATTTGATCTTTGCAGTCTCAACCAAACTAATCAATTTTGGGGCTAAACATTTCAAATTTTATATAAAGCTTATTCAGACATGCAGCAAGCTTTTACATTAGTTTTGGGACGAACCAACCTTATATAAATGTAGTTGTTCTACTGCCCTCTACCGACTTAATATCGTAGTTTACATGATTAGGTCTTGAATAGCATAGACGTAACTCTTTCCTCTGACCTATATATTTGTGGACGTTAGTTATCAGCACAAACATTACTTAGGTTTATTTATGTTACACAAACCAATCAGGAAAAGTATATTGGTACTGTTTCGATTCCGTGTCATATACTATTTCTTTCCAAATCCGTTTCCACCTTCTTTGACCTTCTACAATGCTTCTGGCCCGTTTGAGAGATGCAATTAGACCACTTGCATATGCTAATCACCTTGTCATAATGGATTAATATCACGTTAAACCTTCGCCCCAAGTTAAAGTGTCGTTTTACAAAAAGACCGATGTGGTACGAACGTGCTTATTGTTAATTATTCAAAGATTGTATTATAAATAAGCCTTGCTCTGATTTGTTTTTAAAAACAGTAGACAAAGAATGTAGCGGATAGGTGAAAGCCGGTATGAAAGAATTGTTTCTTATGCGAAAATTATAGTGTAAACCGCACTCTCCCCGATAATAATCTCTTAGTTGTACATTGTGTCAATTTTCAACCGTAAACAAAATACAAACAGATAAATAAAACATTGCAAACTAGTGTAAGAGTCACACAGAATTCATATGAAAAAAGCATTAGATCGAAAAAAAAAGAACAATGATTTCTGAAAAATATATTATAGTGCGTTGAAAATGGAAATAAAGTATTCCTCAACAGTACACTCACCATGTTGTTGCTTGCACGGAAGTAAGTTAAGCGTAACGGTTTACTCGACGTTTTATTTTCACCTTGAACATCTCCCTAATTTTGCTGCGTAGATAAAAGGAAAATAGTATCCTCATATTCTAGATCAAAACCTAAACATCGCAAACACCTGAGGAGATTTCTCATTTTTGCTATAATTATGAAGGAATGTTCGATTGAGCTAGACTATCTTATCCAAGCATTATTCCATTCTTTCTTATTATGGCTGTTATGCGCTGCATGGTATGCTTAAGTGCTACCAGTTTTCGTGGTTTTGGGTGAAAGCGTTTATCTGAACAAAATTATCGATTGATGAGTCTTATTTAATTACTTCCAATAACTTGTTAATAAATAATCGAGCATAGAGAATTCTAAAGATCAACCTGATAGTAATTTGGTCAGGAAATCCCATTTGCAAAAAAGATACTTTAACGGGTATCTTAGAACGCATATATAATATATTGAATAAGGCCAGTGGAACTTGGGCAGTTGCGCCTGCCAAGATATAGCATGGAGATATTGAGTAAAACTTATTACCGAACCACAATTTAAGATACAGTTATTTTTAAGATAAGGAGTATTGTGTGCGGTACGTATAAACGACCTGTCGGTAATTCGGGCTTGACTTCGGGAGAAATGTTGAACCTGTATTATCTATAATCTTTATAACTACCTCGGTCATCCAATCATGTCCGAGATGGTATGTTTACTAATAATCCGATGATGTATTCATATATTCTGTAAAATAAGACGCACAAAGTAGGAAACAGTCCTTTGCCATTAGATAATGAGCTTCATTTACATATACCCGGAAGAATTATTTTCGCATAACAATGATGGAAGATTCTAAATAACCACCGATAATATTGAGGAATTTTAAAACAAGTTTACCAGAGCTGAATATGGTATTCCAAATAAAAATAACTCAGACAAAATATTATTTAAATATAAGCATCTAATGTCGTAGAATGCTATTTAATATTTATACTTAAGTGACCGTATTATTTATCTGGTTAGACTAATTATATCTCGGGTAAATTCGAGACACTGTTGTGAAAATATCCAACTTCAAAACTCGACAAACTTTCAGGCTGTCTTGCACTCGGTGACGTACGTAGCGCATTTTCGTCAAACTCGCTCTTTGTTATCTTAAGGACCATTTTCATTCACCTGTCTCGATTTGCATATTAACGGAGACAGTCGTCGTCGCTCATGTGGCCGTACATCATAAAATCAACCGAGTGGTACCGTTTTAACCTCCTCCGCCTTTTTTTACGCGACTACTAGCTATCCAAGTAATTTGTGATTCACCCTACAATTTCAAACAAATTCATTAGAGACTAGCCTGGGTACCCGGCGTTGGCCTGGTATTTGGAAGTGTGTTGAGTCCCCCAAAAAGTGGTAGTGGGCATACAGGCTAGCCTGAACCCGTACCCTGAAAGAAGGAAAACAACGTGAAAAATGTTACGTTTTCTGTTGCGTCCATCGCCAAACCGGAAGTGGTGAAAGTTTAAATTAAGGCTAGTCAATCGAAAAAGGAGATGACTTTCAAAAAAATATCGGCGAAAAAAGCGACCCTTACTCTGGTTTTATGTGCTTTATTATGAAAGGGGATTATGAGCGACTGTTTGTTAAAGTGTCGATTTTTAAAGTTATCTTGTTTTCACATGTTCGTACTTTGTTACTTCTTGTTTAACATTTTAGATATGAGAATATTTTTAAATTAATACGAATTATATTGTCAAGAAATAAATATGTTATTACATGGAAAAAATGGACATGTCAAGGACGAGAATGTGCCAACTGAAGCCGCATACGGTCAGAAGAGAGAGTAAGGCGACAAGGCTAGATAGACATGGCGTAGCAAGGGACATTTCATGAGGTGCCGTTATACGAAAGTAACGTGTAATAAAACGTTTGTTAAAAAAGAAAACATGCCGACACGATATTTTACTTATTTCTTCTCTCTTATCTGTATGTAACGACGACGTTACATATAAATTATATTGGACGCCACAAGTAGACCTTTTAACATAAAATGGTCGATATAAAAAAATAAACCAAATGAAATGTTACCACGGAAAAATGTTGATGCTAAAGAGGTGCAAATAAATAAAACGCAGCCACAATTAAGGACTTAAAGAAACCCGGCCTACATTGGAAAAAGGGAAAAGATACTACACCGGTCGGTGAGTCAATTGTTCGCCTTTTTTCTTTTTGTCTGTTCATTTTCGAATTTTCTTTGTCAGTCATATTTCTTTTTTAGTGATTGTCAACGATGTTTTAGTATTAAAAATGAAGTTTATAGTCTTACCGGTCGGTTATGAAATTTAATAAGTGATATTATTTCATACTCATTTTAATGTAGCTAATAGCTTAATTTGTTTTAGAGAGAAATATGAAATAAACAATGTTGACTGAATATATAAATCTGGGTTGTGACGCTCCTAGTGGCATATGCAGTTTTATTGTGATGAGTTACTAAAGTTTTCAATTTTGTAAAAAAAGAAACTTGCCTAGTTGTTGCGCAAGACCAGATAAATGTTTAAGAATTTATAATGCGTTAAAAAGTGGTACTGTGCCTTGTTTGGGGTGAAAATTGAATAAAAATGTAAATAAAAGTACTAAAAATAAAAATAAATCTGACTTTATTTCTATAAAGAGTAATACTTTCATTCTAAGCTTCCGTTTATATCTGATTAGTAATCTTGTAATTAAGAAAATTGGTTATGAAATATGATGAAATTGTATTGTGTACTTTTATTGTAAATAAGAAACTGAAAAAAAAGAAACATTGATTTGAGCACAGGACATGCTGAACAGCTTATACTTTTTTTCACCGTGTGTGGTGCTTTTATTTTTCGGTATTTTCCTACATGTATTCAAATAATATTAATCCTGTAATATTAAAATATTAAGTAGTATTAATTTGCAAAATAAAATAAAAATTGCCTGACAGTGAGCTATGGCACTTTACATGAAGAAAATATTCTCTGTAACTGAAACTTATTATGATGATAAAGCGCAGAAACTTACATTGTTGCTATAGTAGAAAAATAATTCCTATTAAATAGTCGTAGTGCAAGCCGTCTTCAATCATAATAATTTTTCTGAAGACTGTTCAAAAGTTATTCAGACAGTGGATCAGATGTCCAGGACATGCACGTTACCTAGCCAGTTAGTTACTGGACTTCGGTAGGTCGGTTTCCGAACGAAGAAGCTTAGAGGATAGCACAACTAGATTGTAGTAACTGAAAAAGCAGTAAATTGATCTGTTGATGCTTAAAATTTATGGTGACACGAATATAAGTAAATGCTATAATTGTTGTATAATGTAGATATCCGATTATGGTGAAGGCACGGATATTGCCTCAAATCCGTTTGGTCAGGTGTCAACAGTAATTGTCTCGAATATCTTATTATAAATTTTCCTAATGTCTGTGTGTTTATGTGACGCGGTTTATCTGAGCCCACAGGCTATTCACCCAGGCAAGTAAGATACCGAAATGAAGCTTATGACCCGGCAGATGTTTAAATGATATTTATATCCATGTTTGGTATATGGAAATATAAGAACAATGAAAAAACAAAAAAAAATAACGATTTAATAAACAACGTTTAATTTACTGGATATATTTCCGTCATTCACTGGAAGTTATTATCTCCCTTAGTAAGTTCGATTTATTGTGTGTGTGACGAGGTTTATCTCAGCATACCGGCAAGCTACCCAGGCAAGTAAGGTACCAAAACGAAGCTTATGACCCAGCGGATGTTTTAGTGATATTTGTATACATGTTCGGTGTATGGAAATGCAACAAAAAGTAACGATTTACGAAACAACGTTTTATTTACTGGATATTTTTTCCGTACAAGAACCCAAGTTTGCCCAGCTGGGCAAACTTGGGTTCTTGTTCTCATCAAAAGTGTCTAAGTGTTTAAGAGACAAACATAAGCCAAAAATCTTTTGAATAATTTGACCAAACAGGGGCTGAGATGTTAAGAGACAAAAACATGTTGTGGAATTAATAAAGGATTAGATAAACTAGTGTTCTTTCAAATAACACTAGCTGAGCTATAAAAGGACAAATTAGTCGTATGGCTAGAAATAATGTTGTAATAATTAGTTTGGTTAAAGATTTCAAAGAGCCTTTAACCACAAAACAAACTATTTGGGCAGTTGACATAAAAAATGTATGAATGAGCATAGACAGCTATATATATATATATATGTTATGACTGATAGGCTTTTGATAGAAAACTGAAGGTTCATGAAGGGTAATATAAAAAAAAGCTGCGCAAAAAGGAACTACATGAATAGAATATGTATAAGTATATCTTTAAACACAATCATTATTATAACATATGTGTTATGAAGAATGTGATGGAGCAAAACATTGACTTCACATTTAAAAAAATATCCCGTTCCAGTTTTGTGAAGTTTCAGACTCAGGACCAACAAAATCTATACATTTGTAAAATGTTTTTCATTTTTTTAACAAATCAAACTGTATCATTTTTCAACCAATCTGAAAGGCTTCAACATTGCTTCAGTGAAACTTCTGGAAATAACTACAAGAAACTTTTTCTAACACCAATAGCAATGGCCAAGAACACACTGCCTGAAAGTACTTCCTTATACTCCTCGGCCTAACATTTACAGGGAACATGAACTGGAATCTATACATTGAGAGCATTGTCAAGGCTGCTGCAAAGAAAGTGGGCTTTCTCTACCGTGCCAGAAAATTACTTACGCCTGAAAGTATCCTGTACCTCTATAAGGCCACCATTTGCCCATGTATGGAGTACTGTTGTCACATTTCGGCTAGTGCATCTGCTGCTTATCTCTAACTCCTGGACAGGGTTCGAAAGAGAGTCACCAACCTGATATGTCCTGAACCATCAACTAGGCTTCACCCTCTGTTCTATCGATGAAATGTTGCATCTTTCTCTCTGTTCTACAAATACTTTAATGGTGAATGCGCTGACGAACTGCAAGCACTTGTGCCTCCTTGACGTGACTATCCACGACAAACCCGATAAGAAACTAAGTCCCACCACTTTACAGTAGAGATCCCTAGGTGTAAGAAAGACTTTTACTCCAATACTTTTTTCCCCAGAACTGCAAGTCTTTTGAACTCTCTTCTGGGATATTGCTCTCCCAACTGTTCAATTGTAATGTGAAGAAACATCTTTATACTCATCTCCCTTCATAATACCCCCACAAATTATGTCCCCGATTGTAGCCCCCTACTTCAAAGTGGCACGTGACTCGTTTGGCTGAAAATTGAATTAAAAAATCATTAAAAAATCATCGCAATCTAAACAGTTCATTATTTTTTTTCCATTTTGACGTACTGTAAGGCTTTCTTTAAATATTTGGAAGAATATGTTTGAATTCATTTATGTTTTACACGAGATGAAAAGAAAGAATAAAGAAATAAAGAATATGTTTTTACAGAAAAATACTCAAATAGAAAAATACTCAAATAGAAAAATATTCAAATAGAAAAATACTCAAATAGAAAAATATTCAAATAGAAAAATACTCAAATAGAAAAATATTCAAATAGAAAAATACTCAAATTGAAAAATATTCAAATAGAAAAAATACTCAAATATAAAAATATTCAAATAGAAAAATACTCAAATTGAAAAATATTCAAATAGAAACATACTCAAATAGAAAAATACTCAAATAGAAAAATACTCAAATAGAAAAATACTCAAATAGAAATGTCAATCAAACTATACACTCAGACATTTTATTTGGATTTTATTAACCATGCTTCATTGTTTGAACTTTGGATTTTCTATTCTTGTTTTCTTTTAAAACTTTAGGCGGGTGTAATTAAATTCTTGTAAAGAATATTTTAAATAAAAATTTTGTAATATATTGCATATGAGCGCGTGGGGAAATATCAGCAGCAGCAAATGATGGCTAGCTAAAGAAGAGAAGAACAGAAGTAATAGTCGAAAAACGCGCATATGCAAATTAAGAACTTTGCGTGAGTTTAAAAAAAGAGAAAAAATACACTGCGCTCGAGGGAGAAGAAAGTGTGAGTCGACGAAAATTGATGTGTAAAATCGAAGACCAGAATTGGTCGGCTGCGACTGGCATGCGTACAGGCGAAAGAGAAAAGCGAGGCAAGCTAGACGGACGTTTGGCAGCAAGAGACATTTAAACTGATGTCAAGGCGGGGGAGTAACATGGAATAAACACATTTGTTAAAATAGAAAAAAATGCTGACACGGATTTTTACTTATTATTTTACTTTTTGTGCATGTACTGGCGACATTATATACGAGCATGTGTATATATATAGTTTTACTCGATTTGATTGCAAAGGGGGAAAATCGACTTTACCATATTCTATAGATATATATTATAAACATAAATCCAAGCTACAAACATTACTCATGAATACCTTCAATATATTTAAAACCTGTTTTGCTGGAGTTGAGTGAATATAATCTATCGACATTTAACAATGTTATTAACTATTATTAATACTATTATTATTATTATTATTATTGTTATTATTATTATTATTATTAAATGGTATTATAGCGGGGAAAGGGGCGACCGCCTTTGCGCGGTCGTAAAATACGCTTAAATATGATATTTTAATGTCTAAATTTCTTATATATTATTACAGTCATAATTTTTAAAATAAAAAAAATAGTTTAGTGTCATCCGCTAGAATCATAACCGAAAGCAAGTCTGTAGCATAAAAAATTTTAATAAAAAAACCAATATTTTGGAAGTAAACTCTTCAATATAGTAATATATGTGTAATGCGATGGTTTGAATGATTACTAGTAAACACATACTGTGTTGAATGGTGGAAAGGAACTCGAGAAATTGGAATTTTTAATGTTTTTACGAAGACATCGTTGTCGACTTCTACGACAAAAACATTCTCATAGTTCAAAACTTATTTGAAACTTCGCATAAGAAAATAAATAAACGGGATATTTAACGTTCATTTTATGATTTTCAGTCGCTTGGAATGTTCAAAGCAAAGAATGTTCAAAGCAAAGAGTGCCCTTCCACAATGTGAAACGATTAAGAGCTGCGCAAATCAGAATATACGGAATAAAGCGAAGGAGTATTTATTATTTCTGATGAGAAATGGAAATATTATGTTAAGTCTATGTATCTTTTAGCCAGTGACAGTCGGTGTAATGACAGGATCTGTAGAACATGTAGAATTCGTCTCCGATGACAACTGGAAGCGTTAGTAGTACTAAATATTTAGAGATGTATCGATTGTGATGGTGTTGCTCGTTGGAGGCAATGTAGTATTTTAATGTCACGACTATATGTATCTAATCAAGGGTTCGAGATCTTTATAAGATAGGAGCTATTAGCCTATATGTATTGACTTTCTGTGTTGTATCTGTTCTTGCGAACCTACGATGCTTTTGTCCAGACAGAAACTTCTGCAGTCAGTTTGTTTATACGAGGTGGCTATCTCAAAAGACTAACACTAAAAGAAAAACACAATAGAAAGAAATTAAAATCTAAAAATCAAAAGTAAATAGAAATCCTTCTACCTAAAACGAAAACAAAACAGACGTTATTAAAACTATAAGATAGAACTCACATTTCACAAGAAAATGCAATGACACAGATGAACACACTAACACACAATTCCCCACACAAGAACATACGTCCACACACACTTATATGACCAAGCAGCAAGGCACACCCCCATACAAAGAAGAAGAAAAATAAATTTAAAAAAAGAGAAAAGGACTAAAAAGTAAAAAGTAAAAACAAACTTCATTCAGTAACCCTTACCCGAACCTGAATAAACAAGGAGATGAGAAAAATACTCTCAAATATGAAAATATTTAGCATCATTTAGAAATCTTCCGATTTCTTGGGATATCTCCTATCATCAAAATGGACAGCAAAAATGCTATTTCTCATTTCAAATATTTTACATTTTGAATATTTTACAAACTTTCTAAAAGAGAACGCTTAAAAAATATGCACGCGTAAAATTATTTCAAAATTGATTCTAGAGTGGATGAACCGCGGACTATTTAGTGTAGCTTAATCGCCATATATATTTTATAACTTACTACACACACACACACACATACATATATATATATATATATATATATATATATATATATATATATATATATATATATATATATATTGGATTAATTATACAAATTATCAGTGTATATATATTGCAGATGTTTTCTGTTGTGCATTTAAATTTCACTTTATTAACATTTTGGATATAGCAAGAGATTAGGTGTATTATATATATATATATATATATATATATATATATATATATATATATATATGTGTGTGTGTGTATATATATATGTATATATATATTATGTATATATGTATGTGTTTATATATAGATTATATTATGTATATATATATATTTATATATATATTATATTATATATATATTTATATATATACATACATCTGCATATAGTAAAGTGCTGACAGTTTAACTCATAACGTTTTAAAGGGTTTCGGCTACAGTGATTTAAAAATAATTGAACCAATCGAATAAATTTATCAATAATCTATATAAATAAAAAAAGTATACATATGTGTGTGTACAACACGTAAGAAACCTGTAGATGCCACACTAGAATCCCAAGAAACACTAAATATGGAACGCAAATACTCGGCGACAAAATACTAATGTTAGAGAATGGATCACGAGAGAGAGAGAGAGAGAGAGAGAGAGAGAGAGAGAGAGAGAGAGAGGTATAGAGAGAGGGAGGTGCGTAAATTAGATTGAGACACGTAGACCGGAATTCAAGATAAGCTGATCGGATTGCGTGTGATTCACGTGATCAGGTTAGCTGAATCGTGGAAATTTGGTTTGGATTTAGAAGAGGACAGACAGCTTCACCGTTGTCTTATCCTCTTCATTGTGGGGGGGGGGGGCGCTGATGTGTGTAGAACAGACCAAAACAGGCCAGAGATTCACTTTCCATCTTCTGCGAGACATCTGGAAAGTGAAATAAACTATAAAACCAATTCCTTGTATTGAAATGATTGAATCGACATCAAGGGCAGGTACCAGGTCCCCCCTCCAAGAAGATATGATTCCAGAATGACTAACATCTAAGAAGCAGAAGGTATGTCTGAAAATATATGTACCACACACACACACAACAGCATATGAACAAATAGACAGAACAACTAGACGATCACCCCCCCCCCTTTAGGATACAACAAATATATAATATACAATAAATATATAATATACGTCATCTCGTCAATTCCTTTATTAGATATAACAACGCAACACTAAAACTAAATGAAAATAACTCTAATCATATGCAAAAACCGGATAAGACATTAAGCAACTAAAATTGAAATTAAAGAACTATTAAGAAAACAAAGATAAACATGTGGAACATCCGTAAGCAAAAATTCCAATAATGGAAAACTTGCCTCAAAAAGAGCTTGATGGACTTCTATCATGCGGTCCAATGCAAAAACACTGCCTTACTCTATAGAACATTTTTAACAATGAAGGAACAGTTCATTCCAAACGAATTCCGAGAATAAACCACGCTACAAGACAGGCAGTAACAAAAGATAATAAAACTGCTCAAAACATACCGAAATCAACATACAGGTGGACATCACATTATACCTCACAGAGAGATACACGGAAATTGACAGTAAAATATTTACCGACATCAGTAACCCATGCTCTACGAAGACCCACCAACTTTTGTGGCCTCTGAGAGTCAGATTCCAGAAACGAGGAGGAAAAACCCAACAGGCTTATGGAACGGAACTTTACCTGCATGAAAAACCTGCTAGAAAAGTAAAAGAACAAAAAAGCACCGAACATGAACAGTTAAACTAACCAGAAACAAAACAATCATACTCGATATGAACAAATGGGAAAATTACGAAACGAAAGTAAAAACGAAATACACATCACTCCCAGGCATACTCACATAACAAATCAAAATACACGCAATGGAACGACCAAACATACCCATACCATACACCCATCCTCACTAACAAAATCAACAAAATCCACATCAAATACACCACACGTCCACACAAGAATAAATGCACGAAACAAATAATACTACCAAACCACTCCAAACAACATATCCAACACCGACATCACACCACCACACAACGACCTTTACAAGTACAATCCCATACAGCACGAGCTTTTACACATCATACAACACAATCAAAAATCCTTTAGACAACAGACCAAAAATTCCCTTTCTCAACAATCTTCTCTCAAACAAAACCACTTCCACAGATACCACCCTGTCCAAAATAACTGGCACAACACTACACCCTTATACGCTATACAAAGAAACATACCTAAAAAATACCATAGCGCCAACGTAGCCACTACATCTATTTCAAGAATACCATAACCCACACATCCCTATACATCAACAGAACCGACCTCCCAACAAAACAATTAAACTAACAACCCATATATTCATTTTAAAGACTTCCTCACAAAACGACAACACCAGATATGACAGCATGAACTAACGTCATACATGGTTCCATAGAGATAATAACAAAGTGCGAAATCGAAGTACTAAAACTGGGTCTCACATTCTGCCAAACCCTTAAATCAGAACGGTTACGGAGCTAAAAGAATGCCTAAAATAATTCGAAGGTACATTCAGACCAAAAGACATATTAAGTGACATGAAAAACACATCAGTCGATTTTTCTATAGTGAAAAATAAAACAACGATACGAAGGAAATAAACAGTTCAGACAAGACAAAACCACTTGCAACATTACATTGAAGCACAGCCAAGTACTCAAAAGCATCTGAAATAATGGCAACATTATCAAGGCCTGGAGGCCACTCGGGTATAAGTGTTATTTTGTGTACGGTAACTAATGGAATAAGGTCGTAGTAATCGTTAGTAATGGAGATTTGATAAAGTGTTTTACTTAAGGGGACGGTTTATCAGGAATTTGTTTATGTTGGACTTGAAGACATCCAAGTTGTAGGCAGGTGGGAAACAGGCAAACAGAAGAATGTTCCACAGGCGTGATCTTCTAAGAAAGAAGCTTTGTTAATAGAATCTATGTTTTGATTTAGGCAGAGATAAGGAGTGGGGAAAATTATTGACTGTGGTTTCAGCTAGACGGGTGTTTCTCGTAAAAGATTAAATACAGCTGTAGTTATAATCACAAACCTTGCAAAACATACAATAGAACACTAACAACAAAAGAAAAAAAAGGATTTCCCCACAAACTTCACTATAAAAACAAACAACTACTATGGATTACATACAAATCTTACGAGATAAGACATGTCATTAACATAAAAAAGAGAATACATCAGCAACTAGATACTCATAATGGCAGGACCAGCATACTCAACAAGAAGATTTAGCAAATTAATCTGACAACTCTTCACCGATCTAGTTAAGAGCTACAAAAGAGACGACATCCACTTCCCAAGTTCCCTAACACAAATGGTTGACCATGAAACAATACTAGGTACTATCGACATTAGCACCCTATATATTAATATGCTTCACAACTTAGGGAAAGAAGCTATCTTATGCTTAATCGATAAGTATATACAGACATTAAATTCCGGATTCACATGACAATCCGTTATTGACACAATACATATAATGTTCAACAACAACAACAACTCCTTCGAATGTTATAATGATAACTACATCAAAATATTAGGCCACCAATAGGTATAAAACATGCGTAACAGTTACTCTAGCATTCCTTTGAAAGGTTATTTATGAAAGGATAGAGCAGAAATGCGGGCACAATATCACAATACTCTTTATAAAATTTTGAATAAACACCTGGACGATTGCTGTATTCTCTTGAAAACTACATGGGGACATCAAATAATTCTACACTATATTTAAAAACCTACACACCAAAATAAACTTTACCCTAGAACTAAGTCACGCAGAATTACCTTTTCTAGGCATTCTTGTAAAAATTAAAAACACCAAAAAATAAAAGACATGTATTAAAAAGAAAATAGACGTCCAACAATACATACACATGAACAGCCAACACCAATGTTTTTATCACCCATACCTGGTCCCTGTAACACAGACTCTGCGCCCGTTTAGTGTACTGCAAATAACCCCGAGGAAAAAAAAATACCCACCACGAGTACGGAAAAGTATCGAACTGGCAAAATCTTTTCTAGTAGTCCAACTAAGAAATCTCCCCAAACCCACAAAGAACAAATTCTAGCATATGCTTTTACACATTATACAAACAACCCAGACCGGTTTACAGAGATAACAATTATCGTATCTTTCTCAGTGAGCACGATAAGCTATAGAACATACTTAAAGCAACAAAATTATTAAAAACCAAACTTAAAACACATCTTCAATTCCTCCAAACTCAATCGACATGCAACAAATCTTACATAGGCGCTACCGCAACCCTTAGCAATAGAGTGGCCTTACATAAATGAAACATACAAATCGCAGAAAACAGACAACTTTATGATAAAAAAATCGTACATACATGCTATGGAAACAACTTAAAAATAATGCCAATCCTCCAAACAGACAATTACTTTTACTTAATTACGCATGGGCAAAACATTTATGAAAACATTTAATCCCGAATTGAATAGAGCTTAATATCGACATATACGCAAACGAAATGTAAACACAAACTAGCACGCACATACATATGGGTGTATAGACCTCCACACATAAATCAGGTTCGACACATTAAAGCGCATACACACGCATACACACACTTACAATCACACACAGGAGCACAAATATCACACTCAACTCTAATGTAACATACATACCTAAGCACACACACATAACACACACACACACATATATATATATATATATATATATATATATATATATATATAAATATATATAAGTATATATATATATATATATATATATATATATATATATATAATGCATCAGGTATTGGCAGATAGAGTAATTATTTTTAATTTGTGTGTATTCCCGTGTTTATATTCCTAATATATTTCTAGTAGGAAAATTCGTTCCGATTTTTTTATATTAAGTATTTATATTAAACACTTGTTATATTTGTTGCAGTTATATTTTTACAATGATGAAATTTTTTGTATGTTTGTATTGGAGACACGTTTGTCTTCTACTTGCAATTGTAGTCGATGCGTTCGCTTTTGCAACGTTATTGCTCTGTTCTATGCGTAAATACTGTGAATCCCGATGGGCCTAATTCTCAAAGTCCATAGAATGAATGGTATATTTTACTAACACAGCAAGCATATATATTATTGCTTTTTAGCGGAAATGTACACTGTATTATATGGTGTACAGTTCATGGCTACCGATCAACATTTTAATTCTTATATATTTTAAATTTTGTCAACATGAGAAAAACGCGTACATTTCTAACTGAAACCATTTTAATCACAGTTTAAAAAATACAATTACTTCGGAATACTGTTTATAAATCACTACTCCTTATCATACAACCAGAAAGGCTATAATGTTTTATTAAAAGTCAGAACCCAACACTATAATGTAAAATGATATTGAGAGTATTTTACTCAGTGTATTTTCCTCATCTACAGCTACGGTGTTTTCTATACTTCTAGTGTTCACGCGATAGTAATTTTGCAGTGAGCAGGATTTTAATTGACCACCTGTTCCGCTGAAACATCGTCCATTTTTTGCAATTTCCGGCTGTCCAGATATAAGCATGATATGCAAATTGTATTTCACTATGCCTCAGCTTTGTGTGATCAATTCTCCAACTAAAATGTATTGTCAGTGTAATTGGCTTTTTGATAAGCTCTGATTCAGGAGTCCGCAGGGCATTACCGAACAAGCGGAAACTTCGACAGAATAGTTCGTCTTCGATTTTTTGACGCTTGCAGCACCGATGTCGTACCTCATTGACGTTTGGTGTCACGTGGAATATTTTGAAGTATGAAGTTGCGGTTGAAGTAGTGTACTAATACTTTTGAACAATGTACACTTACGTGAAATACAGCAGGAATTGACATTGTGATAAATTAATGAACGGAACAAGATTGGCCGTGTGATTATTTGGCACATTTCCATTGAATTCGCCACTTATGACTCCGGCTTTACATCATTTAATTTCATTGCAATTAACACGTGTCTCGCTTCTTGGATTAAGTAAGAGGATCCAAACGGAGACAGGCTTCCTAAGAGTCAGTCTCAAAGCAAAACGCTAAACTTATTAAAATGTTACATTCCGACCAGAATTAATCAGAGGCATTTAGAAATAAACTTATATTAGTTAGCAGTTAACAAACTTTAATAAGAAAATGAAATTTCACCTCCTAAGATATATAAAATATTTACCCGAAAATAACAGTTTTATAAAATTTCCTTTTACTAAAATGAAAATTAGCACATGCAACTGTATTCAAATTCTGAATAATTCGATCGGCATTAACGGTTGTTAATATTACTCGTACTACCGGAAAATGTACGTAATAAAGACAATGACAAGAAACATGTATTCAAGTATGTTTCAAAAAAATTATGAATAAGAACCGTTGTAACCGAGGAAGCAGCTATGCAAGATGTAAAGTGTTACTTTTATATACGTGAGTTTCGTGTGAATTAAATCAAAGCAACAATAATCGTACAATTAGGGTTACACTCAGGATTCGTTTCTGGTGTCCGGGAAGGAGTTAGTCACTAACTCGACAACAGCATGTTTCTGTCCTCTTGTTTTCCAATCGACAACACATGGCCTTTCGCCACCAATGTCACATCGCACAATCTGAACGTCAGCAATACGAAATACTTTTCAAGAGAAGATTTAACGACTCCTATCTTTTTGTAACTTTCAGGGAATTTTTCCCAGCTTTTATATCCTTCTATCTAGAAAAAAGGAAGAGACAGGAAAAATAGCTTCTCCCATTATGCCCTGTCTTCTCAAGATGCCCTTCGTGTATATAAATTAACTATCTATCCTTTCCTTCTTCTTTCCCAAAGAGCGATGCAGATACGCCCGGTACGTTTTTTTCTAACCATAAACCCCACACGCCCCCTGATCTTCGAGATCAATAAGACACCTCATAATCCTTCATTAAAGCAGGTCTCCTCCTCTCATGTTAAGGCCTCTGGGCGACAACTTCTTGGGAGTTGACGTTTTCAGGTTCACTACAGACATTCTCGTCCAGTTGTAAAAGAACCACAATGTGGGGCTTAGTCGAATTGGGATTCATCGTTAGCTTCTTAGTGGTCCTCTTTACTTCCTCCTCTTCACTGTCCTGCGCACCGGCAGGGTTACACGACGAAGGTCTAGGAGATTCCGGGGAACGCCAATCACCATCACGTTGTTCTTCGACTGCGTTCCCGTTACGATCCCCTCCTCCAGCGTTGCATTGGGGGTGGGCTTCATCCACACCTCCTCACCCACTTTAATTTAATGGTAGCTTCTTCACCCTCAATTCCTACCGTTTTGTTGCACGGATGCCGCCACATATGCGAAGATGGCTCTATGAGGCACATTTGTCTCATCTTGTCTGGTTTTCGGTGAGATGTTGTACCAAAACACCGCCTCCATGGGCGAAATGTTGCTTTTTTCCGCAGCAGCATTGATGGTGCTATGATTCCTTTCCACAATCCCATTGTCACTCGGCCGATACGCTGCCCTAAAAATTGCCTTACTTTCCACTTATCACACACCTCTTTAAAGACTTCTGATGCCCATTAACAGTTACTCAACCGGCCCTCTCTCCAAAAATATTTCTTCGATGACCCCTTCCATCGCCCATGCCCCAATTGGCCCCACTCGTCCACATCGGTAGCAGGTGACTCCCGGTCTCTGCTCTTTGCAGTCGTTGAGCAGGTGAGGACCCTGGCACCGGAACCACTTGATGGCAGGTATCCCCTCCTGTCGCCTCGCTGCCTGTCTCTCGTCACTCAAGTGGGGTCTCGTGCACTTATTTCCATTCACAGCTGCAGCCACAATTGGCCCCTTGACATTCTGGACTAGGACTCTGGCGTGGACCAAGAGATCGTCCACCTCCATCGTATTTATCTCAGTGATTCTCTGCATGTTCGCGGGGATGTCTTCTGAGAAGCCATTCACTAAGTATAGCTTTACCGTCATCTCCACGCTCCTCCCCACGTAACCAGCCAATCCTGCCAGACGCCTGATCTCCGCAGCAAAGACGTCAACAGACTCGCCAGTACACGTCAAACTTGCAAGCTTGCCGAGTGCTTCGAATGGACTCTCAGTGAAAGCTAATTTCAGTCTTTGTTCCACTGGGGCAAAGTCTCCCTTATTTTCATCGCGCATCTGCTGGTAAATAGTGAGCGTTTTCCCTCTAAGTAGACCGGCAGTTAGGTGACTAAGTCTTTGATTTTTTGTAACCCAGCCACTATCTTTAATTTTTCCAGCCATTTAATTAGGTCACCCACCCCAATGAAGAGTCTCAACATCTGAGTTGAGAATAACCAGTCAGCCATGTTAACTTGCTTGACAAGCCGGAACAGCACGTTTCTTCCCTCTTATTTTCCAATCGACCACACCTGGCCTCTCGCCACTAATGTCACACCGCACAATCTGAACGTCAGCAATACGAAATACTTTTCAAGAGTAGATGTTCACGACTCTTTTCTTTTTGCAACCTCCAGGGAAGTTTTCCCAGCTTTTATATCCTCCTATATAGAAAACAGAAGGAAGAGACAGGGAAAAATAGCTTCTCCCATCATGCTCTGCCGTCTCAAGATGCCTTTTGTTTATATAAATGAGCCAGTCATCCTTTATTTCTTCTATCCCAAAGAGCGATGCAGATACGCCCGGTACGTTTTTTTCTAACCATATACCCCACAATACTGTAAAGTGTTACTTTTATACACGGGAGTTTCGGTTGAATTAAATCAAAGCAAAAATAACCGTATAAATATGCTATGCATACATATATAGATGTATAAATAGAATTTTTTTTTAAATCTGTAACAGCAAAATCCTCAAATATGTATTATTTATTTTTGTAGATATAAAAAGATGTTTTACTATAGCTTTCAGATTAATTAAAACACATGAAACATATATATATAAATATATATATATATATATATATATATATATATATATATATATATATATACAGTTGGTATCAAAATACATTGTTTCTCCGTATTTCACCAAAAAATATCAATTTGATTTGAATGAAATTTATACTTAATCTTTGAACACATGTCATATCTATCAGAAATAAAACAGAAATGAAGATATACTCATTTGACAAATATGTATTTACAAATAATCAGATTACAGTAGGCAGTTATGGAAAAAAAACTTGAAGGCTGTAAGGTAGAACAGAGAATATGTAATTAAAAATTAATAAACGTGTTAAATGTTTTGCATGTGGATAATTTGATTTTTCGTCAATAAATATTTGTCAACTAAGTATATCTTCATTTCCATTTTATTTTTAGTTGGATAATATGTGTTCAAAGCTTTAGTGTAAATTGCATTCAAATCAATTTGCTATTTTTTTTTTGAGAAATACGAAAAATACTAATGTGCCAAATACCTTTGCTACCCTCGGTAATATATATATATATATATATATATATATATATATATATATATATATATATATATATATATATATATTACCGAGGGTAGCAAAGGTATTTGGTACATTAGTATTTTTCGTATTTCTCAAAAAAAATAGCAAGTTAATTATTTCAGTACAAGTTATTTAAGCAGGACCTAATGAAATAACTGAATATACTTTGTATTTTAGTTATACTTGCTTCAAACCTATCAAAAAGCGTGAGATCAGTAATACAATATCACTATATGTACTCACCATATATACAATCATCTGCTTGTTTACATTTTTCCTAATTCGCAGTCAGCCTTGTTTGTCTTGTTTTAGGTCAGGGTGATAATTTATTTTTGTCTGGCACTAAATTCCGTTCTATTGATTCACACATACATTATACTTGTCTTTCGATCACTAATTATGTACACGCACGGTATCAGAAATATGAACACTTGAAGAAAGTAGTTATTCGTTTCACTAAGCTTAACTTCATATTCATAATAAAAAATATGCTTACAATATTAAGATATTGTAAATAACAATTTAAATATATTTCTTAAATATAACAAATACATTTTGGTTTGAAAATAAAGTATAGAGACTTTCTGTTTATTATTTTTTTTTGTTCGAAGAACCATGATTTCTTGTTCTCCTGTATTTTTATTTATTTATGTATTTATTTTTTATCTAGTAAGGGATCTTTTTTCCTCTCTTTATACACCTAACAATCTATGTCTATGTAAGATATTTTCTCGCAGAATCTACTTCTTAGTAGCCAAGCATCATTTTTCTATATTTTAAGATTTGGAATCATCTCAAAATGTCTGATCACATCGTTCCTGAGGAAGCTCTAGACAAGCTAAACTTTTGAATATTGACAATAATCGTCATCCTCGTATTTCAATAAATAACATCATGTCATGTAGGTTAATAAATAAATCCAAATACCCGACTAATATTTTTCGAGATCCATTTGTAAAATACAATTTCAAATGTAGTCCAGTGTAATGCGATGCAGTTGCGTATGGCCAACATATTTGAAACATCTATTCTGAATATCTAGCACACATTAATTTTTTGTTTATAATATGCAATTCAAACAATCAATTTTATATTTTGTATTATTTCATTTATATCGAAAACTAATCTACACTTAGATGTTACAATGAAAACGATACGACATGTAATTTCCGACTTTCTTCTAGTGCATATATGTCGTGATCGGGAAGCGTTACCTGGAAGTGATCCATCTTTAAAAAATTCAGAAGTGTTTACATAATTCACGGAGGTAGATCGTTTTCTAGGAAAATTAATTAGTAATTTTGCACCTAATAGACCCACCTTATCGCAGGCAAGTCCGATTTATCTCCTCTGCGCCATTAGCTTAAAAAGAAGTCACAAACGCAGACGGAATCAATATTATCTATTCTGAATGTAATATCTCACATTAACTGCAATATAACATACTAGCGGGGGTACCCGGCGTTGCCCGAGTGTTTGTTTCCGGGACGGGGGGGAGTTTTAAAAATGTTATGGTAGGTAAGTAGAAAGGATCAAACCCGGAGTCATGAGTAAACGTAGGAAAATAAAGTGTGAAAAAAAACAAAAAATAAACATCTGCAACGTTAACAGTTCGGCCACCAAGAAAAGTCCATTCCAGTTGTTTAGGAAAAAAAACAAACAAAAAAAAACGAATACGGTAGGTCGGCGCGAACGTGAAAATATAATGTGAATTGTCCAGCACGCTAACCACTACGCCACAGAGCACCGCAGCTTAGTTTAGTGATTTTAAATAACTTCACATGAAAGAACTACGAAGCCAAACCGGTGTTCTCTTCTCAACTGTTCCTTGTGAACGATCCCAAACGGTGTTAAGTGGTCGCAGGGGGAGGAGGAATTTATTAGAGAGAAAATATTTTACCACTTCCATTGATCTTAACCGATTTTGGCCGTGACTTCTCAGAAGAAAAAGTATAGAAATCTAAGATTATCGAGGAATTTGAGAAATAATAAGCCTATAACACACCACAGATATTGTTCTGTCGTTTGTGCATATTATATTTGCATGAAATATCTTGATTTTTAATCCTATTAATGTCAAAATCAGACGGGAAAAATGAGTTCATTTTATTTATATATATATATATATATAAGAAGATAAGAAAGAAAGAAAGAAGAAGAGAAGAAGATATAGATAGAAAAGAAGAAGAAGAGAAGAGAATAGAAGAAGAGAGAAGAGAAGAGAGAAGAGAAGAAGATAATGAGTACACCTAAAATAATGTCACCATCGCTCTATTCATAGTTTTCTTTTTTCTAATCAGAAGTTTTGCTATTCATTGGTAGAAATGTATACTTCGCAAACTTTGCTACGTATGGGATACCTGGAGTTTTTCTAAACTATTATGATTTCTCTTTAATATTTATATAATATTAATAAAGCGAGCAAAAAGCTTTAAGCACATCAGAACGTTCCATAAATATCCAATGAAGGGGCCGAGCGTTTCATGGTCTACGATGTTAAAAATAATATGCAGAAGAAAATGCTTACAGCAGCATAATCGTTTTTTCCGACATGAAACAATGGAAAACAGACGTGTTCGAATCCAAAATATAGATCTGCTTGCACTACGTCCCACACATGATCAGGAAAATAACTGAAATAAACATCGTTTTTACTTTATCCTTTCGATGAATTAAACACCTCTTATGTTTATGTTTATGATGTCAACCAATTTCACATACGGAATAGTCCTTTACTCTGATTCCGAAATGCTATTTTTACATTCTTTCTTGTTGCAGGTATTATCCTAGCATCTATAAAATAATAGAAGATATTTATTTATTAATCTGTTTGATTAACATATTACGCAATGTTGCGTTGGTTAACAATCGATTTTACAACAGTCAATGCAGTATTTCAGTCTTTTCATGCGTATTTCACATCGTTTTTGCCTTTCTTTATATCGTCGATTTAATTCACATTTCTGTTTAATCACTTTGGTTTTAACAGGTATTAATTGACAGTATATCTATTGTGCTATATCTAATAATATCGTTTCTTTTTTCTGATTTATTTTAATTTAATTTTTGCTATTATTGTTTAATTTGTTTGTGTTGTGCATCGATAATTAGTCCTTCTTTTCATCTTACCTAAACTTGCACGAATTTTATATATACAAGTCCTTTTATGACATTTAAAGGAACTCTGCGTTTATCTTAAGTGCACTTACTCAAAGCCACAATGATCTAAAAAATATTGGGGTAATTGTCTACTTGGGTGAATATATTTGTCATCAGTCTGCCCATTTCTCATAACCTATTTGCCCTCAAACTAAATAAAACTATTAAATTAAATCACATCCACAGCAAACATCAGGTTCAAAAGAGAAAGAAACAAAAACAACACCAATTTGCGCTCTCGTTTGATACTCGAATTCACCACAATATTGGATTTTAAAGTAACCTTGATGATGTAGAATCTTTCGAGTAGTAAACCCCGCGAATACGCCACCATTAAGTTAAATCAAAATACACTAATGATTCTCATGTAACTACTTCAACATATGAGAGTTACTTTTCTGTCCCAATATCTCCAACATGTATATGCTAAGACATGGAGTTTGGATTCATATCACTCTCCCCTAGAGGAGTATCGAGATAACATAGATCTAGAACATTTATGTACTTTAGATAAGACTAACCTCACTGAGTTTATTATTTAGACTTTATCAAACTTTTTCTTTCAATACTGTATCACTTACAGTAGCGATGCAGTTATGTTACATACAAACGTCGATATATTTGTGAATTTTTATATCCAGTACAGTATTTTGATTTTTAATTGTACAAAGACAGCCGATTGTAACACACATATTTTCTCCATATATCTTTCTTTAGTGAAGACAGTCACGTTCCTGATTCGCCTCCCAGATCTTGTAGATCAGCAAGCCTCACGTTTGGTTCTATTCCCAACTACATTTAAAAAAAAAATAGATTTCCATCCCAAACAGATCAAAGTGCAACTTTAATGTAGGGTGTTACTGCCAGGGACACAAGGAAGCAGCTGTGCAAGATATAAAGTGTTAGTTTAATACACATGAGTTTCGTTTGAATGACATATGAGAAACAATAACTGCACATATACTCTACACACACGTATATACTTATGAGAAATATATTGAAAAATTATAATAAATAATTATTACATAAGAGAGTTGAGAAGTAGTTTTGCGGAGGTACTGAACACTTTCAGCCGTAAGTAACTTTCTATCACGGTAGAGAGTGCTCCCTTTTTCCCAACAGGCTTCGCAATGCCATAGACGTATCAGTTTCAACTAATGTTCCCTGTAAATGTTAAGTCGAGAAATTTTAAATAAGTACTTTCAGGTAATGTATCGTGTGCCGTAGCTAATGCTGATTGAGAAAGGGGCCTTGTAATTATTGAAGAAAATGAGTTAAGTCTTTGCATTATTGAATGTTAACATTCATTTTTGTTCGCATTCTACTATAGATTGCAGGTCTTTCTCTAGTGTTCCTGCCATTGCTTTAGATATGTGTACATTCGTCTTCCCTCGTGTCGCTTATAGAGTTCCATACAATTGTGTGACAAATGTCTTTAGCTCGTGGAGGAACGCATTATGAATGCTCAAGTTACAAGTGAATATATATATATATATATATATATATATTTGCTTGACTGTGTGCCAATGTAATAACGGTTCGATACAAACAGGCATTGAAGCACACACGTATGTTCTATAGAAAGCTTTAATCTCTTCAATGGTTTACTCAACAGCAGTCATTCCACAAAAGTAGCATGTGTCTTACCGATATGTCCCTCAAATATTAGATTCACATATCCATAAGTTTACAAAAAGTTCGGATAATTATTAAGAGTGAAATAACCACAAAATGCATACTTAATTGATCATTAAACCGTATCGAATCACAAAAAATAGAATCTTGTGATTTCTGCAAAATGAACAATGGTGTAGTAAATAATAATCAATCAAAAACTCGCCCAATAACCATGAGGTGACTCGACATTTCATACATTCGTTCCTAAATTTCACTTTGCATACTGCAAAACACGCCTGAAGCATTTACATGTTTTCCCGACTGCTGGAAAACCGCCTCTGTGGTACCAGTCTTCAAGAATTCTGGTGAAAGAACTGACCCACTAAATTATCGCCCCATTAGCCTCCTCCCGCTTTTCGCCAAAATATTTGAGTCCTTAGTTAATCAAGCCCTAGTCCAGCACCTAACAGCTGCTAAACTCCTGACTGACAAACAATATGGATTCAGGCAAGCCCGTTCAACAGCAGATATCTTAACTGTAGTTTTCTGAACGTATATACCGTTCATTGGATAAAACAGGGGAGGGTAGAGCGGTAGCCCTTGATATATCTAAGGCTTTTGACAGGGTATGGCACGATGGTCTTCTAAGGAAAATTAGATCATATGGAATCACTGGAAGAATTCATAATGTAATTAAATCCTTCTTAAGTAATAGAAAAATCAAAGTTGTCCTTGACGGACATACATCCAAACAATATGACATAAATGCGGGGGTACCTCAGGGGTCTATCCTTGGACCTCTATTATTCCTGATATTCATAAACGACCTCCCTGATAATATTGTTTCGGAGATGGGTATATTTGCCGATGACACCACTCTCTATAACAGATATGAGGGGAAAACAAATAAACACATATCCAAGGCAATGGCAGAAACACTAGAGGACGACCTCCAATCCGTAGTGGAATGGGGACAAAAATGGTTGGTCACATTCAATGCTGCTAAGACTAAGCTTGTTTCCTCCAATAACTACAAGAAACCTTCTCTACCACCAATAGCAATGGCCAAGAACACATTGCCTGAAAGTACTTCTTTTAAACTCCTCGGCCTAACGTTTACAGGGAATATGAACTGGAATAGATACATTGAGAGCATTGCCAAGGCTGCTGCAAGGAAGGTTGGCTCCCTCTACCGTGCTAGAAAACTACTTACGCCTGCCAGTATCCTATACCTCTATAAGGCAACCATTCGCCCATGTATGGAGTACTGTTGTCACATCTGGGCTGGTGCATCTGCTGCTTGTCTCTCGCTCCTGGACAGGGTTCAAAAAAGAGTCGCCAACCTGATAGGTCCTGAACTGTCATCTAGGCTTCAACCTCTGTCCCATCGACGAGATGTAGCATCCCTCTGCCTGTTCTACAAATACTTTAATGGTGAATGCTCTGACGAACTGCAAACACTTGTACCTCCCCGACGTAACTACCCCCGACAAACCCGACAAGCTACTAAGTCTCATCCCTTTACAGTAGAGATCCCTAGGTGCAAGAAAGCCTTTTACTCCAATAGTTTCTTCCCCAGAACTGCGGGTCTTTGGAACTCCCTTCCGGGATTCTGCTTTCCCAACTGCAATGATATGCAGAAGTTCAAGTGTAATGTTAACAAACATCTTTCTACTCTTCTCCCTTCATAATGACCCCGCTAATTAATTCTTTAATAGTAGCCCCCTGCTTCAAAGTGGCACTGTGCCTTGTTTGGGGTGAAAATTGAATTAAAAAAAAAATTTAAAAAAATATAAGCAACTATCCTAGATGTGGGAGCATGATCTCATATTTTCAATAATAATTAAAAAATGTTTCGCTGCATTAGTCCATATTCTTTCCAAAACTCTTCAGTAAATACCTAACCGAGTTCTCCCTCCATGATCGTTGTAAAATAGTATGCAATAATGCTCGCGATGAAATCGAACCAAATGCTCGCTTAATTATCACCTATCAATCTTTCCCCCATTCTTTACTAAAATATTTGAGTCTTTAATTAATGAAAAAGTGCTAACCATTTTCTTACACAAAATATGGATTCAGGCAAACGAATATTTTATAGGACATCTCAAAATGTATATACAATGCACTGGCAAGGGCAGTGTAGAATAGAGCTCTAAACCTTGGTATACACATAATATTGACAAGGTCTGCCATGAAAGGTTTTTCATAGAAATAAAATTCTCCTGTAGTACTGGACAAATATTGCACCTAATTAAATCCTTTCTAGAAAGACACATGCTCAGCTTGTGCTCGATTCCTATTCGTCTACAAAACAGGATAATTACGCAGATGCGCTCTAGGTTCTATCCTTCGACTTGTACTGTCACTGATATTCATAAATGGTTTTTCTAGTATAAGTATGTCTGAGATTCTTATAATTGTAGATGACACAGCGGTCTATAGTAGACAAAAGGAAAGACGAATGAACAAATCCTGACACAATGGAAATGACTACCAGTTTTAATATAATTGGCTGAAGATGGCTGAGAAAATTAAATGCTACTACAACTAATCTTTCTATTCTTCAACATACTACCAAATAATCATCTAAACAATTGACATGACAAAATAATTACCGTAACTAATATATTTCAAACACTTCGAAATTAAATTCAAGACCAAAAGTTATTAGATTGAAGACATTGCCAAAGCTGTTGCAAATAGTGTGAGCTACCTCTATCGTGCTAGAAAAATAGTCAACAGAACGAGTATCCTATATCCTTACAAAGCTAGAATTTCCCCAAATATGGAGTATTGTTGAGTATCCTCTGATCTATCTACTACTATTCTCTCACTCTCATTAAAAGGCTTCGCAAAATCGGGCCAGCTCCAATCTCCGACTCATCGTCACAACATCACATTTATATGCCTTTTACAAAAGTACCTTGATGGACATTTTGTCCAGTTTACTGGTGTGATCTGTAGACGTTGGGAACCCTTCTATTCTGATTGTTTCTTTCTCCTATTACTAGACATAAGGATGTCATCCCTTTTTGCAGTTTCTCTTATTGTATTAAGGACAGGAGTTTAAATGTAATGTAAAAAGACACTTCGCTGCTCAACTTTCCACAGTCTACTGTTTATGAAGAAGCTAAATAGAAGTGCATTACGTTTACATTTGCAATATGCCTTGCTTTAAGTACGAAAAGTAAATGAAAACCAAATCTCCATCAAATCCAAATAAATCAAATCAATTACCTTAATATTAGTATTATTATTAGTATTAGTATTAGTAGTAGTAGTAGTAGTAGTAGTACAAGCAGTGTAATAATATTATTATTATTAGTAGTAGTAGTTATTTATATACTAGTACTTCTAATGATGCTTTTTGGTCGAGTTGCTTTGTTTTATTTGTTTGTTTGTTTGTTTTTTTGCCTAACATGTAGATCACAGCAAAGTCACAAATCTCGATGAAAATATGCATATTGTCTTACTCGAGATTGTTTTATCTCGGGTCAGAATGTTACATATATAACACATCAAAAGTAAATATCACAATGTTTTTCGTAACAACATGCTCATTGGCCCAAATTGTACATAATGAAGTCGCCCAGTTTCTCTTACGTGTATCTTGAGAAGTAAGAAGTTTCAGTAAAATATCACAATCTCAGACTAAAGTAGGTTGTCTCTCAACGTCGATTCTGTCATTAATATCATGTGCTCACTAAGAGTACTCGAATATCTCAGTCTTAAAATTACCGATGGCCTTCCATAAAAAGTCTGAGTAATAAAAAGTATTTTCTAATTCCTAGTATGTTCCACTTCGAAAATCCTTGCAATTCTATTGATTTCCTGCAGCTAGCAATCATTGGTAATCAATAAGAGTTGCGTAGCAATAAGCAAACTAAATACCCTATTTGCATGCATTGTTGAAGTTTGATAAGTTATTTCCCTAGTCGGCATTTTCATCGGCAATGACACTCCATAACTAACCTCTGTTGCATCCACCAAAACTGATGTTTTTAATTAAATTTATTTCATTTTTATTTCGTATTCGGTTGTATTTATTTTATTGCATTATTTATTCATTTATGTTATTTATTAATATTGCTTATCAGGTTTCACTTTTTGGTGGGTTGTTTTTATTTCCGTTTCTTGTTAGGTTTTCCATCACAAATGTGTTCACACAAGTCTATATACAAGATGCAGCTTTTAAAACAACCTGTGGGGTTCTCTGTTTAACAATGATATCTCGTTCCTAGCGACCATTGATCCTTTATTAGAAGTTGGAAAGCAATACCTCTGTCCGCGATCCTGGTCCTTTTTACTCTCACCCAGTGGAGATTTGATTAGTGTTTTTCCTCCAGTCTTTCAGTCCTCTTTTACGCGTCTGGTATCATTGGATGCCTTCATTTATTGGAGGGACATTACAATTTTACAGTTTCAACTTTCTTGATTCCATGTAGCTTTTTCTTCAATTTTACTTATGTAGCAGTTTCTATATGTGCGGTTAACGCCTGTGGTTCATGTGTGTAAGTCTCGGCATTCAGGGGTATTCCCTAATAATTCAGCAGTTTTCATTGTTGTTATCGGTTGTATATTCTACACCAATTTATTCCATTTTTTCCAAGTTTTTCGGAATTGTTCCTTACACCCCGGCTATTATCTGTGTTAATCCTGACAATCGTATCCTTCATACTTCTTTCAACAACTTTCAACTTCTTTCGACTTCTTCAACATCTTTCAACTCACTTTCTAGCTTTGTGTATTTGCTCCACTTCTTAATCTTCTTAATATTAACCTTTTGGTATCTTAGAACATCGAAATCTATGATTTAGCAGGAATTTTCCATTCTTGTAAATTATCACCACATCGGGTCTGTTTGATTATATGTTTTATCTGTTTGTGCGTCTATGCCTCATAGGATTTACTGATTTTTGTTTTCCCGTATCCCTGCCAGTTTGTGCTTGTGCTATTTGTCTGGGTGTTCAAGATGTAGTTGTGTGTATGATGTTTAGGGTACAGCCTTCCTTAATACTTCAGCTGTTTCCAGCAGCACCATTCGCTGTGTTGTCTCAGTTTTCATATCGATTCAGTTTTTCTTAGTCTTTTTTGAAAATTATTTGGGGCTGTTCCTAGTGCTCATACATTTATCAATATTATATTCCTTTTTCTCAGGTTTCACATCGCTTTCAGTTCGCTCGCAAGTTACACATGCGTTTTTCTGTCCACTTTGACCCTAAACTTCTGTTCTGCTGAGACGGCAAAATCCACAATTTTAGATTTTTTTTATTTATTCCCTGTAAATTATTACGACGATCAATCGTCGTGCATGAACGAAAATGTCTGTTTGTATCTCCATATATCAATGTAGTTCCTGGTTTTCGATTTCCTGTAGTCCCTCCAGTTTGTGTTTGAATCGTTTGCCAGCATGTTCAAGGTGCAGTCATGTGCAAAGTTCCCAGTGCTTCTTTCTCTATGCAGCCGTTTCTGTCGGTTTATTACTCTTTGGCTAGTACGCTGCATTTACTTATTATGTAGTTTATTGTTTGATCTCTTTATCCACAAATATACATTTAATGTTTTTGTGATTTATTTATTCTAGTTAATATGGTTTGTTATAATCACGTTTTACTGTGAAACTGTCAGTTAGAAATATTATTATTATTATTAATATTATTATGATTATTATGATTATTATTATCATTATTATTATTATTATTATTATTATTATTTATATTACTATAAAGCTATTTCATCTGTATATTTAACATTCTATCACTATAATGTGCCCTCTTTATGTTATGCTTTAAAATTAATATTTTTTCGTACAACCTGGATTTTTTTTCCCAATATATTTAATATGAGCATAGGTAAGATATCGTGTGATAAACCTTACAACGTCTTAAGTAAATGTATTCAAACACGTCTCATGAGACAGGATCTTGCACTTTCTCGTCATTCATGAAAAGGTGTTTTTGGGTTGTCACGTACTCCTTGAGTGAATATTGTACCAACATAATTCACTTTTTAGTACCTTATTCAGAAACATTGATATTTAGCACATATTAAGAATGTTAATGATAATAAAGAATAGACAAGTAAGGAGAAAATATTTCGTTTAAAATAAAAAAAATAGTGTTTTCTCTGATCATCTTTTTCACATTTGTAAAATCTATCACCGTGTTCCTTTTGGTACACAAATTGAAATTTTACAATCTTTTGTGATGCAAACAATAAAGAAATTACATACATTGCGTTTTATTTTCATATGTATCGAATAAATATTGTTTTAGGAAAATTACACATATATTAAAGATGTTAATGTTACAGTTACAGTGTTTAAAATAAGAAATTCTATCAACTAAAATACAATATATATATATATATTCATATTGAATTAATTATACTAATTTCAGTGTATATATATATTGCAGATGTTTCTGTTTTGCATTTAAATTTCATTTTGTTAACTTTTCGTATATAGCAAGAGATTAGGGTGTAATATATATATATATATATATATATATATATATATATATATATTATGTATATATATGTTTGTGTGTTTATATATTGATTATATCATGTATATATATATACATGTATATGTTTATGCATATTATATTATATATATATATATATATATATATATATATATATATATATTTATGTATATGCATCTGCATATAGTTAAGTGCTAACAGTTTAAAATATAACGTTTTAAAGGGTTTAGGCTACAGTGGTTTACAAATAATTGGACCAATCGAATAAATTTATCAATAATCTATATAAATAAAACAGTATACATATGTGTGTGTAAATATCAAGCAGGAAAACCCTTACACTACTGGTCACATAACACTAAAATTCTCAGAGAATAATTTTATTCAGCAAAGATGCTTTACAGTGAGTAATATTTCTGTTTACATTTATGGATAATCACCATCGCATACATTGCCGGCAGTTGTTATGAAACATCATCTTTTCCTTTTTATTTGAGTAGTGGCGGAGAGGTAACTTCCGGTAATGACATAACTCCTCTTCTAATTATGGTTTTAAGTGGGCGAGAAATGAGTTTTCACTCACCTGGATTGGCGAGTGTTTAAATGAGAAAATCCTCCCAGACATAATATCTCCCTGTTTATTCGAGTGGGGGGAGGTGAAAAGCACGAATGGTAACTTCTGATGATGATGTCATTTATCTTAAAAATCTAGTGTATAGTAGGAAATAACTTCAGATTATCCTCACATATATTGGTAAGTATTTTAATAAGAAAATCTTCCCAGACTATATCTCCTGTTTATTCTCGTAGGGAATGATAGGAGAGGGGTTACTTCGGGTGATGACGTAATCTGTATTCAAATTATCGTGATATTTGGGGGAAAACAAAAGATTATCATCACATGGATTGGGAACTGTCTAATAAGACAATCCTCCCAGATATTATCTCCTCCTATTTATTCGAGTATGGGGGTTGAACATAGCCAGCGGCGGAATTTCCTGTACTGACGTCATTTCTCTTGCCAATTATTGTATTAAGTGGGGGGACAACTTGAGATTATCATCACATGGATTGGCAAGGGTTTACATGGGACAATCCTTCCGGATATTTTCTCCTTATGTTTATTTGAGTAAAGATGACGTTATTCCTCTTCAAATTACGGTGCAAAGTAGGGAAGAACTTGAGGTTATCATCACAGGGATTGGTAACTGTTTAAATTAGACAATTCTTCCATACAATATCTCCTTCTGCTTGTTTGAGTAGGGATTGGTATGTAGAATGGTAACTTTCGACGATGAAGTCATCCCTTCCTGGTGGTAAGTGGGAGACACCTTTATATTATCCTCATATTTATTGGCGAGTGCTTAATGAGACAATCCTCCCAGACATGATCCTCTTCTTTTTTATTTGGGGTGATAGGCTGGATGTTTCTTCCGTTGAGGCGTCATTTCTCTTCAAATTATGGTGTTAAGTGGGAGGCGACTTCAGATTATCATCACATGGATTGGCTGTTTTTATTAAACGATACGTCTAGACATAATCTCCTTCTTCAAGTAGGGGGACTAACAACGTCCAAAAAAAAAACGACGTCTGCCAAATAAAAGAAAAACAGAATTATTTACTAATTCAAATCGACTCCTCGTAATGTAAATGAAATAAACAACAACAATTTCCAACGTGTCTGCTTTCGATCCCTTGTCTAAAATCTCCACTCACTATAACCGATAATTCCTCTATTTAATCGACACTATATCTCCTGATATATACGTTATTGATGCATGCTTATAAATAACAAATCTACAAAACACATTTCCTTTTATAGTCCATTCCCCGCTCTCGTCGGGTTGAATGCAACCAGAAATGCTGTCTTTTGCGTAAACAATAATATGTTCTCTTACATCTTAATTGACATATTTGTGTAAATGAAAAGATGAGAGTTTTAGAAAGCTGCTATCAATGGTGGGCACAATCATGGTTTACGTGTGTGACGTATGAACAGTGAACCGAACCAATATATAAATTCCAATATTACGTATATCTGTTTATTTTTCACAGGATTTCTAACATATAAATAAGTAAATATTGACTTACTGTTAGATATAACCAAGAGGCTATAATGCTAGTGATAATTTCGAAAGTGGCATGTCTTTTTCAAAAAGAACAATGTAGGGCGTAAAGGCGTTTTTCCATTTCAATGCTAAAAATCTACGTTGTATATTCGCCTGTCGGACTCTGCAAAAAATCAGCTTTACGAAGCAAAACAGTAAAGGGCTGTGTCTCTCCAACCACCATATTCCGAGACTTCAGGATGCGAAAGTCGCAAAAGGCCTTAAGAGGATTGATTACAACTAACATGGGGAATCACGATAGTTCCTTTTTATAATCAGCACGTTGATTGCAGCATTTGCTAATGATACCACACCCGCTGTAATTTTTCTTAAATCCGGTTCATATTATTTTCGCCATCTTCTGCTTCAACCAATCCTGGCATAAGTATGGTTTCAAAATGGAAAGTGTGAGCAATACAAGCAAGATGGCTTATCAATATACACACATTTTATATATAATTATTTTTTTTCAATTTTAGGTAAACCAAATCCCCGTTTGCCGCTACAAAAAATACTGTTTCAATCTGAAAAAAAATATTGGTCAGGTGACAAAGTCCTCAGTACCTACTCAAGCCAGTTTTTTTAATGAACATAACAAATTCAGAAAGGCGATGTTTCATGATTTTTTCGTTTTAGCTTTATTCTTCAATAAAATTCTAATTTGTGTGTGTTATTGGATTTGCGCGCAGACAGGTGGGAGACAGTGTATTTGCAAACAGCAACCATACACAGTTAAAAGTAGGTTTTAATTAGGTCAGACAGCTAAACAAAACGGGGGAAACGCCCAGAGTGCAGTTACTCCGCGGACGGCTGGTCAGCATAGAGACGAACAAGTATATTCCAGAAATGGTCGTAATATTTTAAACATAAAACATCGTAAAATTAGATGAGAAGAACATCTTAGGTTGAATTAAAAAATTAAGTAAAAAACAAACAATTCTAATACAAACTTTTACATTTTATTGCAGTGAAGCTAATATTCTGCTTATATTCTGCTTTTTTATTGTGCACTATCAACAACTTCTTTCAATTCGATGTTTATTTTTATTAGATATATTAACGTTAAATATATATATATATATATATATATATATATATATATATATGCGTAAGTTTAGTAGTTAAAGTTAAAATCTGAAAATCGGAATTTATTGTTGGTGTCAAACAATAAATTCTTAACTGGAATATATGTGTTTATATTTTGATTTTCAGAATTTAACTTTAACCATTAAACTTTTATATTGCTATATTTTTAAATATTGAGCTTTACCTTTTTGGGTAGGATAATCCTGAAAGAATTAGCTCAAAGTAATATCTATCAGGATATTTCATTTGATCTTTAATTTGTGACTTATCTTGCTTATATATATATATATATATATATATATATATATATATATATATATATATATATATATACATCTTAAAATAAATGTTTCATTTCAAAAATATTTCTCGTTGTTTACGGTGGCCGAATGGATTTAGTCCTTGCTAAAAGAGTCAGAGATGGTTTTGTTGCTGGGTTCGAATCTCTAAACCGGTGTTAATCGTTATAATCTGCACTGATGATTCACAAACGAATGAAACACTAGTGTATGTAGATATTAACTAATTATTTTAGTAAATAAGTATATATATATATATATATATATATATATATATATATATATATGGATGTGTGTGTGCGACAACATTAAACGACTGATATATTTTCCCAGCAAATCTTTATCTGTTAGGTAAATTATTCGTGAATATATGATAAAATTTAATGTAGATAATGTTGTGAGAAAGCGAAACTGACGTCTTTTTATTATCAAGGAATCTGTCTTTGTGTATGAGTCTTTATTCGAGCAATGTTCTTTGCACAATTGATTCTTCGAGATTTTTTCTTCCTTGTGTGATTCTTTGGATGTTGCTATATCTGCGTGTGTTTTCTTATCGTTTAAGAGTTTTCAGATGGACAGGCACAACAAAGAAATCCGCTTAAAGAAATTATTCAATAAAAGTTATGGCTACTTTATTTTTACTGTTTTCTGAACAAAATGTCGATATCAATTGTTATATTTTAACGCTATTTTGATAATAACTGTCTCGAAATGCGAATGCTTTGTGATCACACTATGCTGTTTATCTAAAAGAAAATTGTTGAAGACAGAATGCTGTATTTTATGATATGTTCCTAAGTCATTTTGAAAAGTTGATTCATTATTTGTGAGAGAAATGAAGTCAATATTTTAGAGGAAAACTGACAGCTTGGACAGTTCTGGATTGGTCTGCCATTTGACTTATCGTCTTACTTTTGAACTATTTGACCTATCAAGGCTGGGATTATCATATAGCTAAAACAAACAAGCCATCCTGTTTATTCGGATAATAAAAAGAAGTATGCCCCTCTATTGTAAAATTATTACTCTATCTTTATTTTTCTAAAACTTGGTACATAAGGAAATGTATTTTACAAAAATCGTATTATGAAAACAAAAAAATTCGTCCACGTTTTCTGTGTGTTTTTTTAATATTTTCATTTTGAGTATATGAAGCTGTAACACACTATGTAACGTCTAATTAAGTCATTTTAGTGTACTGTCCATTCAGGTGTTTAATATTGTCGAATATATTTTTGTGTTTGCACTAGTTATGTGTAATCAATGTGCTTTTTTATGGGGGTGGGTCAGTTTTTTCAAGGTAACTTATGAAAAACCTAGGAATTGTCATCAGCTAATATTTGTAAAACTACTAGCAGGGCTACCCGGCGTTTTCAAGTACGGTATTAAACAAAGAGGGGAAATGAAGTAACGTTTGAACAAACTTGCTAGTCATAGCATATCACACACTTTCTAATACATATCTATCATGTTCTATTTAAAGCAACATCGTGTAAATTTTCTTATAAAAAAACACTATCACAAAACAATCACATTTTCCCGGCGATACAGTCTTAAATATATCTGCCTAATACAAGCTATTACGCACTTTAAATTTACTGACGTATACAACTTGCTTTGTATTGTATTCTCATTTTGACTTACACAATACACTTCGTTTAGTATACCGCAGAATAGAAAAAAATCAAATTATATCTTTCTCTTGGGTAATGCTGCGTTGCAAAACACCTGTTCTATCATGATAAATGAACACTTTTCCATTAATCTAAACCAATTATCAGTTAATATATCCATTAATATATGGCATAGTATTATTTCTACAGGTGTAATGATAAATTGTTGCCCTAGAATATACGACATTATTCTATGCTAAAATGTTATGAAAAACCACTGCTAGAGCGCCGAATGTAATATTCCTTACAATATCAATGTATATTTTATTATGCTCGGTTTAAAAACTAATAGAAAAAATATAATTGAATTTTCGCTAAAAATTAGCTTAGCTTATATTAGCGTGCGGAAATACGTAGGTACATTTGTTTCATTTGCTAAACACATTATTAATTAGGTTATAAACTGAAATCATTAGTTAATAATCTGGAATATATGTTATGCTATTTTGATAGTTATAAAAATGTTGTTTAGTTTTAAAATATTTTCATTTTCATTTTTATTTTTTTTCAATAATTGTATAGAAATACCTATGCAGTAAAATGAAGCCTATATTATGGGACTGATTTCAATCTTGGCACTTGCCATTGCCAATTTTATTGCTTTCAGTTTTGTCAAATTATTAGTTTCTGTGCAGATGAACAGAGAACGTTAAAAAGAGAACATAGCTAAGTAATACTCTATAGGTATAATAGTGTGCAAAACAATACATCATATTTAAGGCGTACGAAAATAGCAGATATTCTGATGACACGTCAATTACATCTATGTTGTTAGTGTCCATAATGCGATTGCAAACTATAACCGAAATAGCTAGTCGAAGCAGGAATATTGTGAATATTATAAGATGCAACCTAAACAATATGCATTCCGCAAGCCCAGTGAATAAAATACTTGATAATAGTCATTTGGACGTTATACAGTACTGACATTTTGAAAGATGAATCCTCGATGCAGCCAACAATTAAACTACAAGTAATTACTTAGTACTTATACCCAGTCACTGCTGACGAGACATAATTATGCTATTCACGTGATTTAAATTGAAGGTTTTGTTCGAAATTCGCTGCAAAGTCTTCAATGTGAGAAACCAGTTGCTGACCTCGACAAAAAGATTTCAGAGTTCGATAAAATACACGTGAGGAATTACGGAGGTCTAATCTAAAAACACTTGGAAGAATCCAAATGATTAAAAAAACAAAAAAAACATCAATTCTGTCACATTAAAAATACTATTACGATACATATATGCCACAAAGCCAGTAAAAAAATGCGATTTTCTTCATCTTATCTTTATAAATAACTGATACCTTTATATGTGTCGCAAAATGCATAATATTCTTTGAAGTGTCTAAGTTGTGTTTAGAACAAAATTAAAATAGTTTATGGTCGTTATTTGTATATTCGTTAAGCGCGGGAGTTTCAACATCATTGTCGATATCTCTCCAAGTTCGTCAATTAGTAATTATTCATGGTTCAGTTGTTCTTAGATTTTTTTATGTTAATATTACAACGAGATGCCTGAAATAAGTTGCCATGCTTTTTAACATTGTTAAAGATTCTTGAAAATTAGTAGGTGATTGCTATACATCTTATAAGATGACAACCCAAATTTTATTATTTCAGGTTAAAATGAACAGCTTCAACAGGAATTGAAATACATCCTACTAAATCCAGATTGTCGCAATTCGTGAATTTCAAAAATGCAGTCTAGACGTGAGTAAACTCTACAAGAACGATACACAAACACATTCTCTTTTATTTTATAAATATGCCACCGAAAATTATGGAATGTATCAAATTGATTTTGAACCATCTTGCATGACTTAAGTATCAGTTTTTTAGTGGCAAGAGATTCAATAATTTAAGGAATGTGTGAGGGATGATGAGATGCGTGGAAGAAATAAGGAAGAAACAGCACAAGAGATGATTCGCCATGAAAAATTTAAATCGTAAGAAGCGTCGGGTGATTATAGGGCTAATAAGTGCACAGTTTAATGTCAATGTGAAAACTGTGCAACACATTATTTGCACGGAACCGAAGATGCGGAAGATTCGCGTGAAGTTAGTCCCAAAGATGCTCAGAGAAGGTTTCACTGTTTAAAAAAGATGGGCATCGGAATAGTTTCTCAACCACAATATGTGAAGATCTTGCACACTCTGGCATTTGGTTATTCCCTAATCTCAAGGCAAACTATGGAACTGAGGAGATGAAAGAGGCTGCGACAAAGGTTATTAACATGCTCGGACAAGAGGCCTTCCATGAGATTCCGGAAGTCTTGAAACGATGCAAAAATTGCATTGAAGCCGGGGAAAGGTACTTCGAAGGGGGACTAGAGTTTTATGTGTGTACTATCAATAAAAGTGTCCATACGAAAAATATAGAAACTTATTTAAGGAATCTCGTATAAAGGAAAATAACTTGCAATGGAATCAACTAGATTTGAAATTGAAACATCCATATAGTCATCAAGCGTTTACATCTATCTAAAAACAAACCATAAAAATAAATTATTAAAAACAATAAGCTTGAGTGTTCAACCTCAAACGCATCCCTTACATAATAATATCAAACATCTAAAAAACGTGAACTACACGAATCAGTTTTAACTTTAAAGTAAATTTATTTCCAAAATTAAATTTAAAATTTTTAGATTAAGAATTATTGGATATTTTTTGGAAAAGCTGTGATTCATATTTTAGATGTTTTTCTCAAAATCAAATTTCCGATTGTATTACCAAAAAATATGCTGGAAACTCCGATATGATAAAATCAATATTTTCTGTTTGATGAGATATTTTGTTCAGTGAGTGGTCAAACTAACGTTCATATCGCTGATGATTTACACACTTCTGATAACTGCCGAGGCTTTATTCCTTTCCAAAGTAAGACAATGATCTGCTAAAAGTATACATTATACACACAAACAAACACTGCTGTATTGATTAAGTGATTGATCTTCAAACTAAATGGTTTTACTTTGTAGCAGCACAAGAAAAAGGATAAAGTGAAAAAGTTCCTATGATGGTACCAAGATTATAATTTTTTTTATGGTAAATAAGTAAAAAAGAACGGTAACGTTTCAAACAGATACGTAACACAGAGTTACTGCTGCATTATATTTATCTTTATTTACATAGCGGTTCTTTGACTACATATATAAATCTATCTACCTACCTATCTATCTATCTATCTATCTCTCTATTTTTATCTATCTTTCAATATATATATATATATCTATATATATATAATATGTATAATTTTACTTCATTCGAAGACTCAGAAATAAAAGGAGCGCCTACCTGGGGCTAAAACTTGATCTCTATATGAAATATATTAATATTCGAATACTCAATTTATGTTTTCGCCTACATATCAAACACTACAAAATAATTTGAAAACACTTGGATATTAAATTTGTTAATTATGTATCTTTATTTTAATCTCCAGACTTACTGGGTTACAGGAAAATAGTAATCTAGTCTATCAGAGTATTAAGTTTCGTTCGGTAACCTGAGATAGCATTACTTAAAAAGGTGAACTATTTCTTTTAAAAGCCAGTGTGGGGTTGTTATACAAAGGAGATCTCATATAGGCTGCAAATAATATGTGATTCTTCAATATTCAGCCAGTGTTTTCTTGAAATGTTTCCTCATACCAAGTGGTCTTAAAAAAAAGCATGTTCAGATATATTTTGCAGACTCGGTTATCGTGTCTAACATTTATTCAGCTATTTGCTCATAGGAGATTAAACTTCTCGTAATCAGATATTCAAATTCTTTAATATCTATCTAGTAGGCATCTAACTTCCCTCCAATTTACAGTAAATAATTCCAATATATATATATATATGTATATATATATATTGAGATTATTTACTGTGAACTATATAAATATGTATAAATATATACTTATATATATATATATACACGTATATATTTATGTATGTATGTATATATATATATATATATATATATATATATAACAAATATTTAATAAAACAGGTATCAAACACTTCGACAAAGAAGTAGAAACATATTTAATCTGAAAATGAAACACTTTATAAGTGGATAGTCCTTAATCCGCGTAGTTTCGAAGAAATACTTTCCTTCTCATCAGAGGGTAGGAATTAGCAAAATGCGGGATCGGAATTTGCATACAAAGTATTTGATGAAACTGCAAGAACCTACAAAGATCTTACTTGATAACAAAAGTGAAGCAGAGGGAATATGGTGAAGTAAATGGTGGTTTAACGTAAATGGATAGTCTGGTACAAGGTAAAGTATCCAATAACAGTAAAATCCAAAAATGTAAGTCCAAGAAAATTAGTTAAATTTCCATTCGGACAAGTAAAATCAAAGAAAATCGCGTAAATGGAACATTGTTCAAAATAATCTAAATAATCCGTGTAATAATTCAAAAATATGTATAAGGAAAAAGCGAAATATTACAATAATATTAATAAAAGAAAAATAAGATATACGTTTAACACGGCTGCCGAGACAAAGTATAATTAAGAAAAATAAGTGAAGAAGACAAAGAAGAGAAAAATATTAAATGGTGGTAGAATTAAATAGAAAATAGAAAAGCAAATTTCAAAATGACCCGGACAAAGTGACGTTTAAAAGCGAGAAAAATATAGGGCAAAAAGGGGGTCAATTGAAATGTACAGGTTATTACTTAAGAAAATGTCAGCATGAGTTATTAAAATACACTAAATGAAAAATAAATAAATAAATTGATTAATGAATAAATAAATAATAAATAAAATATGAAATGAAATAAAATTATATATATATATATATATATATATATATATATATATATATATATATATATATATATATATATATATATATATAAAGACCGGCATTTGTGTTTCTGTCTGGTTGTATACGAATAGCATTCTATATAGTTTACTCTTATCCTAAACTGACGGCATACTCTAAGAGGATAGGTATCAACAATCAGAAAATGTTTTGATAAAGTCATTCTGCACCAACTGTGACTGAACCACAGGGGGGAAATCTATGCTCGCTCTCAGCGCCTCAGCGGACCTCACAAATTTAGCAGGATAACACATCATTAAAAGGTAAGGTTTTGACGACTTACACCGTTCGACTCTAAGATGGAGATTGCGCTCAAGAAGTGTCAATTTTAACTAGAAACCCTGTTCACGCTTACACCATTTAACTTACACTGGTGGAGTTACTGAATAACCCACCATGGAGTGGGGTGATATGGGATGGAGGTTGACATATATCGTTGATCATCACCAAAACGGCAGGCGCCCTAGACGTGAACCTTTTAAATAAGAACCCCATTCAAGATCAAACCTGTTGACGTATAGTTAGCGAACTTGGGAGGGGGGTTATGGGTTCCATCGCTCACTCATAGCAACTTAAAGGGGGTTCGTACGAGTTTTATTAAATATGAATAAACGTAAGTAGTGTTCGTTTGAGTGGAGTTGATTTTGTTTTGATACCCCAATAGTGTTGCGCAATTTATTGTAACCCACACGCTCTTTTCGTAACATTTCATACCTTCATAAATCAGAATCCTTTTTTTAAAGTCGTTTTAACACCGAAAATGACGCGTATTCTGTTAGTATAATATATATATATATACACACACACATATATATATATATATATATATATATATAGAGAGAGAGAGAGAGAGAGAATAAATGACAAAAAGTCATATTCGAAAACTCATGATGTTGACCATCTTATAACTTATTTCTTTAATTCAGTTGACTTATACAATTCTTGACAGTATCTGTTTCGTAGCTCAAAATCAATCACATAACTATAATATCCATCTGCTGCATTATATTTATCTTTATATACACACATTTAACAACATGCCAATGAATAGATTGACTATGATAATTGTTGGCTTTAAAGGCGAGAGAATAAAAGATATATCTGCCTTACTTAAAAAAAAAAAAACGATAGTTTTATTTTTAGTGTCTTTAGACCTCCCACCAACTTTTTGCTGATAAGGAGACTTTGTTTTATGAAATCTAATGATAAAATTATTGTTCAAGGCGTATTATCTATCTCAATAAAAACATGGTTTACGAAACGATCGTACAATTTATTGATTTTGTTTGTTCTTCCTTTAGAAACCGATTTTAATAATACATTTTGAATCATTTTACTCAATATTAAAATAGTTCTAAGATTATTAGCCTATCGAGCTTATTATATATCTACATCTCGACGAGAACTGTGTTCTTTTAATTGTAATAATGCATTTACTAATACATGAAAATAAAATCCGCTCTAAAGACCGTTTGTTCTATTTCCATTAATATATATATATATATATATATATATATATATATATATATTATATACATGTTAATATATATATATTCCTTTATTTGTATATATATATATGTATATATATATATATATATATATATGTGTGTGTGTGTGTGTGTGTGTGTGTGCATGTGTCTGTGTATGGATGATGAACATAGTGGAAAGAGTATTCCGACAAAATAGAGTTATGTTCATCGATGATTCGTCCTTATTTCGAGAAGTCTCGAAATAAGGACGAAACGTTGGTGAACACATCACTTGGTTTGTTCCTTTTTCATTTCTCACTCTATCTTTCGCTTTCTCTTTCTTTGTCTCTCTGTCTCTGTCTCTGTATGTCTGTCTGTCTGTCTGTCTGTCTCTCTCTCTCTCTCTCTCTGACTATATATATATATATATATATATATATATATATATATATATATATTATGAAAACACTTTGGGGGCTTTTGCAGATTACGCTCTCTGGTGAAATTCTTAAGTAGCGATGACGTGATACATTGCTTTTATATTTAGTATTACTGACTTTCACGTAGTACATCTTTCAGGATTATCAATGTAATTTTATTTTCATTTTATGCACGATACTGTACTGTTGATAATAAAAAGTATCGTGAATTTAACATAAAAAATTTTACGTTGTCACATCATTCACAAACTGGTTTGATTTAGTTTCGTGTACTTGATAAAAACTTATTATTGTGACCAGAATGAACGTTTATCTAGCCTACAAACATGTATTTCTAATTCGAAAATTAGAACAAATATAATGTCAGACATGAACTTTATTTGTCACAGTATAAAAAGCTAGACACATGATCAAACAACGCATCATTATTAAGACAAAAGCAAAAGTTACATAAGGTAAGAAGGATTTATATTCACGAATCTAATGAGAGAACTTTAAGTATATTAATTTTATCGATAAAAACGTCAGCGTCGATTCTTTACTCTTAATATAAAAATCGAAAAACGGACAATGAATTACATATCGTGTCACGACGTAGTAATAGAAGGTTAATTACGAGGTTAGCCGCTTATAATATTATTTGAAGAGTTTATTATCAGTTTCCTGGGAACTGTTAAAAATGTAAAGTACCCGAAATATCTATACAAAAAGATGTGAGGGTTTTTGAAAATATCTTATTTTTTGTGGAAAATCTCGTATGTTTTATCAAAAATATAAACGAAAGAAACAGTATATCATAATAAAATGTAAGTTTAATTTTTTATTTAAAATACGTGAAAGTTGTTCTTGCAGAAAATGATATATTTCCCTGCATCTAATGCAGTAAATAAGTTTTAATTAATGATGTTAAATTAGTATAATTACATTTTAAGAATTATGTACGAATGCAATAGCAGATATGACCCTCCGTCTGCCTAAGTGTTCATTTACAGGCAAAACAGTGTTTCATAATTTTGAATATTTACTTTTTATTTTAATGATCAGAGTTATTACTACGAAAAATGTGAAATTATCTGCTGTTTGGGAAACATTTTCTTACTTTTAAACAAAAGCAAACAATGATGCTTCAACGTGCCAATACATCTATAGCCGTTATTGTTTGTTCACTATTTGCTTTGTCATTTTTTCTATTAAGCAGTGAATGTTTCTTCGGATAGTTACACATTATTTTATATGTCCTTAAAATTTCAAAGGTAAAGTAATAACCCCGAATATGAAATTATATTTCTGATTTATTAATATTAACCTCGTTACATATTTGTAATAATTAACCTTGTAAAATATTATTTTATACCGGCAGTTTACTGTTTTTTATCATTTATGCACCTTACAATTATACACCTACTGTTATTCCAAATATTTAATTTATATAATTAAGCTTGGTTAGTAAGGCATGTTGTGAGTTTGTATCTACAATTGTGAATGCATATTACAGTGGAACTAAACCCTTGGGTCGAACAGGTCATGAAGGGTTAGAAAGACGGTGTACTCCAATTTAAATACCAGCCCAGATGATAAATTCACCGCAAAAGGCGTGAAAATATTGAGGATCTTACTTTAAGGCTGATAAGACGTCCTAATTATTGTGAAACGAACATATAATTGCACTCATATTTGTTGCGAAATGGATAGAGGTTGTTGACATTTGCACACATAAATATATACAGAGTGCAATAATGCGCTTAATATTGTAAGCTTAACAGCATTTTATTCTAATCTTTTATTCTAGTTTTATTCTTTGTAAGGTTTATTCTGTGCTTTTAGACTTGTGGTGAAAATAATAAAATGTATATATAAAAAGAGTTTAGCATTTATAGGATTTTAAATATAGCGTTTAATAGATTTATAAGTCATGCATGATAATTGAACGGTTCTGTTTTTCACCAGAATTCTTGAATAGAGGTAGTAGGCAGGCAATTTATAGCTCGTAGGAAAGCACGACTCGACTATGAATTTATTGTAAGTTTTAAAGAGGAGTGGGACTAAGTAAACGGAACATTTATATTATTAGTATATAAGTGGTGAGATTAAACCACAAAATTTTGTAGTGTCTGTGATTTTTATGATATTACGGACATAAGTGGTGATTTTCATGTTTACGATATTAGCTTCCTTATGCAAACGAAAAATTTGGAGGGTGTTGTTTGTGGCGTCTCAGGTAGAATTAGGGGCGAACTGATGAATAACCAGCGCAGTGGTCTCGGTTATCGAGCAAGTGATATTATGAGATCAGATTATGAGGGAATTCTTGACTGCCCATTATTTACCACAATATTTAAATTTCTTCGGAAGTGGCGAGTTATTGTGACAAGGTATGTATTTCTTCGGCACTTCGGTAGTTTTTCTTGTGGTAGCGAATATTTCACCCTAACAATTTTTATGAATTTATATTCAATTTTTCTCTGACATATAGCGGCAGATTCCACAAAAGGCATGCTACTGATTCGCAACGGCAACTTCAGAAGATGAACTGACTTATTAGAAAGAGAGCGAGAGAGAGAGAGAGAGGGAAGGTGAGGCTTGCCAAAATACGTTCGTGTTGGAACATTTGCTTCAATGTCTGATTGGAATCATTTAGTTGTTTCATTAGCACACTGTTCAAGAAAAAGAACAAATATATTTTAGAGCAGCGGGTTAGGGTTCGAGTTCTAAGAGTGTTGGCTGCCAATATCACAAAGTGATCGGCGTTCCGGGTGTACTCTGCCATTTTTTCACAGTAGTCAAGTAGTTACAAATAGATATAGGCTTGCTTATTTTCACAATCCTGAGGCACAATGGATCTGTGTCAAAAAATGAGGTATAAGAAAACTATGTAAATTGCTGCCAGTTGGGTTTCTGTAACGCAAGTAGCATAACCCTTTGTAAAAACAGACCACGCATATTTACCGAGAGGTTAATAGCAAAGGAGAATGTTGGGTCTATAATGTATAAGACGTGTTTCGTCATGGTATATATTTGATTCTAGAGAGAAAGATAGAGATAATATAATTATCTAACATAGCGTTAAATGGCTCAAGTAAAAAATTCAAGGTCTAGTCATCTGATCCTCGGCTGTGCTCTTTTGTAAAACGAGACTCTAGATCTGTACATAAACCTGAGTCCTTACGATACAGATCAAGTTATCAATTATGTTAAAGCAGTCAGTGAAAATTAAGGAGTATAATTTCACTTAATCTTAGAATACCTAGAAAGTTTACTACGATAACAGATTCTACATAATCCAGATGTTTCTAAACACACGGATATTTCTAATTTCGAGCATGAAAGAAGGATTTAAATCGGTTTTGTTTTCATGTGTATCTGTTTTATACTTGATTTCTATTTTAGCTGCAATTTCATATGACTATTTTTGTTTGCGATTAGAATGGATTGGACATGTAAACTATTTTAGATTGAATATATTAGATGTAGAGTGCTGGTAACAATGTAATCAGGTTAACTAGATATTATGTTACCAATTTACAATGATGAAACAACATTGACTAAGCACATTGCTCTATATAACAATAATAAACTGTCTGGTGTCACCAACTGTTTTAGAGGTCGTTTCAGGTTTTTATGAGCTTCATATAGATCACATCGTATTATGCGATTTTAAATAATGTTCAACAAATAGTTTTTTTTAATTGTTATTAAAGTGTTAACATTTCCGATGGTTTTAATTGTGTTTTGGTTTTGCGAAACACCAATTAATTACGGAACATATAATTGTGCTATGTTACAATTATAATCTTTTTGTTGTTTTACGTACAACAAAGGATTGGTATAAACGCATGTTTGACCTTCTAATATCTATTTTAAAATTGTAAAATACTGCCACCAAGGTACTAGCGGGTGCAAAGATTTTAAGTTTTATAAATTTCACACACTCTACAGAAATATTATCATAAATGCAAAGTAAATTTACCTGAGATTGTTACATGTTAACACTTTATAGCTAAAATCATACCATTTCAAAATTGCAGTTGTTTGTGAGTATAAACAAACACACCATACTTTGTTTTTTTTTGTTTTATTACATGGGGGTCACCATTTATCAAGGCCCGAAGGCCACTCAGGGATACGGGTTATTGCGTGTACAGTAAACAATGAGATAGTATTGTAGTAATCATTAGTATTGGGGTTTTTGATAGAGTGTCTTACTTAAGGGGGCGGTTTGTCAGGAGTTTGTTTATGTTGGACTTGAAGACGTCCAAGTTGTAGTCAGGTGGGAAACAGGCAAGCGGCAGAGAGTTCCACTGGCGTGCAGTTCTAAGAGAGAAGCTTTGCTAGTGGAATCTACGTTTGGATTCAGGCACAGATAAAGAGTGGGGAAAATTATTGACAGTAGTTTCAGCCAGTTTCGATATTGTATATCGAATCGGTGATATATAATACATATATACACACATATCGATATTGTATTTTTCTAGTTTATGTGCAGAAGTATGCTAAGACGTTATATACGCCATTCTCTCTTCACTTAAAAAAAATATGAATATAAAGTAGAACAAAAAATTTGTCGCCCTAGAAAAGATAACATAAATTTATTTCCGTTTGATGAAAACCGATTTTTTGTTTGCAGACCTCTACTACTTGACCAGTTGTGTAGAAATCATAAGAGCGATAGAGGTGGTCTATCATGCTTACTTTTATAGATCGACACATGTAAATATTATTGGAGCCTACTTGATTAATCGATCAATCAATGAAATCCCCATAACATATAGTAACTACTTTCTAAATCATATTCCACCCTCTATCGCCAAATACTAATAATGCTTCTCTCTAGCATATTTAAAGTACCTCCCCTCCAATGTATGTACCCCATACAATATACCCTAATGTGCCTATGGTAAGACGTCGCGTTTTTTATCTTGTTACCCAGCACCTCTCTTTCTTTTCTGGTGAGAAGCATTATTCTTCAAATGCCCGGCATAAACAGCATTCATTACTTTATAAGTCAATTTGAAACAAGCGGATACACTATAATGTGTATACTACAGTGTATTTCCTTGTTACAAAGTAATTTATAATTCTATATACACCAATATATATTCTTCGATTTTCCATATACTTTCCTTATATATATATATATATATATATATATATATATATATATATATATATATATATATATACATATATATATACTGGCATGGGTAGCCGGCGTTGCCTGGGTTGACATGAAGTTCCGTTTGGAACACATCTGCTAAACTAATCATTTTCATCATGGACAACGTGGATACCCTCCTTAACAATTTCAAAAAATAAAAGTACGGATAAAACCTATAAATGTCATCGCCTCAAAAGAGAAGTACGTTATACCCTCTCCACCAGATATTTCCGCAGAAGAAATACAAAGAGAAGAAACTATTTTCCGGATATTGAGCACTGGAAAGAAAGCCTCCGCACAAATAATTAAAAATAAATCATTACAACCTTTGTTTAAATAAAAATAGCAGCGAATTCCATGCAATCGCAAAAAAAAAAGCCAAGAAGACAGGCTCGGACCTGGAACGCGAATGAAAAGGAAGCTTGGAAACTCACGAGTGTATGAACCTAAAAATAAACGCGTGCGTTTGTTATTTTTATTTTTTGTAAGGACGCTTTTTTCCACTGGCGTTTTTGGGAAGTAAATAAACTTTTCAATTTTTTTTAGTGGGGGGGGGGCTTTTTAGTTGCTTTATTTAGGGTGAATCCTTTTTGTTTTTAAAGTGCGTGTTTTGAATTAAAACTTAAGTTTGAATTTGAAACAGTCAAAGATTCTGTAGTAAATGTTTACGATGTGATTCAGCATGGTTTAACCCTAAAAAGGAGATTTACCAAAACTTAATTCTTAAAACAATTAAATGAATTTTTTCGTCATTTTATGTTTCTAATGCCCCCCTTCCTTGCCCCCGAAAAATTGAATTTGCCATATTTTGGAGTTTATGAAATTTTTAGGTGAATATACAGAATGGTCTCATAAAAAATAATAAAATTATCATTATTTTATGTTTCAAATGTAATTTCCGCCCCACCAAATAATAAATTGCATTTGTCATGTTTTGCCCCCCTCAATCGCCAAACTTGACCAAATACTAGATGTGAGATGTCTCCTTGGACGCTTCGTGGCCAAAATGTGGGTACTCAATTTACATTAAATTTTTATAGAAAAGTGTTCCCCCACTTAGGTTCTTTTTTTTTCAAAAGTTCTTCTTTCATATTATTTATAAAGACTGTTTAAACTCATTGGGCCCCCAAAATTGTATATCTTCATTTTTATAGGGATTAAACGACGCTGGGTCACGTCGTAAAACATAACTACAGAATCCTTGACTGCTTTGAATTCAAACTTGACTTTTTGATTAAAAAAATGTTTGTAATCGATGAGATTGACGTGAAAAAAGAAAACATGTGTAAATTGTGGAATTTAGAATGGAGGCAGTATATCTTTGTTTATTTAGGTGTTAAAAAACGGCGGATCACATCGTAAAATTTACCGATTCTGTATAGACGTTTAAAGATTAATAAAAAAACGAGCAAAGAAAATCTTTTCAGTTTTTCGTAAGTGTTTATTTTGTTTGAATATTTAAAAACAACAATAAAAGCCAAGAATGTTCTATATTATACTATATTATATTTACACGAAATTATTTTTCAAGCTAGAAACTTATTGAGATTACTACATTTTTTTATTTGGTGAATATTTTTTTTATGTTTCGAAGTTTCTAGGGGTAAATAACTCTAAAGCAAAGTTTCTTTTTAAAAGTCAAAGTCGGAGAAAATAATTGTAATTAAATTAAACTGCATATATAATCAAACTAATAATGGTTTAAAGTTTATTAATACACCATTTTAAATAGAACACTTTAAACAATCCTCTTTCTAGAAACATTATCTAAGATGTCGCTATTTAGTAAAATCGAATTTTTGTAATGTAATATGCTAATGAGGTGGCCGCTTCATTGTATATTTTGCAAGAATCATATTATATATAGAAATAAATGAAAGAGTAAAGTAAAAACAAACAGCGGAGTTACTATCTTTAAGGGCATATCTGAGAAGATTGACCACATCCTGTCTGCTCATCCTTCAGCTAATGTTTACATCAGTGATGACTTAAATGTCTACAATGTGGAATGGATGACCCAACAGCCAACTATATATCCCAGGAATGTGCTGCCGCCATCGGGCACAGAAAACATTTTTCTATATGCTGACTAGAGAAACACTCTCATAATGAAATAACACTCCAATCTTTCTCTCAGCAAGGTCCGTTGTCGTCATCCGAGCACACCAACGGTAATTAAATAATAAAAGAAATATCATGTCTGTCCGGCTTCTGCCGCATTTTGGGAGTATTGACCCCCTTTTCGTGGAAGCCTAATCGCCCCAAAGACGGTCACGTCACATCGAAGCGTTGATCTAGGCTAAATTCAGCTAAATTGAATAGATGTCAGCTCTACTATATAATTAAGTTAACTGAACTGATTTATTCCACAAAAGTTTTTAAATACAGATCTCTTGTTGTTTTCTTAAGGATGACGCCTCAATGGTTCCACTTTGTATATAGAACAGTTAGTTATGTACTTTTAAATATTATATTTAATGTGAATTGTTATTATAATAGTCTATATTTAAAAAGAAAGAAATAATTCTTTATAAAACAAATATTAAGATTTTCTTCTCTACAAAATAATAAGTAAATCAATCTCTATTAACGAAAATGAATGATTAGTGATCTAAGAATGCTTTTATGTATAAGAAAATAATACAAGCTTTATTTATACTTAATTAAAAACGCAATTATAATGTCTAAATGAAAAACTACTTTTTCTGCCAGAATGAATCAGAGAAATTACAGATTGTTTTTGTTTTAAACTCAGACATTTATGAACTTCAAATGATCTCTCTGTTTCAGATACAGACGGTTTAGAATTCCTGGCATCGACGTTCGCCTTTGAATTCTTTGAATTCCACAAAATCAAATCCGTGAGCACAAATTATATCATGTTTTTATGGTGCATCGCCCGTCTTATTAGCTATTCAAGGTTTTAGTTTTGGAATTTAAAAAAAACAGCCTTATTTTACGAACGACTCTCCAAAAATGAAAAATAGTAAAAATGTACAAATCTTTAAAGAAAAACATTCTGTGTTCTTAAAAACATTTTCAGTTTGTACGTTGTAATCAGTTTTCACATTAATGATAGCATAGCAAATGTTTTAAAATCTAAATATTTTGTAAAATAATATGAAATCGGATGTGTTTCTTTTTAAATTGCTACATAAAACAATTTAAATACAAACGCTAACAGCTCTTTCATTCTAACGGGAATACATATTATTCGACAGTAATTAGTCCACAAAGTTAAGTCAAATATCAGTTGAAATTATTTTAATAGCTGTGAACGTTATCGCGTGAGAATTCCGCTATAATTTCTCCAGTAAAATTATTTTATTTAATTTTCAATTACTAGTAATTGAAAATGAGTTGGTGAGGATCTCATATACATGAACGCGTTTTTACTAATTATATTTTTTAATTTAACGCATGTGCATTATATTAAAAGTAATACAATTGAGACCTGAGGAAATTTCACAGGGGACTGATTCATATGTAATATATTGATGTTGGCATTCTTTAGATATTCAGTGTAAATGGAAACGCTCTGATGTTATTGTACCTATTTTGTTAAAACTGCAAAAGTATTTATCTAAGCTAGCAGGGACGACCAGCGTAGCCAGGTAGTAAAATACACTTAAATATGATATTTTAATTCTTGCAGATTTCGTATATATTATCATAGAGCTAATGTTGTATCGAGTTTTATATATTATAAAGTTGCGATTTCAATAATAAAAATATATCTATATGACTTGGGTTTATCAGCTTGAATCAAAATCAAATCCAAAACTTATGAAAAATTATTGATGAAATTATTTATAAAAATAGATAATTAAGGTGCTATAAACTATAATCGAAAAAGAAACCAAGACTTATGAAGAATTTTTATAAAATTATCATCTAAAAATAGATTATTGGATTACCATTAGCTTTAGTCGAAAATGATACCAAAACCTATGGGGAATTATCGGTAAAATTATTTAAAACAAACGAGGGCTTAAGTGGCATCAGTTATAATCGAAACCGAAACCAAAATTATGAATAACTTTTAGTAAAATTATTCATAAAAAAATTAAATGATTTAAATGCCATCAGCTGTTATCGAAACCGAAACTAAAACTTATGAAAAGTTCTTGGTAAAAGAATTTATTACAAGAAATTTAAGTACATAATAATTAAACGACCCAGATGTAAGCGTGACGCAAAAAATAACACGTATGCTAAGTATTAATATATATATAGATTGTTCACATATTTACGCGTATATAAATTTTGGTATCATACACTAATAGTCTTAATGATGTTTATTTTCAATTACGTTAATAACACCTCTCCCGGCGTTTGCTGGTCGTAAAATACGCTTAAATATGATATTGTTAGTCATGTAGATTGGTATTTATTACTATATTAACGGGGGGTACCCGGCGTTGCCCGGGTGTTTGTAGGTGTGTATGGGGAGGGGGTAAGTAATGTTAAAAAAATCGGAAAACCTGAAACAAAAAAAAAGCGAAAAAAAAAACGCTTTGTGTAAAGGGGGGAAGTAAAATAAAGAATAAGCGAAGTAAAAAAAATAAAGAAACGTTGCCCGCGTGTCTAAAGATGTAAAAGAAAAAAAATAGTTTTGGGCGTGAGGCTGGATTGAACCCGGGAGCCTTGACGTGGAGGTGAAACAAACTCCAACCACTTAACCGTGTAGGCCAAGAGTAAGAGGAATTGATTATAGTGTTTAAATTTGGCTTATAAAGCGAGTGAAAGAGGTTTGATTGATCCACTAAATGAGGTCATCGCGGGAGCGTTACGAGATGACGTAGCAGTATTTTATTTTTTTTTTGTTTTACTTCACATTAGCGTTTATTAAATTACGTATTTCGTTTCCTGTCTATACATCTCTCTCTATCTCTCTCTTTCTATCTCTGTTTGCGTTTGTATGTATGTGTGTCTCTCTCTCACTTCGTCTTCCTTATTCTAAAGACTGTTACTAAAAAAGAACATGGCGCCTGGCTGTTTTTTTTTTGTAAAAACTTCGATCGTTAATATTTTTTGTAAGCGTATTTTTTTTTACTTCACATTTTTGGCTTTTTATTTTTCGTTTAATTATCGTATCTAAGCATTTTTAATTTGCTAATAACTTTGGTAACGTTGTCATAGCGTTGAAGTTCATAGTTTAGCTTGTGTGAGGGTTATTTTTTTTTACCGATAACAACATTATTAAATTTTAAATTCAGACTGCCATTAGAGCTGGCTAACGTCAAGATCACGTGACATGACTCAGCGGGTTTTAAATACAAGTTGACCCAAAATAAACGGCCCCGTGTATACTTTATGTAGAAGAGTTCGCGCCCGTATTTTGGGGGCCAGTTATAAATCGATTTAAAAATATGTAATGTTTAACAATAAAATGTCACTTTTTGCTCCCCCCCTTGCAGAAAATCGATCAGTTGACGCATTTCTGATGGACCTTTTCGGTGGATCTTTGGATATTTGTCGTCCGGAGGGTGGGACTTTAATATGATACCAAGTTTGTGAATTTTTTAGCAGACACACAAACATACATACATACATTTTCGCTTTTATATATATAAATAATCTATTCTCGATTCATTATTATGATGTACCTCATAGTCTAACAAAGTTTTAAAAAACATAACTTGTGTGCCAAGGGCGAGAATCAAAACCACGGCATTTAGCTCTCAATTCGCTATTCACATAGATACAAGTGCACATCTAATCTTTCCAAATTAATAATATCAAATGTATATTGGCGCATGCAAACATAATAACATTTATTCCACTTACGCATATCAAATTCCCATTGTTCAGTTTTCAGCATATACTAATTATTTGTTCATATACAACTAAATCGAATTTAGTCTACAGGTCCGAATAACCATATATTAGTTTCAGGTCATACACGCAGATGGAAAATGATGTAGAATTTTATTTCAGTAATGAATTGAGAGACATACATCATAATTTGATAAAATAAAAGTGGTTTGCCTTCGTGTGGGGTTGGTCTAATAAGAAATAAGGATAACCATTTAGTAATAAAAAATCTGAGGGTCCAGTTTCCTCTAGAACAACGCTATAGATTATTTATTATTTATATACCTTTCTCATTTTCCCCCCTTCTCTATCTCTCTATATATGCATAATTTCGAATAGAGTGGCACAACTTCTTTCAAATTACACAACGATAAATATATTTATTCGATTTTCTTTCTTCGTATTAAATTAGAAAAAGAAGATACAATTTTTCAAAAATCTGTGAGTGGGTTGTGTTGTTGTATAGAGTATCCCTAATTATGACGTTGCACTTAATCGTCTAAATAAAATTTCTTTACTTATATATTTTATTAATCGCATTAGTCCCTGTAGTGTAATTAGGAAAAATGTTCATAGAAACATATTTGTAATTTTAAAGATGCTTATAAGAGTTATTTTCCTAATCACTATTATTATTCTCCCTCTTTCTCTCTCTCCCCTATCTCTCTCTATATATATGTATATGCATATGCATATGCATATAAATATGTGTATATATGAATACATACGCAAGCACTCACAGTAACACAATACACACGCACGCACGCACACACACACACAGACATACACACACATATATGTATATATATATATATATAATAGCAAGTGGTGGTCGTAAAATACGTTTTAACAGGATGTGTTTATTTTGTTCTAATATCCAATTTTTCCTTATGGAGCAAACTGTCTGCTCATTATGATATGGTACCCTATATATATTAATGATTTAAAAAGTATTCACAAATCCATGTGGTGCTATCAATTAAAATCTAAACCAAAACTTTCAGCATTCAAGATAGACGTTTTAAACGAGTCAGCTTTCAGCCTTATTGTCTGCGCTATCGACATATGGATAAAAAGACTAAAACGTGAATAGATGCTAATAATATATATGTACGTATACTCAGCAATTAATTTGTTTCCTAATGCTAATATCGACTCTTCCAAATTTTAAGCTAAACACCAAATCCAAAGTATTCCCGATGTCAAAATACCATATATATCAAGTTTCAAGTATGTAGACTAATTATTCTGAAACGAAGTTTCGTAGCGTTTTTTGTACACAGACATGTCACACACACAAAGCACACAAACATACACACACATATATATACATATATATATATATGCGTGTGTGTGTGCGTGTGGGTGTGTGTTTGTGTGTGTGTGTACGTTTTTGTGACATGCGTCTCTATCTTAATTTCAACGTAATTATAAATGGTCCAGGAACAATGCATAAAAGAATTACGTATAACAGTAAAATGAAACAAATAATCTAACAGCGAACCAGGAAAAAGAACGATTAATTAATCGACGCTGGCATAGCCATAATGGAGTGGTTCATTCAATGGCAAATCGACAATATTTTTTGGTGGGGGCACAAACCATGTCCGACATGGATTTTCTTTTTCAAATTTGCTACGCTCTTAGATCTCCATGAAAGGAATTGAATGGCACTTGTTAAACATCTCAAGCTAAAGGGGTTCCTGAGATATGACCTTGACATTTTACAGAAATGTGATTTTTTATGAAGAAGTGACCAAATTTATAAGATATCTCTGTTGTTTATGGGCCTACAATGTTTATTCATATTTCATTTTAAGATACGTGGATAGATCTATGATTATATTTGGAATATTTTTTTTCAATATCAAATTTAACAATTTGACCTTGACCTTAACTTTTAACCTGAATTGTCTCAAAAACTGTTATTTCAGTTTCTTTTCAATTTTGACAGAAGATTTGTCTATCTTATGACAGTAGATATTCCAAATTTCATGATAGGCATTTCAGTAGAACTATCATTACAAGCGTTTTAAAAACGTTGGCAAATTCAAAATGGCGGAACGTAGTACCTGCGAATTCATATTAAACATGTTGATATTTTCCAATATGGTCAAGTTTGATATATTTGCCAAGCTATTTTGATGCTGATTAATATTTACATAAAGACCATGGTCAAAAAGATAAAAAAATATTTGTTTTTATGAAACTGAATTTTCTTCACTTGTTTTTATTACTTGTGCACTTTTTGAACCATGCTGAAATAATTACGTTATTTAGGTAGCAATTCTCAACATGTGCAGAGGAGGATGTTTTGTAACTTAAGTGTACTTTCGCCTAACAATTTTAAAATAAAAAGACATATACACTGTATACACAAGAAATCAACATGTGTTCATTAGGATGCACTTCAAAATGAAAAATCTGTTGTATTGAAACATTTTTACAATAATGAACATTAAAGCATTTATTTAGATTTTTCTTTCATAATCTTTCTTTCTAAAATATATAATGCATTTTTCATCTAATTTTTTAAAAGTTTATGATATTCCCGTTTCAGTTATTGGATAAACTGAGCTAAGAATATCAGAATATTTCAAAACTGATATATTTGGATGTGATGGATAATAGAAAGATGAAGAGGGTACATTTGGTTGTAAAAATGTCACTTTCACCTCACCACTTCTGGATTTTTGTCAAGTACACATTCTAACCACCAATTCCTCTTATAAAATGCTGTCACAAATCCGTTAATGTCTTCGAACTCCATATTGTTCCGTTTTGTGATTCGAACTACTCTTCCTTCCTTTTTTGTTGACATTGTTTTTACTTTCATTTCTCTCTGAGAGAGAGGAATGAAATTGTGTAATTTTTGTGTTCCTATAATCGTCGTGGAATTGCTAAAATCTGTCTTCTAAATGTTTGCTCCCTTTGTCCATTCTGCAGTTGAGGAATATGAGAAATGTATTCAAGAAATATTTTTAATTGCATAAAAATACAGCTGCCTTGGTGTAATTATTTGTTCATTATAGGGTTGTTGCAGGCTGGCTTTTACAGCTAACCTTTTACAATGCCACCAAACCCATCATATGGTCCTTTCCCATGTGCAGTAGCAAAAAGTGTCACTCTGCATCAATACCAAACTCAGATTTATGGTTGAACACAGTTTTATAAAGTTTAAAAAATTTATAATGTGTAACAGCCCCATCAGAGAAATATATCATTTTTGTGCGTTTAAATTTATAATTTCTTTTAATTTTTTCTATAACTTTTTTGAAACAATGGACAGCTACTGCATCATGCTTAAGACAATCAGATATCATAACAAAATTAGTATGTTTTAGGCCAATTCTATTTCTATAGTATCAGATGAATGGGTGCAATATAGCTTGATCATTATTCCAGTGGAATCCTTGAGCTGAATCTTGCAAAATAAATGAATAATTCTCAGAAAAATCTGATATTGCTAAGACTTCACCAAACTTTAAAGAAACTTTTCTATCAGAACAAAAGTTTGATTGTGTTTTGGCAACGAAATTATGCTTCTTCAATTTTTGAAGGCCTGCATGGAAAGTTTCAATAAATTCCTCTGTAGATTGTGATAGAGTTTTTAGAATGGTTCTATAAGTTGATAACCACTGTTTCTATACATAATCATTAATTGATTTTTTTATTAAATTTCTTGCATAACAAAATCATCCATCAATTTGTTGCAAGATGAGCAGTCACCCAAGTGACAATTTGTCGATGCTTCATTGCATGTAACAGCAAGTATGCATTGGTTGTAATCAGTTAAATGATGTCTTTCTCCTTCAGTCAGTCTAGTCAGATGAGATCCTGAAATCATCAACTTTATATTCTGATGGATTATGCAAATGCAAACAGTATAAGTACCGGCAACGCCTGCTAGCACGCATTCCTTTTCCCTTGGTACTTTGATGTTAATAATGCCTCTTTCAGGTTAAAGAGAACAATATATTTTTTTCCTGAACCCGTTCTCCATCATTCAAAACAGTTTTGTAATTATTTTCCCCAGGCATTACTCGACTGACTTCTTCACTTGTGTAAAACTGGTTTACTTTATTAATTGTATCTTGTTGAAATCTAATTTCTCGTGTATTTGACAAAGATGAGCTTCCTCCCTCGTTCATAAGTTTAACGAAATATATTTAAGTGATCGAAATTAATATTTATTATGGAAGATATGAGTTACAATAAATGCATTTTTTTACATTTTAAATGCCCAAATTGGACAAAAACTTACCTTGAATATGGAATTAAAAAAATTAACCTTTTTTTGTTATAACGTTTTTTCTCCCGTTGAATGGCGAAGAAAAATTCTTCGTAAAAGTTAATTAATTTTTAAAAGAATACAACTCCATTATTTCTAAATGTTCCATTACAACATAGATTAAAAAATCTGTTTAAATTTTATTTTAATATTAAGTTATAATATAAATACGACTTTTGACATCTATTTCATCGCCAGATTAAAGAGGCTTGAAAAATATCATTATGCGAAAAATTAACTATTTAAAAGATCACTAGGGTTTCTAGTTTGTCTTTTTTACCAAATAAAGTATGGAAATCCATAATTAACCCAAGGAGCAGTCGTAAATATTTAGTAAAACCGAATTTATAGTTAATATATAAATGCTTATAATATTACTAATCATTAAACTCTGTAAAACTTAAAACCTAACAAAATTAGTACAAAGATTATTTATTAGTTGCCATTTGAAGAAGATAAACATTGTTTTAAAAAGCATTAAGTCGCCTCTGCCGTTCCACATTCCGTAAAGTAAACACAAGTCTGACGTCATAACTAAAAAGTGAGAACCTCTTACAAATGTCGAAATATTAACTTTTAAATTTTGTCTTTAATAATCTTGCATATAAGTGTCCATTCAATAATGACAGCAACATATTCTTAGTAAGAGTTACACTCCTACAGGTTCACCATTTTAATTAAAATATCCATTTAAATTCTACATAAAATTAATGAAAATGATGTTTTTTATTTAATTTTTTATTGCTTTTTATCTTCACCAATTCCTCTACTACATATATTGAGAACTCATTTTATAACAGGGAGTAGTCTCAAGTAAAGGAACGGTGATTTCGAAAATTAAAAGATGTCTAACATTGAGGTGATAAAAGATTCAATTACTGAAAAACCAAAATATTTTAATATCTTTTAGCACTTTCTTGTCAGATTTGTTAATGCTGAAGGACTGGGCAGGAAAAAGGTCATGTTTTATGGGGGTTTTCACACAGCTAAAATAAATCCACATCATATCTTATGTTCTTAGCTTTTATTTTTACTAGTAGCTAAAAATAAATGTTCTACATATTATCTTCTAATACGAACAAAAGAAATGTTTAACATTTTTTGGAATCGTTTTGTCACATAAGTTTGGAGTACTACTTTCCATTGGTTTGTTACATATAATTTTTCTGATTCCGATACCTAAAATGTTTTAGATGTTCGAGATTCTGATTAACTGCCTACGCACTAATAATTTCACTATTTTCAATAACAAAATATGTGTTGCATTAAAATAACAAAAAACAGAAATAAAACAAATGAAGAAAATTCAGTTTCATCAAAAATGTTTTTTTTTTTTTACTTTTTGACCATGGTGTGTATGTCAATATTAATCAGCATCAAAATAGCTTGGCAAATATATCAAACTTGACCATATTGAAAAATATCAAAATGTTTTATATGGAGTCGCAGGTACTACGTTCCGCCATTTTGAATTTGCCCACTTCTTTAAAATGCCTGTAATGATAGTTCTACTGAAATGCCTATCATGAAATTAGGAATATCTACTGTCATAAGATAGACAAATCTTCTGTCAAAATTTAAAAGAAATTGAAAGAACGGTTTTTGAGACAATTCAGGTTAAAGTTAAGGTCAAGGTCAACTTTTTTAATTAGACTTTGAAAAAAATATACCCAGATAAAATTATAGATCTATCCAAGTATTTAAAATGATATATGAACTTTGTACGCCCCCAAACAATAGAGTTATCGTCTTATAAATTTGGTCACTTCTTCATAAAAATTTACATGTTTGTAAAAGGTCAAGGTCATATCTCAGGAACCCCTTGACACTGAGATGTTTAATAAGTTCCATTCAATTCCTTTCATGGGGATCTAAGAGTGTACCAAATTTGAAAAAAATCCATGTCGGACATGGTTTTACCTCCTGTCGATTTGACATGGAATGAGCTGAGTGCATTAACACTTGTGTTTTAATGATTTTTTAGATAAATGCTTGAGTCAGAAAATCTCTACTTTGTACGTACACCGGCAGGCCGCCAGAAATTTTCCGGTCGTAAAAAGCGTTTTAATATGATATTTGAATCCGTGCATTTTACGCATACATTCTCATAGAAAATATAATCAATTGATTCTTATATTTTACCTAATATATTTTTATTGCATTTTCACCTCAAAGAAAGGCACAATTTCACTTTGATGTATGGGGGCTACCATCTGGTACAGATTTTTTAAAGACCTACTGTAGAAAGTTGAGCAGCAAAATATCTGCTTACATTACACTTGAACTTCTGCATAGCAGTACAGTCGAGGAAGCAGGAATCCCACACTGTTGTAGATTTTCCAGAAAACACTAGTTCCAAATATCTGCGCTTCAATGTGTTTTCTGGTGGTTTCGATGTATTCATTTTTAGCTGTCGCTATTCTTTCTCACAATCATCTCTAGCTTATATAAGCTTTTGTCTGTTTGTACTGGGCTTATTACGGATAAATATTCAGTAGGCATGATGCTTTTGAGCAATAGCAGCTGCGCAAGTAGAAGTAAACCATTGGGAATAGTGGGGTTTTCTATAGAACTTCTGAGTGGGAAAATGTGCTTCAATTGTCACCTTTAATGTTTCAATAATCTCATTTACGCACTGTTCTGCAATAAGATAAAATATCTTTTTACATAGGACATTTCTGATGAGATTCATGATGGATTCGCAGTCGACCTTCTTATAGTAACTTGTCGTTTTGAACAATAGCTTTTCAATCTTGCGTCGAGTGTTTGGGTAATTTCTACCATTATTATAATGTGATAAGTATTCCAGAGTTGGCTATGGGCATCCTTTACACAATTCTCAGGACTTGTGAACTGAAATAGATCTTGAAGCGAGGCTTGTTTATCTTGTTGATTAGGGAGACGGTACGAAAACGTAACTGTCTGTGAAAAGAAATGAGATATAGAGAAGCTATGTGTTATGCTACGAACTGCGTCTGTATAACTACAGACAACAAGTCAATTACTGTGGTGGACATAACAGTCACTAAATACATGCACTTGTGCACTAGTATCAAGGGCGAGTGCTGTATCTATGCTGCCAAAATTTGGTTGTTTAGGATACAGTCTTTGGTCGGGGGAAAGCTGTAGAGAAAATTAAAGTTGTTAACGCAATGTTACAGATTTTGTCTAAAGCAAATGAATGGCTGGACGTGTGATTCTAGTTTGGATTCTCTACTCAAAGAGAGAATGTTTCGAATATAGACTCCAAGTCCGTGAATATGTCTTCCTTAGTCTTTGCGGCAAAGTGAGAAATAGCCAAGCATGTTCACGTGGTTAGAGGGTAGCGCATAGTGTAAGGTTCACTTAGCACCAAGATATCAGAGGACTTTCCCAGTAGAAATGACTCAAGATACTCTAAAATATTTCTAAGCCTTCATCCAATCTTCATTCCGTGCCATAATTACGGTTGTAAAAAGCTATAGGGCTATACTTTGGATGCAATTCTATTTCCATGTGCCTAGCCATTCATAGCTATCTTGTTTGTATACTTTTTGGCATACCATCCCTATATCCTTTTGCATTTCCAATGCTTTTTTATTCTTGTTAATTAGTATTTTTACTTACAGTCTTATTTTTAAACTTACATTCATGATAGTATTGTCTTTTTTAGGAGGCGGCTCATTGCCGCCTCCATTAATAGCAGGTCGCTTCCTGCTGGGTTTAAGGTCTTTGGGTTTTGGGCCTTAGGAGTTGCCTCTTTGTCCTCCATCGGTTCTATATTACATAGAGAGTGCTACCGCCTCTCTGATAAAAACGTTAGAGTATTATAAAGTTCTAAAATGTTCATACCTTGACTATTAAATTTTTCTTGGTTCATTCTTTGGCGTTTTGGCAAAGATTTGGCAGTTTTTTATATTTATATTTATAATAGTTTGTGCATGAGGCAGCTTTTTCCCCCTTGGGATCCCTGTTATACCGTGCTTTTGAGTTAGCACGTGAGGCAGCCTTCTTTTTTTTTGTTCTTTGTTATAAAGAGCACGTGAGGCAGCCTTCTTTTTCTGGTTCTTTGTTATAAAGAGCATGTGAGGCAGCTTTTTTCTCCTCAGAATCCCTGTTATACCGTGCTTTTGAGTCAGCACGTGAGGCAGCCTTCTTTTTTTCTGGTTCTTTATTATAAAGAGCACGTGAGGCAGTTTTTCCCCTCGTGATCCCTGTGATACCGTGCTTTTGAGTCAGCACGTGAGGCAGTCTTCTTTGCCTCAGGATTTGCATGATACTTAATTTTTATTATTTCAGCATTTTTCTGATAGTATTCTTTTTGCTCAGATAATACCTTGACTTTGTTTTTTTCATAGTCTATATTTCTCTGAGCCTTTTTACTACGTGCTGACTTTGGCATTTTTATTAAATGTAAACATATAATACTTATGTGTATCTTAATATAATATCACTTATCTTATAGCAAGACAACTCTCGTAGAATTGAGCTACTGCCCCGTCACCAATAGTTAAAATGTGGAACGGTATATACACCAATACTGTAGTTGTTATCTTTATATGAAGTCCTAATCAGTGACAGTGTGAGGTTACTTGGTTAATTTATTGTAGCTTATTTTAGAAAACTTACTTGTTTTTATTAGTAGATTGTGTATAATAGCCACAATATCTAGTTATTTTTGTGGTTAGGACTTGGATTTTGATTCTTTTTGATCAGCTTCCAATGAGTTCTTAGAAGATGATTTTCTTGCAGTTGCTTTTGCGGTTAATTTAACTTATTTCCTTTGGTGTTTGCTGAGTTCTTAGAAGAACTAGTCTGATCTACTTTTCTTAGCGAGCGAAGAGATTCAGCTGCATTTAACAATGGTTGCTATAGTGTATTTTTGCGCATGCGTGAGAATTTCAAGTTTCCTCCTTATTTTTCAATAGTTTGACAGTAGTCATGTGTCTTTGTGTCAAGAGCGACATACGTCAGTGTTAGCCGTGATCGTCTAGAGGTTAGCACCCCACGTTGTGGCTGTGCTAACCTAGGTTCGAATCCTGGTCACAGCATTGGAATTTTGTACATATTTTACAGTCCAAAATCTGAAGAATTATTTGTTTTTATACCATTGTTTTTTGACGTCGTACTTGCTGATAGGTTACTCTTATAACAATTTTGATCAACTGAGATAAAGATTTCGTGGTTTCATTAACGCTGGTGGGTTACTGTTTAAAGAAAAAACCTTAACTTTCACCTCAAATATTCAGCGTCCAAGAAATATAGGCCACTAGCAAACTGGAACGTCTGTGAGCATCCGATGTATTATTTGGAGCTGTCGTTTTTGAGAGAAGTTCTGTGTTCGAAGTGGTCTGTCTGCATTGGGTATATAGTGTTTAAAACTTGTTATTACACGTAATCTTATTTAATTATGAAGTTAGCTAAAAAGCGATGGGTCACTGCACTTCTCCGTCTAAAGAGCAGTTGATTGATGCTTGAACTGTTGTGAGAGACCGTTCGTACACCGAGATACATCGTCTCAAAAGAAAGAAGAAAGCAGAAGAAGAAAGAAGAACAATTGGCCATTTTTGTACCCTTTTTTTCTCTCTTTTGACATTTTAACCGACATTCTGACACTCGCTGGATTCGTAAGACGCGGCTCTGTAAGAATAAGTGCTTTTTGAAACTTATAAGTTGATTTTAGTTGAGATTTGGATAGTTTTGTTTTGTAGGCGTATATAGGCGTGTACGGGCCATCCCTATATAGAAAGTGCTACCGCCTCTCTGATATATATATATATATATATATATATATATATATATATATGTATGTATATATGGTGTGCGTGGGTTTATATATATGTGTGTACATATATATATGTGTGTGTGTGTGTGTATGATATTCATAGTAAAAACCGTTTTCTATTTATTTAAATGGAAAATACAACTTTGTCATGCATGCGTCGTGGATTGTATTTATATGCAACAGATTTAGCTAAGTTTTATATTCTATTAGGCATTCATTGAAAATAAAAATGTAATATAATACCTGAATTAAAAGCATATTCAGATACATTGATCTTTAGATACATTTTATACAGTTATTTTAAGACAGAAGAATCGCTGTATTTTAATTCCTGTACCACCATGTTATACTTAATTGATTGATCACGGAAAATATGCGTTCATGTTGCGCTTGCTTAAGAATACATCAGATAATTTCGTTGATAAATATAATAAATTAAAGTTTATATCTTTTTTCAGTGGCTTTTATTCAAAAGTAACACTTCGATAAATAATGAAGTCCTATTGAATGTAAAAACTTGTTTTAATGAAAGAAGTGCTTAATAGGTATGTGTGCATTTAAGAACCGGTACATTATTCATTTTAGAAGAGTTTTATCTGTTACAAGAGACAAGTAAACTAAGCCCTCCCTTATCACCATTGTAAACATGGGTTTCCAAATTTGTCAAGAGATTTCAAATGCACACGTGCCATTTACTGGAACACATTTATTATTTTGGGGCGATTGAACATTCGGTATTTTTTACGATCTAACCCAGCGTAGGTCTACTTCATAAAAAGAAAAATAATCTATTGCAAATCGTATCATTTTAAATAACACACTATTCCAACTGTTGAACGATTGCACGTTGAACGCACAGCTGTATCAAGCGGAGACGATCCTTATTATTTATGCATTGAAAATGACGCTATAACAGATAAGTTTTGCGATATTTATTTTCTTTTTAATTAGATCGACATTTAACATGAATTATATTGATTTCAGTTTTTAATTTATATTTTTTGATTGTGCCTTATTAAATATGTAATACTCTTGTAAAGATCTATTATTAGAGTTTTCTGTTTTCAATTTGTGCTTTGTGATTCGATTGCTATTTTCCTCAAAATAAACGCATTCTCCAATTTTAAACGACTGGATGTCCAGCCGTTCATTTGCAGAAAAAAACTGCACACTCTATTTTATTAGCAGAATATTTTTGAAATAGGTATAATAATAAAGTGCAGCCGTGTGTCGAATATGTAATCAATAGGGTGAGACAATTACCACTTAACTTTAGTCGGTAATGACTCTAAAATATTCTGTCCCTTAAATTTGTCAATTGATCTTACGTATAATACTTATTACTGTTTTTAATGTTTTAAATGGAGAGTAGACAATGCATTGCGCGTATGTTATCGGCAGCTCCCGTAACTCTCGCTTCTCCTAATTTTTCCGTCTCTACTAATTTGAAATGAGTAATGTTTGTGACAAAAGGAGCAGAAAATACGGTATTATCTGTCGCCAGTATTTGTCTTCGACTGAGATATTGGAAATTTTCTGTATATATATATATATATATATATATATATATATATATATATATATATATATATATATATCCTTGCAGCACTGTTACAGATAAGGGTACTGGAGGTAATAGCTTTAACTACACTGACGTTATTCGCCTGAAAGTTAGCGACCCAGAAGATAAATGGATTCTTGAGCATACAATGGCTTCTGCTGGGGTTTCTTGATGACATATAAGCTTGTAATTTCCGGTGCTTTACTTTATCATATGTTACAAAAATATGTTTTTTCGTTTCTCTTCTATCTTACTTTCCCTCTCTGCCCTGTCTTACCCAAGTCTGTCGAACTGTTCAACAAATGAAAAAAAACTATATGATGTAATGTCTCAAGAAAAATAGACAATTAAATACAGACCTCCTACATCCAACGTATAGCCCCACTACCATGTTTCATTCTCCAACACCAGGGTTCTACGTTTTAAGATTCCAGAGGTTGAAACGCAATTACAGGAGACCAAACCAGACCTATTATTCCTAAGCTAAACTTGCATTATCCCGGCTATTTCCATGGATGAGTCTGTAATTAATTAATATTCTAACTTCGCATCAAAATCTGACACCAGGTTCAATGCATCTCTAAACCAAGCTTTTATCTTTGCATCATAAACGTTCTGATCCCCATCTGGCATCAGTTAAAATGAATGGCTCGTCTTGAAGAGGCTCAATGTTTTGACACGCTTCTGTGATTGGACTTTACTCTTGTAACTAAAATGGAATAATTAAGGCAACTCCGTTGCCGAGACCACTGGAAAAAAATGATGGGATATTTCTATCGATGCAGTAGAAATCTACCTGCTAATGTAATTATTTGCCTATATAAAAGCTAGGTACGAACAAGGATAGAGTATTACTGTCAAGTATGGACAGGAGCTGCTAGGAGGACCTTATTCTGCATTTACAGAGTTCAGAATACACTTCGTAGCTTAGTGGGGATGCCCTTTCCTTGTCCCTGCAACCTCTTTCTCACAGAAGAGACGCTGCGAGCCTGTCTCTGTTTTATCGTTATTTTCATGGCAAGCGCTCGTCTGAGCTCCAATCTATGGTCCTCCCGCGCCAAACTTTCACGAGAAATACTCGTTTGGCTGTTAACACTATCAATAATTTCCCCAACGTTTTATCTGTGTAAAAATCTAAACGGAGATTCTATGAGCAATGTTTCGTTCTTGGAACTACGCGCCTGTGGAACTCTCTTCCGTTTACCTGGTTTCCAGTTGTCTACAATATAGCCGTCTTGAAGTCCAATGTAAAGATTTCATGATGAACCCTTCCCCTTAAGTAATCCAATTCACCAAATTTACACATTTAACGATTACTAAGATATTGTCCTTTTGACCACCGTTCACTCTTTAACCATAACCATCGATTGGCCCCTTGACCTTGATAAATGGCGATTCCTTTATAAATAAAACCTTAGAAATGGCTTTCCATGTGGTACGGACATCTTCAGAGTAGACCCTTAATTACCTCATATGTGTTTGCGGGTGGTATTGCTCACACCACTGCGTTTGCATTTGCTATCTATCGCCTTCATAATAGCGGGGTTACTATCCCTAAGAACAGAGCTGAGAAAATTGACTTCAGTCTGTCTGCTCATCCTTCGGTGAACATTCACGTCCGTGAAGACTTCAAAGTTTACTCTGTCGAATGGATACCTCACTAAAACAAGACAGATATTGAGGAGATGTTATGTCAAAATTTTTGCATTGCTAAAGACCTTACTCAGATTGTTCAAAATCCACCTGTGTTCCCGACACTGACAGTCACTATGCAAGTATCCAGATTTTTTTAGTCACAACTTGCCCTGAGCTGGGTTCTTCCCCCGTTATGGGATTTTGCGATCATTTCATTGTATCAGTTAAGATATAAACAAAATGTAATAAGTCATCAGACGTACTTCTCCATCGTACAGTGTGTCGATACTCTACGACTGACTGGGATATCTTTAGTACAATTATATTAGATCTATCTCTGCGTTCCACTTTTTAAAATAACGTGCCCCTATAGTATCAGACCTGACGAAAGAGTTAATAGTAAAAATATAAGATTCTACCAAAAAACAATAAACAGGCCGTGGGTCTCTCTAGAATGTGCTGCTGCCCTTGTGCACAGAGATCACTTTTTTCTTATCGCTTCCAAGATAATCGATGTATGTAGACTAAAGCAAGTTTCCGGATACCCAGTAACCGCTGTATAAAAGTCACAAAGAATGCGAGTAAGTTGTATGCTCAGTCCGTTAAGTTCAAAATAAATGAGCAGCGGCTTGGTTTTTACCAGTTTTGTCAAATAGCAAACATGGTGCTAAAGAGTAGTGTGTGCTTTATCTCAACGATCATGGATAGACCCGAGATAATATCGTCATCCTCGGACAAAGCCAAAGAATTTTGCAGCTAATTCTTACCTATGCGATCAGGGCGACCACTTCCTCCGTATCTGAAACACAGAATGCGACATACAAATATTTGTGCGTGGTGTTGCAAAGCTAATAAAAAACTTAGATTCCAGTAAAGCAACTGATCATGATATTCCAATTATAGTGCTAAAAAGGCTTCAATCAGAATGTGCTCCCATACTTAAAAAGATGTTCAAGTGTTGTGTTTAAGGCAATTACTTTCCAACTCCCCGGGAAATCTCATAGGTATACCCTGCATTTCAGAATTCAAGTAATCGGTCATTTTCCTCTCATTAGACCCCGATAACTATTCTGTGCATCACGAGTATTTTGCTGAAATTCGCGTTAAATAGAGAAGTAGTCAATCATCTCAGCAAAAATATTATCCTTAGTGACATTCAACATATTTTCCATTTTGCTTGATCTATAGCAGATTTGCTAACGGTAATATAGGATTAGCAAATATATCGACGAATGCTTTCTTTCTAAGGAAATTGCGAATAAAAATATCTAAAGGCATTTGATAGGACATGGCATAAATGTCTATTCTACAAGATCCCAAGCTGAAAAAGTCGTCTCGGTTATTAAAATATTTACCTCTGATACTGTCATAGGAGAAGTGACTGATGGGCAGAAATCAGAAGCTCACCGTCTTAATGTTGAATCCCCCAGGAACCACTCCTGTGCTAAACACTCTTCCTGAGCTAAATCAATAATCTCTCAAATCATATCCGTAGATGCTTCGTAGATATTTATGCTTACAACATTAACATCTATGACAACAATTTTAAGGCCGTAATCAACTAAGTTCTCTCATTTTCACTCTTCTCTGATGTTGAGCACGTGGTACAATGAGCAAATATGTGACTGGTAAATTTTAGGCTTCTATGTTCAAAATCATCAAAGCTCTGCTTCCTGTCTGGCACCAATTGAAATGAATGTTTTTTTTCTTTTTTATAAAGGTTGTATGTTTCCACAACCTTTTGGGTCTGTCATTTACTCCTATCTAAAATGGAACACGTACATCAAACATGTTTCTTAGGTCGCTTGAAAACTTGTGGGATCACTCTCCCGCTCTAGTACATATTCACGGTTGATGCAATTCCCTACCTCTATAAGAGCCAAGTACGTCCAGGGACCGTATACTGTTGCCACAGCTGGGCAAGAACTGCTAGAAACAACATACTGCTTTGGCAGAGTTCAAAATAGACTTCGCAGCCTAGTAGGGAGGCCCTTTTCTCTTCCCTACTACCACTTTCCCGCACAAGAGCCGCTGCGAGCCTGTCTCTGCATCATCTTTAGTTTCATTGCATGTGCTTATCTGAGTTAGAATCCATGGCCCCTCCTCGCCAAATTTTCACGAAAAATACTCGTGTAGGTGAAACAACTATCAATATTTTTCCCTACTCTTTATATGTGCCTAAACCTAAACATAGATTTCATGTGCAAAGCGTCTTTCTTAGAACTGCACTCTATTTTATTTGTTTTGTTTTCCAGATGACTACAATTTGGTATCTTCAAGTCCCACGTAAAGATGTTTTTGATGAACATCCACATTAAGTAATTCAATTTACCAAATTTCCACTACTAACGATTACTACGATATCTCATATTGACCACGGTATAGCAATTTACTATTATCCATGAATAGCCTCCCAGCCTTGATAAGTAGTTTAGTTCTTGTAAAGAAAATTTAAAATATAATTAATTTAGGGAAATATTTACAAGGGGAAAATTATTCTGATTAACTGAGTCCTTTTTGAGTGTCTCGATAAAAATTGCTAATACTTGGTACTTTTTTTGTTAAATATCGATGTGCGTAGCTAAATGCTTTGGAAAAGTCGAGCTGGTGTATTCGGAGTCAGTACAGCATTACTGTTGTAGCCGATATGATGCGCTGAAGGGCGAAATGTAATGGACTTTCAGAAAGAATCTTTCATATTTCTTTAGTATCTTTTATCGCTTTAAGTGGACCATAAAATGTTCCGTCGTACTTTATGTAGCCTCGAATTTTGAATCATCATTCGATATTGCTGTATCAATACTGTAAAAAAAGCGTGTATATTAATAGACCGTGTTTTGAATAACGAATATAATCATATATAAAATTGTCTGCATTGGTTTCCTTAGAATTCTGTGAAATACAGCAATTGATAAATTTGCGTTGAGTATTTTTTGACACTGTATATACTGCTTAATGTAGAGGGCGTTACTTATAGCAAGACAAGATAAGGGAGTTTTTACAGCTGCAATTATAGTCTAGTATACTCTACAATAAATTTTTCGTAACATTTAGAATTGAAAATTTAACGAAATGTCAAAGATAACAATATTTCCATGTATATATTTCTATGTATATATTTCTATGTATATATTCCTATGTATATATTTCTATGTATATATTTATATGTATATATTTATATGTATACCTTTCTATGTATATATCTATATGTATATATTTATATGTATATTATACTAATTTGATTGTCTCGTTTAGTTATTTGATGAAGTTTTCAGGATGTTTATGTTGAATAATAAGTATATCAGAGTTCATTAGAAGCAAATGACAAATGCGATTTATCATGAAATATTTAATTAATCAGAATGGACATTTTTATGCTACTATAACTGCTAATGACGTAAGCTATTCGACAACTGAAATGGTATATTTTTGGAACCGATTAAAATTGAAAACGCCTGCATGGAAAGCATATTATATCCAGCAAATGGTAGATGTGTGCCATTACAAATGCCATCTTTATGAACATATGGCCTCGGGAAAAATTTAACGTTCGTTCCTAATTTCGATAAAACGATGTTATGATGAGATGCATGAAGGCAATCTATATCAATCATGGGTATTGTGAGAGCAATTCAGAAGATGTAAAAACATCATGCAAGCGGGAAAGGAGAAACTGATAAATATTGCCGATGAGAAATCCGGACGCAGTAATAAGAATATCATTGCCAACAACCCAGGGAACACACGTGCTGTAATCTTTGGGCTAGAGTCTAATTCTCCCGTATTAGTGATTTAGCCACTAGTAGTTCTATTTTAACCAAGCAGACAACCGGAAGAACTAAGCTGAAATGAGTTATTTAGTGTTCAGACTGACAGAGGAAGGTCTACTACCATTACTACTATTTTTAGGCGTAATAAATAATAAAAACAACTTCGTATTATAAGTGTATGTCTTTATTAACAAAACATAGCAATCCTCTGTGTTCAATTCAAAGTCAATATCCTCCAAAAATATTCCACCACGTATAAATAACCATAATCATCACCACTTGAAACAAAACTGTTGAACAGTGAGCCATTAATTCGCGACTATACTACATTTAGAGTAGTTTACAACGATGGTTTACAAAAGCTCAATAATTTATATTTAATAATATATTAAATATTCGGAGATTTTCAAACTCTATATTCCTTCTCTAACTAACATAATTTTTGTTATTAATCTGTATATTCTCATGGAGTTACAAATCTTTACCTAATTTAATTTGCATATTTATGCTTCTCTCGGAATTCATTTAAGAAGTTAAAGTTCAGATTTCCCAAGACACACATAATATGAATAAATATTAATATAAGATCAATAATTAAATATTGTGACAAACACGTACACATGCTTTCTGAAGGAAATAACAATACCATAACTTATATTATTACATAGTAACGAATATATATATATATATATATATATATATATATATATATATATATATATATATATATATATATATATATATATACTAGCATTTCAGCCCGGGGTTGCCCGGGTGCTTGAATGTGTATGTTGAGCAAACAAAATGGTCAATTTTTTTAATTTGACCCGTATTATGACCCTTTAAAATGTATCGTTTTGGGCTCAAGTCGACTTATTAAGTTGGATCCATGTCAAAGAAATCTATATCTAAAATTTCATTTGATTATACCCAAAATTGTTGGAGGAGTTTGGTAGAGTTCTCAAAGGTCAATTCGTTAAACTTTTACTACGTAACAGCCAAACTACTGACTGAAAACCGCTCACAAAATTTTCCCAAATCTCAGTACACTGTATATCAAATTTCGAGTCTGTAGACTTAAAATTAACAGAGTTATTGCGTAGGGAAATGTACACACATATACATTTCACTTTTATATATATATATATATATATATATATATATATAACATTTGAAACAAAAAATTCATAATTTCAGTATATGAAAAGTAATATAAATTTTAGTATCATCCAAGAGTAAGCGATTCACAAAATACATGTAATCTATTGAAGATATGTTCATTCACTTATGTATATGCAATTAATTCATCATAGGTAAAATAGGGGGGAAATTTGGAAACTTCCCGTACATACAATGATATCATTTGTTTTATTCAATCTTCCCCCCCCTAAACAATGCAAGTGCCACTTTGAAGTAGGGGCCAACTATCGGGGACAATTTGAGAGGGCGTTATGAAGGGAGATGAGTAGCAAGATGTTTGTTCACATTACAATTGAGCTTCTGCATATCAGTACAGTTGGGAAAGTTGTATCTCGGAAGGGAGTTTTAAAGACTTGCAGTTCTGGAGAAGAAACTACTGGAGTAAAAGGCTTTCTTATACCTAGCGATCTCTACTGTAAAGGGGTGGGACTTAGTTGCTTGTTGGGTTTGTCGGAGGTAGTCACCTCGAGGAGGTTCACGTGCTTGCTGTTCGTCAGAGCAGCCACCATTAACGTATTTGTAGAACAGGCAGAGGGATGCAACATTTCGTCAATGGAACAGAGGCTGAAGTTTAGATGACAGTTCACGACCTGTCAGGTTAGCGACTCTCTTTGTAACCTTGTCCATGAGTGAGAGACAAGCAGCAGATGCACCAGCCCAAATGAGACAGCAATACTCCATACATGGGCGAATGGTGGCCTTACAGATGTGCAGGATACGTTCAGGCGTAAGTAGTTTTCTAGCACGGTAGAGAGAGCCCACCTTCTTTGTAGCAGCCTTGGCAATGTTCTCAATGTATATATTCAACGTAAACGTTGAGCCGAGGAGTTTTATGGTAGTACTTTTTAAGGCAGTGTATTCTTAGCCATTGGTATTGGTGGTAGAAAAGGTTTCTTGTAATTATTGAAGGAAACAAGCGTAGTCTTGGCAGCATTGAATCTGACCATCCATTTTTGTCACCATTCCACTACAGATTGGAGGTCACCCTCTAGTGATTCTGCCATTTCCTTAGATATATGTTCATGCATGTTATAGAGGGTGGTGTAATCGGAAAATATATCCATTTCCGAAACAATTTTATCAGGGAGGTCATTTATGAATATCAGGAATAATAAAGGTCCAAGGATAGACCCTTGGGGGTACTCCCGCATTTATATCATATTGTTTAGATGTACGACCGTAGAGGACAACTTGGATTTTCTCTTGCTTAAGAAGGATTTAATTACATTGTGTATTCTTCCAGTGATGCCATATGATCTAATTTTCCTTAGAAAACCATTGTGCCCCACCCTGTCAAAAGCCTTAGATATATCAAGGGCTACCGCTCTACCTTCGCCTGTTTTGTGCAGTGAACGGTATATACGTTCAGAGACTACATTTAAGATATCTGCTGTTGAACACGCTTGCCTAAATCTATATTTTTTGTCGGTCAGGAGTTTAGCAGCTGTTAGGTGTTGGACTAGGGCTTGATTAACTAAGGTGTCAAATATTTTGGCGAAAAGTGGGAGGAGGCTAATGAATCGATAATTTAGTGAGTCAGTTCTTTCACCAGAATTCTTGAAGACTGGCACCACAGAAGCGGTTTTTCAGCAGTCGGGGATGCAAGATTCATAAAGGCACTTATTGTAGAGTTTGGAGAGAACTGGAGCAATCTCAGTTTGATAAATGGACGCTTAGTGAATGAGCTGGAATCGTACATTTTACTTATTGAAAGACAGACTTAGACCCAAGACTTAAGAGAGAAATTATCATTTGTTTTTGTAATTTTTTTTATTTTTGTTGTTTAAGATCTCACATGACAAATCATGATGAATTGGGTGTTGATCGCCTCAAACATTAGGGTGGTTAAGCAAGAAATTACTAAAAAGAAATTAATGTTAAAAACAATGACTCCACAAGTATTTGTTATCATCAGGGCTATGACAAGGTAATATTCTTTTAATGGTTTGGACTCTTGCGTATATATCAATTGATACATTATATGTTTTTAGATATAGTGATGTGGTTCTCGATTCATTAACTGTCTAACTGTGTCGGGTATATACTCGAAAGTCCAAACAATGATAAGAATATACTCGTGTCATAGCCCTAGTTATATCCACTTAACAATGATCATAGTGTTATATATTCTGATTTTAATCATTGTAGTTTGTTCCACATGTAGGTATACAGGGGAAAAACAACTTTTTTCAGTGCTATCTCGTCTGATTCTTATTCCATCTTATGACTTCTCTTAATTTTAAACAGGTAAAAAAAATGCGTTATCGGTAAGTTATATTCCGGAGTTAAGAATAACATAACTATTTTTCCGTCATCTTAGAAACAGATTTCATGTAAGAACGAGCCTACCAAAAGAAAGGAGAATTAATTCTGAATTAGAAGGAATTAAAATCTAAACGTTTGTTCTTAAAGTAGAAAAATACTTGGTTTAAAAATAAACGCTTGCTTGCTAGATAACTATTGGATTCTCACGAACTTATAACGAGAACTACACCATTTATTAGACAAACGAACATTAGATTATTTGCTCTTTTCCATGCCTTATTCTTAGAAAGGAAAATACTAATGAGCTTTACACGTTCTAATATTTGTTCTACAAATGTAAGGATTAATTTTTTTTTATAAAAGCATTAGAGACGTTGTATTTTCATATTAACTATTTACTATTTTACGAAATTTAATAAACAAGATGCGAAAATTTAATTAAACATGTAAGGGCGCGTTAGGTTCTGGATCTATATTCGTTTTTATGTTTGTCATGCGCAGACTCCTTATTTAACTTTTGCTCGTGTAAATATAACTAAATACCGTTTTTCGAACGTATTCCAATCATCATAAGTTTTGTACCTTAATCACTAGTAAACACGATATATATTTAGGAAAATGATAAAGAAAAATATAACAGCAGAGTAATTTAGCTTTAATATCATAAACATTTTATGCTTCTGAGACGTTACCAAGAATCGCTCGAGGAGCTTCTGCCTAGCTCCATTTTGCAAATCAATCATCATTAGTCGAGATTATTATTTTATTTTGATATACGGATATTAAAAATGACACCGGTTTTTATAAGATCACCGAAGTTAAGTCATGCTGAGCCTGGAAAGCAAAAAATGAGTGGTCAGTTCCTTATATTAAGTGATGTATGAATTATCTCCCTTTATCTTGGTATTGCTTTAGTTTTTCTCGATTTTGCCACTGGAATCAAGCAGTCTCGACTCAGAGGAGATATTTTTAATGTTAACACAAACATTTTTTGAGTTACACGCACGGACATTGTTACAGAGGGTATCCATTGTTTCTCAAAACTTAAGGGAATTACTTTTAATTTTTAACGAGCAGATTTAATAAACACAACTCCATTTAGATTTGACTGATTTTATATGCATATTTTTATACCTGATTTACGACATTAATATATATTTATTTCTATTTGTCTACACTGCCGAATCTATATTGCCACTTGAACATAACTTGCTACCATCTGAGATCATGGTAAACAGGGAACTGGGGAGAGTTTACCGAAACATGTATTCAAGTAAAATTTTAGCAAATCAGTACAGTAAAGGGTACAGGAAATATAGAGATAATTTCAAAGCCTATGTTTTGTGAGAGGAAACTATCAGTGTAAGAGTTTTCCGTCACCAAAAACTTAAATAGTTAAGAGGGAATTATACCGTTGTTGGATTAGTCGGAAGTATGTACGCTTGAAATATCATTTTTATTGCTAAAAGTGAAATTTCACTGATAAAATTTAAATCATATGCGACTATGTCAACTGTCGTCATGTATAATTTTGACAGCGTGCTTAGCAATTTTTATATTTAAGTTTGAAATACAATTTTATTACATCTGGAAATTTTCCATACTATTTTCATTGGCTTGTGAAAATGTAATTTTAAACGAAATTAAGATGGTATTGCAGACTATTTTTTTACTGGCATGTTTTTACTAAAATCATAAACATTTTACGAACTGCCCCGCGTTAAAAAATATTATAACATTCATCGTAGATTGAAAGTATAAATATTACGATTTTCCGTGTTATAATTATAAACGAGACTGGTCAAATATAAGTAAAATGTAATGATCGAATATCACTGAAAACGAATCCAATATAAATACGTAAGAAAAAGAACAGGCGGTATAAAGCAGAAAGGCAAGTCGTCGAATATGAGTAGAAATGAATCGTACTATACAACCTAAATAATTAAGCAAATGTTAGTAACACGCGAGGTCCAATGCAAGTAACACAGTCTAATATATGAAACACAGCACTGGCCAAGTAGAATTATTAATAAACTGGTTGAATACGATAGTAAAATCTCAGTAAAGTTACAGGATAAAATACGGTTTTAAATTGACTGGACGCTAAATTTCCAATAACATGTGGAATAGAGCTAAAAAACAAAGAATGGTTCAATATAAACAATACAGAACTAGTCGTCTATTATAAGTATAACGGACTAGCTGAATAATAGTTCAAAAGCTATTATTTGCCCAGTTTTGTTTGATAAATTAACCTTTCGAATATTAGTGATATTTCTATTTCACGACAAAATTTAGCTTTCAATCACCATCATATGTAATATCATCTATATTCCTCTCAAACAAGAAGCTATTTTAACTAACAGTAATTTCTCTCACATTTTAACATTTAGTGTAATAATGGTGGATTATACATCAGATATCTAAATCTCGTTACAATATAATTTGCCGTTGTGATAAAACTTGACTTATTGAATTTACTCGTATCGTATTAGAAGGAATTTGGAAACACGTTTTCTTTATCCTGTACGGGTGTCTTTTTATTCTCAAATTCTTATCCTTTCATAATCTGAATTTAAAGAATACATTATTATTAGCAGGCAACCTGGAGTTGGCCGGTCGTAAAATACGCATAAATATTATATTTTTAATAATGTAGATTTCTTATTTATTTTAAACTGAAATATCGTAATCATTAAACATGGCACTAAAAAAAAATAAATAACGAAATAAAATAGGCATTTCAGCGTTATTTTTTTTTTATATCTAAACGGTTTCCTTTTTGTAAAATAGAAAAATACTCGAGTTGAAAACGAAACAAAAATCAAGACAGTGAGCCAAGTTTGATAACCATTAGGCCAGGTTCACAGGTTTTCTCTTAAAATTACTTATTCTTTACATAAATAATCTGCACGGTGAACGATTTACGCATCTGCAAATAGATAAGAATTAATAGAGAATTAATTCGATAATAATACACACCCAATCTGCATAAAATAAAATAAAATATTTAAGAAACCAGGCAACGTGGGGATACCAGCTGATTATACATACATACATACATATATATATATATATATATATATGTATATATATATATATATATATATATATATATATAGTAACTTATAAAATATATATGGCGATTAAGCGACATTGAATATTCTGCGTTTCATCCACTCTAGGATTATTCAGGCTTATGCGCGAATTGAATGGTTGTCTGTCGTTTTTATATACGCACCTTCTATTAAGATTTTAGTTAGCCAATCAGCTTTCTAGTATCCACCGCGCCCTTCCTATCAGCCAATGAACATGCACTTCCCGGACAAATGCCTATTTGACCTCTGGTTGACTTGTTCCTTCGTGTGTGTTCTATTTAGGCTGGATATCAAGTTTCTGGAACTGTTTTAAATCTAGGTTATGGGTTTTTAATGTTAGTCTTAATATATATATATGTACATATATACATACACACATATATATACATACAAATATATATATATATATACACACACATATATACATACATACATCTATATGTGATAGTTTATATTAATATAAAAACGACAGACAACCACAAAATTCGCGCATAAGCCTTAAGAATCATAGAGTGGATGAAACGCGGAATATTCAGTGTAGCTTAATCGCCATATATATTTTATAACTTACTAACTAGCTCTACCTACGTATTGAGCACTTTTGAAGTAAATGCTTAAAGTTTACGCATAAATTTATAATTTCGCATATTAATTATGTGTGAGTAAATGAAGTAGGTGTATATATATATATATATATATATATATATATATATATATATATATATAGATAGATAGATAGATAGATAGACAGACAGATAGATAGATAGATAGATAGATAGATAGATAGATAGATAGATATATAACCAGCTGGAAGCCCGACGTTGGTTGGTCGTACATGATGGTATAATAAGCTATACGCCCGACGTTGGATAGCCGCACATGATACTTAAATTTATACATATTGGACATACTATTTCCCTAGAAGAGTTCGTAATTAAAGGATACTCTAACAAGTTCCATATCTAAACTCAAGATCTCTATGGGCATGGGATATTGCCTACATTAAAGATCGCTTTTCATGTCGTAGCGACATCTCCAGAGAAGATCCTAACTTACGTTATATGTGCTTCTGGCTTGCACGTGCTCATCGCCAAACAACAGTATATCTGAGAAAATTGACCGCGTCCTATCTGATTATCCTTCAGCGAACATTCACGTATGTGAGGATTCAATGTTCACAATGTGGAATAGTTACCCCACTCAAACAAAACCGATTATGAGGGGAGGTTCTGTCACGATTTCTCTATTGCTTATGACCTCACCCAGCTTGTTAACGAACCAACCTGTGTGCCGAACACTGACGGCCAGTATGCGAGTCTCCGTGATCTTTTCTTACAACTTGCCCTGAACTATCTTCAGTTTCCATTCTGTCTCCTCTTGGATCTTCCGACTACTCTGTTGTATCAATAAGGATAAAAATTAAATATAATAAATCCTCAGAGGTACCTCTCCATCGTACAGTATATCGATACTCTATGGCTGACTGGAATAGGTTCCGCACATTTATATCAAATCTACCTCTGCGTTCCATGTTTAAAAACGACGTGTTCTCTATAGTATTAGACCTGATGGAATCGTTAATAGTAGGTATAAACCGTTTAATTCACTCGAAAAAGTTCCAGCAAAAACCTAACAGCCGGTCGTGGTCATTTCCAGAATGTGCTGCGGCCATTGCGCACAGAAATAACTTTTTCCATTTCTTGCAACGTAATAAAAGTACTGAGACTAAAGCTGCTTTCAGGATTGCTAAAAAAAAGTAATGAAGAACACGAGAGAGTTGTATGCCTAGTCTGTCAAATCCAAAGTAGCTGACCAGCGGCTTAGTACCCACCATTTTGACAATAGCAATCCTAGACAGAAACGTGCCCTCTATCCCAACTATTATCAATTAATTTGAGGTAATCTCGTCAGCATCAGACAAAGCCAAACTCTTTGCCAAGAACTTTGCAGCTAATTCTACCCTTTGCGACCAAGGCCGCCAACCTCCAATATGTCTCTCCTGTATCAGAACACACGCTGTGATATACAAATATTTGTACGTGATGTTGCCAAGCTAATCAAAAACCTTGATTCCAGTAAAGCGACCGGCTTTGCCGGTATTCCAATTATAGTACTCAAAAAAATTCAACAGAACTAGTGCCCATACTTACAAGACTGTTTAAACGTTTGCTGATATCTGTTTAAATAAATCAACCATCTCAGCAAAAACAGCATTCTTAGTGACACACAAGGTGGTTTCCGTTCTGCTAGATCTTTAGCAAATGTTCCTACAGTTATATCTGATAGGATTAACGAATCTCTCGACGGAGGCAACCTTTCTAGGTAATTGCTTTTGTCATATCAAAGGTCTTTGATGGGGTATAGCATAAAGGTTTACTCCAGTTATGGTATAGCTGGAAATGTCTTCTCAATTAAATGATTTCTCCCTGAAAGTTCATAAGAGTAGTATTTGATGGGCAGCAACCAAAAGCTTACAGTATTAATGCCTGAGTCCCTCAGAGGTCCATCTCGGGCCCAACTCTTTTCCTGAGCTACATAATTGATCTTTAAAAACACATCCTTACACCATTTGTAGACATTTATGCTGATAACACTACCGTCTATGTTAGCACGTCTAAGAGTGTAAACGACCAAGTTCTGTCCGATTCTCTTTCCTTTGGTCTTGGGCACGTGGTATAATGGGTGAAAACGTGGTTTGTTACTTTTAATGCATCTAAAATCAAGCTTTTATCCTTACATCATCAACGCGCTGATCCATATCTGGAATCAATTTAAATTAGTGGCTCTCGTCTTGGGGAGACTTCATTTTTGACAAGTTTCTAGGATTGTGATCTGAAATGAAACGCATACATCAAATTGATAAAGCCGCTGGAAAAATGGTGGGATCCTTTATTGATCCAGTATTTATATCACTGTTGATGCAATCCTCTATCTATATCAGAGCAAGGTACGTCCAAGGAATGAGTATCCGGGCATTATCCTGCCTTGATAGAGTTAAAAATAGACGTTGTAGCCTCGTAGATGTTCTTTCCCATTACCTGCAACCTCTTTCTTACAGAAGAGATATTGCAAGTGTGTCTTTGCCTTATATCTATTTCATGGAAAGTGCTCGACTGAGCCTAAATCTATTGTACCCCTCGCCAAACATTCACAAGAAAAACTCGTCTAGCAGAAAACACTATCAAAAATTCCCTCCACTCTTTATCTTTGCTTACACCTAAACATAGATTCCATGAACTAAACTTCTTTCTTAAAACGGCGCACCTGTGAAATTGTCTTGTGTTTTGCTGCTTTCCAGCTGACTACAATATTGTTGTCTTCAAGTCTAATGTAAACAATTCCTTTATGACCTGTTCCACTTACGTTAACAAATTTATCGAATTTTCATTACTATCGATTACTATATTGTCCAATTGACTACTGTGCACTCTTTAACCCTTTTCCTCGAGTAGTCTCTGGAATAAGTGGTGATGCATATATATATATATATATATACTAGCATGGGTTCCCGGCGTCGCCCGGTTGGTTGGAGGTGCATGTTGGAAATACAGAAAAGTATAATATATTATCTTCACTGTAAAAAAAAAATGCGTAAAATAACACGGTGATCTTGCGTAAACTGTGTATGTGTTTTGGTTAGAAAGAGACCAGTACTTTTCCCAGCATGTTTCTTCTAATATTATTTTGAAATACGTCTGACATTGATACATATATCCGATTACGATGTTAATTAGGAGTCTGCGATTACATTGAACAAAGACAAATCATTTGTGTATAGATTTATACAGAAGACACATAAACACACCACATACGTCAAATGTTCATTTATGTATTCATACTAATTAAAAATCTTCAAATTAGAACCAGTTACGATCAAGACGTCTGCCCAATAATTTAATAATTATGATTAACACTACGACCCTTTCAACACAAATCTAATAGTTTCTGTCAAGGTTTTAAAATAATCTTGACAAGCATTACTTGACATGTTTTAAAAGTTGAAAAAATGACTAAAATAATTTAAATAATAAATTTGACAAAGTACATATATGAACGCCGGCCTCAGTGTGGTTCTTGTGATATAATTTCCTTGCCTTTTCAAATATCCGGTGTCGTTGCCTCTCACATTGGCTGTCGAGGTATTCGCAGTAGTTCATAAATATAAGACTAATTTTCCCTTTCTACCTGGCTGGTGCAAGCCTGTCGTTAAGGAATTAAAATCTTGCATCAATGCAATTAAAGACGGCCTTACGATATTGACGGGAAACAACTTGTTCGTCTCTGCTGATGGAATCGGAAGTTGTAAGCATTATGCTCGAACCTGAAGTGAGATGGACTAAATAGGACTGCGATGCTTCGAGATGCAGGTATATGCTCAACAGAAACTTTACACAATCCCACCAGTATGATAGTTGCATCAAGTACGAGTAAGTATAACAGTAAAATAAGGTTTAAGAAACAAAAGAAAATACAAATTGCGACACATTCCGTATATATCAATTTGATTCTGTGTGTGTGTGTTATGGCATCTAGGAAAATACGCCACTCTAAGTGTCAAAGTTTATATCTACATCGATGCCGAATCCGTCAGTTCTTGTCAGATTATCGCGATCTGCTCGGGGCAACAAGCTGACTTCTACTGTCTGACCGGAATCTAGTTTTAACTGTCGCAAACCTAACATATTTACTAAGTTGTGATTAACTGTCGTTAACCATCACAAAACTCATTACCATTCCTAAATAAGTTCTTAAGCTGACTGTAAACATATTCACCTCGTTCTTGTTCATTGCCACACCTTGCTTAACAATTATATTTTAGTCTATTTTACTGTGCGTCCGTGAACAATTTACTAGACTTTTATTCTGTCACAAAGTCATTACCTCATACTTTTAAAAATATTTTTTCGTTTATATCCAACATTTTCTGGCGGGGATAGTCTCGCACATAAGAATAATTATAATTTTCACAAACTAATTTGAAATTCACAAAAGGTTTCTGCTGGTGCCCTTATCCTTTCTGGATTGGTGTTCGGGTTGTTCACGAATGAACCGAAGTTATGGACACCTTTCAAGCTCCATAGCTTAATTTTTGATGGACAATGCTTCTGCGAATCCAGCAACAATCCTTTTTGTGGTTAAAAGCAAGAAAGAGAGGTCTTACCATGGGTGCTCAGCGAGTGAGTACAGGCGAAGAAAAGGAAGAACAAACATGGCGGCCAACATTTTTATTTCGTCCGTTCTCGCATAATCTCGTGTGTGCGTGAAGATGGAACCTATAAAACGAGGTTCATTTCTGGGTGCTGGGAGATGATTCCCGATCAGCCAAGACAGAAGAGACAGAGAATTGAAGCGATAATCTTTCTTGAACATTCCGTTTGTGTATTTGAGGTGAACCCCCCCATTTTATGTCAAGCTATTTCGGCGATGGACAACGCAGGTTTAACCAATATGATTAAGCCTTTTAATGGTGACGGTGATGTGGTGGCGTGGCTTAAAAAAGTTGACCTTGTAGCAAGGATTCAGAAGCTGGATGATGTGGCCGCAGTAATACCACTGTTTCTGGAAGGGGACGCACTGGCCCTCTATTTGGAGCTCAGCGAGCGGGAACAGGGTGATGCAGACGCCATCAAGGGTCGACCGATCGAAGCTTTCGCAGAGGGGCCTTTCGAGGCCTTTAATAAGTTGAAAGAGAAGAGGTGGACTGGTGAATCTGTGGATGTCTATGCGAATGAGATAACGAGATTGGTTGAGTTGTCGGGCATCAGAGGACATGCCACGAGTCACGTAGTCAAGATGACTTTTGTTACCGGGTTCCCGGAAGAAATATCGAAAAGGTTGCAGCAGGTATCGGGGGTGGAGACGCTGGATGTGAGTGAGCTGCTTAGAACTGCGAAAATTTTAGTGAGCACCCAGCCCACGGAGCCTGGATGAACGACAGCAACGGTACAGCAAGATGTGGGCAGGAATCTGCCAAACCGGGGATCGCATGCTTCGAATGCGGGGGACCACACATGAGAAGAGACTGCAGGAAGTTCTTGCAACGGACAGTGTGTTACAAATGCAATCGAAGAGGCCATTTAGCGGTAAAATGCACAAGTTCGGGAAACTGGCGAGGGGAGGCCAACGCGCCAGCGGCCGCCCCGATTCGAGAATAGAGGCGCACTCGCAGCAGATGCCCAAACAGAAGATTGCGGTGGAAGGACGGGAAATAATGGCCCTGATTGACACTGGCTGCACCACTACCATGGTGCACACTACCCTGGTCGGAAGATGGAAAGGGAAGGGTGAAGTAGTGGCATTCGATGGGTCGCGAGTGAAGTGTCGAGGGAAAAAGACTGTCACTATTGATATTGCTGAACGTCGGATGAGGGTCCATGCAATTGTCACTGATCGCCTGGTGCCTGGTGTCCAAGCCATCATTGGAATGGATGTTATATGCCGCCTTGGAGGTGTTACCATCACATGTGACAACGTGAGGTTCGGACTAGCTGAGTGCGCGGTGACGGAGAACGCCTCCAGAGGGATCAACAAGGCCGGGGAGGAAAGAAAATTGTCTATCAAAGATCAGGACTTCCGAGCCGAATTCCACCGAGAGCGGTGGACGGTGGAGTGGGCATGGAAACATCAAGCGCCATCGCTGACAAACAGGGTGGCGTGCTACACAAATTCGCTTAGAGGAAGGGCGAGAAAGGAGTTTGAGCAGGAAGTCGACCGATGGATTGAGGAAGGGATACTGATGCCTTGGACAGATGATGTAGATTTTGCCGTTGATGGGTGTTCTGCAAACAACTAAAGGTAAAGTAAGACCGGTCCTGGATTTCCGAGAGCTGAACGGCCATGTTAAGTGCCATACGGGAGGCGACACCGTAGATGTGTGCAGTGAGACCATTAGGGAATGGAGGCAGATGAATGGCGCATCTACGTTGGTAAATCTAAAATCTGCCTATTTGCAACTCCATGTTGCCAAGAAGCGCTGGAAATATCAGTTAGTCAAGTACAAAGGCAAACCCTACTGCCTTACACGAGTAGGGTTCGGGTTAAATTCGGCACCCAAGATTATGTCAACTATCCTCAGGAAGATTCTGGAGACAATGGGAAAGGGAGATGGGGTAGTGAGCTCATACATAGACGAAATTCTTGTGAATGAAACTGTGGTAACTGCCAAGGAGGTGGTAGCTCATTTGAAGAAGTTCGGGTTGGTCGCCAAAGAGCCGGAAAAATTAGACGGAGGGACTGCTTTTGCCCTAAAACTGAAACGAGGTGCTTCAGGCGGCCTAGAGTTTCGCAGGGGAAACGAAATCCCACAACTGAAGCAGGAGCTCAACAGACGTAAACTTTTTTTCCATATGCGGAAAGCTGATCGGACATTACCCCATTGCTAGCTGGCGTAGACCAGCATGCAGCTACATAAAAATACACGCTGAAGGACGAGGATGGAATGATAAGGTGGGAGAAAGAACGGTCGCCATGTTGGAAGAGCTCCTGAAAGAAGCAGAACGGCAGGACCCAGTCCGGGGAACCTGGAACATACCGCGAACATTGGATGGAGTTGTGTGGTGCGATGCGAGCAGCATTGCCACAGGGGTCTATCCTTTAACTTATAGATAGAAACTGGTGGTATACAATCTGTTAATTTTAAAATAACGCGAGCTATTCTCAAAAACTCTGACATAATGGTTCCATAAAACATAAAAACAGGGCAGGTGCTATCTTTATGCGGCATAGTACTATTTTAAAGGGGATAGCGTTTCTTTTATCCAATATTTTATAAAGAAAAACCCCATCCTCAATTTTTATATATAAATCCAGAAATGTAGCCTGTTTTCCTCTATGTTCACAATTTAATTTTAATTCGTTTGGATATAAAAGATGTTTATTTTTTTCGAATTCATCATTATCATTTCTACATATAAGGTCATCTATAAATCTCCTACACCCATGAAAGTTGTGTGTTTTAGATACATCAGTTTTTAATAGTGATGGCATATATATATATATATATATATATATATATATATATATATATATATATATATATATATATACTCGAGTCTGTGTAACTACAGATTTGCCCAAAATAGTGCAGGATCCAATCCTATTGGGATACCTATCGTTTGGAGTAATATTTTATTTCCTGTTTGAAAATAGCATTCTTTATTAAGATGACTTACAAGTATGTTTAAAATACCTTTAGAAACACTCATTTTGATATTTTTATTTTTACACCAGAAAGCTTTAAAGTTTGAAAAGTCTATATATTTACCTTTTCCACCTTCAAAATCTAAATCTACAGTATCATTTAATTATTTTTATAAGTTTTTCGTGCGGAATTTTAGTATATAGAGTACTAAAATAATAAGTAGCTATAGATTTTGCTTTTATTCTGGAATTTATTTTATCTAATTTTTCTTTCACTGGTTGGGAATAATTTCCTACCAAAAATAGATTTATATTACTATAGAATTTTCTTTTCAGGTGAAAATTATTTATTTGATTTATAATTAATTTAAATATTTTAGATATAGCTTTACTTAAAGCTTTAGTGATGCACGTCTTTGAACCTACAATAAATCTTGCACTAACTGGACTTTTATGCATTTTAGGTATCCAATACCTACATGGATGATTGTTGTGTTTATCTTCTAACTTTAATTCTACTTTTTGACTAATAATACTATTATTCAGAATAAGGCTATCTAAATTACTATTACTTACTTTATAGACATCCGAAACGTTACCTATAAGTCCTACTTTTATCAATAAACATTGTATATAAAAATTTTTTACATATAAAAGCTATATTGTTTGCCGCTTTATCAATCGGAACTATTACAAACTTGTATTAAAGTATTTTAAGTTCCTCCAGTATTTCTGAATTTTAAAAAAGAGGATTGGTTTTTCTAGGGTCTTTAAATTTTTTTATAAGTTTAACCTTTTCATTTACGCATTCAAGTATACTATTTTTCCATGCATCAAACGTAGACTGTGCTAATTAATATTTCTTTACCATAGGCATAGCTGTCAAACATAAACCATGTCACTATATAAAATTGCCTAGATCCACATAGTCATTTTTCCGCTGCAGGAAAAAAACAAACAAATAAGGTGAGTACAAAAAACATCTGTTCCAGTAATCTTTGTTCCAGTAATCTTTGGCAACGCTCTTCAATCTGAGTTAAAATATCACTCACACGGCAATCATGTATGCCAAGATGCTCTTGAACACACGTATCGCTAGTTTTTTTTCCTCCTTCGCACATTTTTTTATATCGACGCACACGAAACAAAACATCTTGGGTTGCTTCCTGTGACATACCACGCGCTGTTCTTTTTTCCGTTTTTTCTTTTCCCGTATTGAATATTATTCTCATGACGCGTCGAACACATCTTTCTCTGCTTTGCTTACTATAAATTTTTATAGTTTATATTTTTCTCTACTTCTTCCCGTGATATAAGCGCGTACACAATATCCAATTTGCTTACAGGCTTCAAATGCGGATGCGGTTACATTTCTCGTTCGCTTACGCTCTATTATAATATAAGCGCACTGCTTTATTACAACTATACATTGTACTATTTTTTTATTACATAAAATGTGACTTTGGGGTGCATTAGTAAGTTTATCTGTTACGAAACCCTTATCCAAAGTCATATAATCATTTGCTGTGTTGAAACAGTCGCAAACAGCTATTATAATCGTCGATATGTTTGTTTATATTTTGACTGATTCGTAACAAAAACGAGTTTCACATTAAACACAAGTTTCTCATCAGCAAATATGCAAGATGATAAATATTCCGCCTCCAGACATATTCGACGCTTTTGTTATCTCACACTATTTGAATTTACGATCGGACAAAACTAGTTTGCTGGCGTTTTATTTTGATTTTCTGCGAAAACGGTAGACTTGAGGCGTCTTTAAAGTTTAACATAAGTTACGTATTTACGATTGTGTTTAAAATCAGCGCATCGTTTCCTAAGTTTTGTTTCCTATACGAATATTTATTAAGCTATAGCATTCTTAATGATGTAGGTTTAAATCGGGGAAATACTCGTGCTGGTCAAAAATAGAACATCATGTTTTTTTAGCGCTAAATTCCTATTGAGGACGATCTCTGATATTTAATTGGTGCTAAAATATCCCTATTATACTAAACTAATTGAAATAGTTGTTTTACGATAGAAGGCTTTTTTCATATCAATTGCAATGTCAGTTTTTGAATATTTCGTGTTACATCATAATAAAACAAGGCAGGTAAGTAAAAATGTTTTTCATTAACATAAATACAAAAAAAATTAATCAATATTTAGTAGCAGCACCTTTTGCCTTGATAACAGCATCAATACGTCTGGGCATGGAATCAACAAGCTTCTCGCAATCCTGTGTAGACACTGAATGCCGTGTATTCTGGATTGCAATCTTCATGGTTTCAAGGGAAGTCTTTCTAATTAACCGTCTATCTATTCTCTAGAGGCGTATGGAACATTTCTTTTCTTTCTGACCACTGGCTGTTCATTTACTTTTGCGTCACATTTTGATACCACTTTTCAACACCTTCCCAAACCGCCTTAAATACGTCTGAGAAATTCTCTTTGTACTCCCTCTTAAAGTTATCTGCCTCCACATTCGAAGCCTCAATCTTTTGGCAAAATGAGCTTAAAAGAAGATTCCATAGTCTAAACTTTTCGAACAGATCAGTTCCAACGAGGTTGTTTGATTTTCGTATGACAAAAATTCTTGCTTTTCCGGCCATATTCTGGAAAGGAATTCGTGAATAATTTTCCTTCGAAGGTACTTTTCCTACCACTGACATTGCACGCCGTTTTATGTGATTTAATCATAGTGGGTCTCCCAAGCCTCTCCCATGTCTGTACATTAATAATGGAAATGTCAGACCCACTATCAAGCTGTAGACTTACTTTCTTTTTAAACATTTTGACCTGTACATATTTCCGGATATTTTGTTCCTCAGGTTCAAATTTCCTAAGTTTAATGGATGTCTTTCTACCGGATTATTTCTACAAGGCGATAATTTATGCTCATTCTGGTGGCAGTTGTCGCATTGTTTGAATTTGTAGGGGCACTCATTGTACCAATGTTTATTTCCATACCTCCAATATGGTCCAGGTGGATCTTTTCCCTGTTTCTTTCACTGGTTATTTTTTGAAGTCGAATTTTTCTTTTGATGGATCTTTTTAATATGCGACACTCCACTTTCCTCTATGTCACGACTGTCTTGTTTCAACGCAATGAACCGTTCACAGTCTTTCGCTAAGTTTTGTAGTTTTAAAATCGGTTCGTTTTCAAGTTTATTTAAAACACGACGCCTGATTTCAGCGTTTTTATTTACAACCAGCCCTTGCACAAATATTAAATATTTAAAATTATCTGATGATAATTCCTTCAGTTTAAAATCGTCGCAATGCTTGTTCACAATACTTGCATAAGTAGTGTAGTCGTCTTTATCTCTTCTAGTAAGATTCATACATTTATATAGCCTATGGAAAAGATACGTTTTTTTCAGAAAACAGTTCTGTAAGTAGTGTAACGATTTCTTGGAAGCTCAACTCACTGGTCTTTTTTGGGAGAATAAAATTCACGAACTTTGTATGCTCGGCTGTTCCCAATTTCCTTAGCAAAAGCCTAACTTTTTTCGCTTCTGATCAGGTATCACAATCCGACATAAAACTATCCTCATATCGTCTATAGTACTGGACGAAAGTGGCACCATCTTCTGGATTATAATTGAATTGTTTAATAGTGGCTCAAACAGCCGTTTGAGAAAATGCGTTATGATTATCGTCAGCTTTAGATAACTGTATCGCCTCCAGAAGTGTTCTCTGTCCTCCTGTGTTTTCATCAATATATACTTGAGGCCTTTCTGTTGTTGAAACATTTTTTCTTCAAATGCTTGTTTAAATCTCTCTTCTCTTTCTACTTGTTGAATTTTCTGTTTTTGCAACGCGAGATTTTAGTCTGCCTGGAAGTGGAACAATTCCAACAGTGAATCTCTGAAGTCCGCATCCATCATACGAATTCAGTTTACAATTTACACCTGTATTAAATAAATATTCCGTAGTAAAAAAAGCAAATCAACCAAGTTTTCTTTCCCAATTCTTTTGTTTGAAGAACAACAGTTTAGCAGTCCTTTTGTAACTTACTTTGTTGAACGCTATATTTCTAGTCTTACTGGAAACAATCCAGCGAAATAACATTCGTTTTACAGTTTTTATTTCCACGCCTTTTTACGTAGCAAACTAAAATCCGTCGCTTTAAATATCCGACGTATTCGTATGGTAAACTTTTAGTTTTTTTTTTATCCTCTTTGCTTTTTGCAAAAAATGACTTGATTCTTCACGTGTTTGCTAAGCACAAATGGCGTACACGAATAATTATTTTTCACTGTCTGTCTCTTTTTCTCTTGACAAAGTCAAGCGTGTTTTTTTTTTCAAACCACAGATTGTATCGAAATAACGACAAGCTTACATGGTATTTGCTAGTTGGTTTTGGCCATTTAACTTTGCAGAAAAAAATTCTTACCGTAAGAAAAATGGCTTCTGGTGAAGAAAATATGAACCCTTTTTCCTTTTCTAAAATATTTGGTAAGTGTGTACAATTATTAACTAATTGACAACATTCGCGTTTTTCGCTGTGGATGTTGGTAGCAAGTTTTTTCCCCGTCGCCAAATTACTATTGTTGCAATTTATTCGCTGTTAATCCTTGCGTATCCAGATATCTGCTGTAATGACGAAGGTGTGCTGCCGTAAAGATTTTACGAATTTTTATTTCAATCACTTTTGGTGATTTTCTGCAGTGCTGATCGTTTCGATTCCTTGTCACCAATCTGTTGTGTCGTGGAACACCAGTGAAAATAAGAACAATCAAGTCAAGATTCTGCAATAACAAGTATATTAACAATTTGTACAAAGATAGGAAAGCGTGTATATATGTGGGCACTCAGCTAGCAGGTGAGGCGGAGTTGCATCTCTCTCACCGGTGTTAGAATTACTAGCGCTATTTATAGTGCTAGTCGGTGTAAATTCCTCAGTCCAAGGAAGGCGGGTATAACAATTAATAAACTAAATTAATAATTCAAATTATCTCTTCTCTTCTCTTTTCTCTCTATATAAAAAAATGAGCTCATTTTCCCCTCCAACTTTGACCTTAATATGAGTAAATATCATGACATTACATGAACATATAATGCGTACAGACTGTAGCACATTGTTAGAAGTGTTCTCTAGGCCTATTACCTCTACAGTTCCTCCACAATGGTGCATTGCCATATTTTATCTGGTCAGAGTCCACTGCCAAAATTCGTTAGATTCAATAGAAGTTGCAACATCTTGTCTTTCTATTTGATTCCCCCTTTCCCCTATTTACACCGCAGCGAGGAAACAGACCGGGTAGGAATCGTACAAGATTACTGATGCCGTTTTGTTTTAATCTTTTTCCCCTGATGTATGCTTTCTGTGTTTTTCATAATAAAATATAAATTTAAAAAAAATAATATAAAAACGCGGACACCAATTATTATTATTATTATTATTAGTAGTATTATTATTATTATTATTATTATTATTATTGTTGTTGTTGTTGTTGTTTTCTTTTTGCTATTTTTCCGTTAGTGTAAAACGCAATCTGCGAGACTAACCGGATTTTACTTCTGGTTTTAACGACTCTAACCGTGAAATCTAACTATGACCTTTATTTATTAGTCCTTTCAACACACTGTTTATTTTTACATAAAGATCACAACGCAACGACACTGTTAATTCACTTCCATTACACTTAAATTAAAATTAAAAAAATAAATTCATTTAGAATTCGCGAAAACAAAAATATTCATTTAGAATTCGAGTGTGGTGTGACTATTGAAACCAAACCAAATCAAACTTCACTGCGGAATTGATATTTGACCTAATACACGTTTTAGTTAATTCATCACGTTTTTTTGCGCTTTTGTTTCAATTATTCGAGTTCGTGCCCCCCTTAAAACTTTTTAGGGATATTATAAACACAGGAGCACCGCAGGGCATTCGTATTGTATCACGTTCATTTTTTTAATTGTTATTTACACAATTTTTAAATAGTTTTAACATTGTTTGTTTTTATAATATTTAAACAGAGTTATGACTTGACTGCATTTTCATTTTACCAACCCAACCACACCCGCCTCTAAAAACAAGGGCCACGGCGCGTACCCCTCCCGCTTGTAAATAAAATAAAATAACAATATTTTTCATAACTCGATTCTACGTGATCATTCGGTTTTTACTTCCGGTAGATATTTCAATTCCTGCACCATGATTTGACGACTCTAACCGATAAGTGAAGAAAACACATCCTCTATTTTTTAAATTAAAATTCATTTCCCAATTTTTTAAATTCAAACAAATTGCTCACCAGAAGTGCATTTGGAGTTGAAACACAAAAGTCAAGAACCTTAACAAAACAATATTTGTCGTAAAAACAAAATTGGCAGCACACGGTTTTTTTGTTTTCTTTTTAAACAGTGGTTTCTATATAAGAAAATAAAAACTTTTTATTATTAAAACTATAAATTGTTAGGCTAACGTACGATTTTTTTTCAAAGAAAATTCAAGAGACATATGCATTTTGGCAATGTGCTTAAATAATGTTTTTTATTCTTATTTGTTTTTTTCAGCGATTCTTACCATGGAGAGGGGGTGTTTTGCAAATATTTTGTGCCTTCAACTAACAATTTATCATTAACATAATAACAATTAATTATTTGCATTTTATTATTACCAAAATACATATCGTGAAATTATATAAAAAAGATATTGTGAAAGTTAAATTTAACTTAAAAAAAACGCGATTAAGGTCTGATTAAGATTCAATTGTTTTGTTTTTGCTTTTTGTTAGGTTAAAGTTTTTTTGGTTTTTCTTTTTCCAAGAAAATTTTTAACAAAATTGAAAGTACACCTTTTTGTTGTTTTTTACAGAAGTTTTTACATGAGAACATTTGAAATCTTTTTCTTTATTAAAGAAATTGTTAGGTGAAATACAGAAAAGTTTTCGGCAGATTTGCCGTTTAGTTGAACAAATATCTTAAAACCAGGTAATCACTAAATGGGACTCTTAAAAGTCAATACCGGTATTGAGCAGACTATTTGTTACATGTTTTACAAACTTTAAATGGGTAAAATATAATCACATAATTATTGAAAATGTGACCAACTGATTAAAATTAAATGTCAATTAACCACGTTGTTTAACAAATTAAAAAAATGATACAAGATACGTATTACAATGATTTATTATGTCTGATTTTATAATTTAACATTAAAAACAGTGAACAATAAAAAAAAATTGGGTACTCATCTATTTTTTTTACTGTGCTGAAATAATAATGTTATTATTTTGAAACCCATTCTTAACATGGGGAATATGTTTTGTAACTATTCTTTGCTTACACCTTACAGTTTAAAAAAAAATGATATCTTGAAACTTTAATTTAACCTGCAAAACAATTTAAAATATAGCGTGGTATCAAAAACACTAATGTGTCATTCTTTCGGAAATCATCTGTGCAGAGTGTCACGATTAGCGCGAGTCGAAAGATTCGAACCCCGAAAGGAGAGGTTATGTCTGGCTTAATTAGCAAGCACCCGAATCATTCGGCTACTGTCTACCGCGAGATGTACAATTTAAATTTTAATATTACTCTTATGATATATATATATGTATATATATGTGTGTGTATACCTATGTATATACATGTATTTATATATATATACATATATATATATATATATATATATATATATATATATGGCAGTTTTAGTCACTTAGAGTTGCTTTATAGCTTCACCGCTCACTTATTTTTTGACTAAATTCAAACAACTATTACAATTTATATATGACCTTCTAAGGTATATTGTGGATTTTTTTTTTTAATTTTCGTTCAGTAAAACAAAACTTATGGTGAATTATCCGGTGTTAAAAATCGTATAAATATGTAAGGAGGTGAGCGACGCTTTTTATGTCTGATTTCCATAGCAACCAGGTATCATTAGCGACACCCCTGCCTACTTATTCACTGCTGTCGCGAAAAGAGAAGTAACACATTAAACAGAGTTAATGACAGCATGAAATGTAGATAATTGGGGGATTTCATTGAAAGCAGACGAGCCTCATACATTGTTATTACATATGTCTTTATGGGGACAAAAAATAAGACTAAATTTAAACAAAAACAACCGAATTTAATGGAAGCTTGGAAAAATTATGGATTACAATATTAAAAATCCGAGCATGAAAAGTAATATGGTTAAACTTAAAGATGGAAAAGTAAAGGACCCATATTTAAACTGCAAAAGAAAATAAAAAAAAGATATTCTGATAAAAATTATAATAAATATATTTATTTATAAATATTGCAGCATTGAGATTTTTAAACGCAATTTATGACCTTGTATAATCAGATTTGAATGCTGCAATATTTTAAATTATAAATTTATTATATTTTTTACTAGAATATCTTGCCCTTTGCTTTTCCAGTTTCAACTAGTTGTTTATGTTTCTAAGTTTAAGCTTAACGTTATTACTCTTTATGCTCGCACTTTATATATATATATATATATATATATATATATATATACATATATACATATATATATATATATATATATATATATAATTATCTTAAACTACATTCGTGTTGTTATGTTCCTGATTTCATGCCATAATTCTTGATCTAGATTAATACCAAATTTCTCATGAAATATATTGAAAATTGAATTTTCAAACACTTCCTTCTAATTACTTCACTTACTAATAGCGGAGAATATAATATATAAAATTTTATGAAAACTTCGTATCAAATAATTAACGGGTGTGCATGTTTTACATATTTAAGGAACGAATGAATTAAAATCCATGAAACTTTGAGAAACTGCTTGCAATACAATTCAGCTACTCCAGTCAGAAAATAAAAAGTATTTAAAGCAGTATTAGCGAAACTATGGCAGAAGATAGAAATATCTGTTGTTGACAAAGTTGAGAAAAAAAAAACAGAATACACTCATAACTTGTTTATTGGAATAATTTCCAAACATTAAATGAACTAAGAATAATGCTTTCAACACAATAACCACATAGCAATTTCTACGTTGATATAATTAGTAGGGAATATGCGATCCTTTTTTATGAATGACTTGTATAAGATGTTGGTCCACAAAAAATAGTCAAATTTGGTATTTCGTTAACAGTTATTCCTCCCGATACCTCTTGGAGAGCATGCTACAACTCATTTTTCTCTTAAGTCGGCCTCCACTTGCATAGAGGCATCGCTTCATAATACTCCAAATGTTCTCAATTGGGTTCAAATCTTGTGAATTCGTAGGCCGCTCCATCTTACTTTGCCCAGAGAAACCCAGTTGTTGCAAATAATCTGTACTTTTGCTTGCTGCCTGTGAGGGAGACTTATTCTGCATAAAAATAATGGTTCTTCGGAACCTCAACCTTGTTGCCCCTTCAGAAACGCTATGTAAGCATTTGACGTCATATTTCCCTTTCTGGGACTCTCCATGGGCCAACTAAAGTATCTCCGATAATTTAAGCACAAATAATTATTCCACCACCACCTTGCTGGTTCCTTAAACGCTGATGAGATATGTCGTCTATCTAGGACACATCCCTTGCTCCAGCCATCTAGGCCATCAAGAGTGACACGCACTTCATCCATGAACAAACATTTGGAAAAATTCGTTTTCGTGCTACTCCATTTCAATCGGTTTCGTATGTAAAGTTTATTTAGTGGAAGGTTTGTCGCAGGCTTAAAAGAATTTGACACTTCTTTCAGGAGGCGACATCGAGTATTTTTATAAACATTCTTCAATCCGGCTTATTCAAAGACTTATCCACTTGTCTATCCATGGTTCTTAACAACTTCACGTTGAATCTGAAATAGAGAACGGCGTGAAACACCTCTAGAAATACCTTTATCAGCTCTCTTACGTACCTTTGTAGGATCCTTCACAGTGTGATATTACCTTTCTATCATTTTCGATATTTCGAGCATAGTTTTAACTTTTGCTAGCAGTTTTGTAATAGCACTCTTCTCAGAACTACTCAACCACATTTACGATCCATTTTATTGACGAAACAAACTGCCTTGTGAATAATTTAACACACCTCAAATACCGTGGATTCAGCAATTACGATAGCAAGTTGTTTAAATTGCGCGGAACAGTACAAAAATTTCACAGAACGCGCAGCTTAGCATTCCCAACGTTTCCGAAGCTTTTGATACGGAACTACCAGTTAGTTTCTGAAACGGGTAAAAAAAAGTTATCTCGTTCGTAATTTGACACGCAGTGTATCTGTATATATATATATATATATATATATATATATATATATATATATATATATATATATATATATAAAGACCCTTAAATAAGTGTCGATTAGACTTTTTCCGTGTACAGGAATGTAACTTGTTGTAGACTCTTAAAATATGTAATTGCTATACACCTTATGGGATAATTGACCCTAATTTTTATTGTTGCAGATTCAAATGAACAGCTTAATCAGGATTTGAAATTCACCATACTAAAGTCTGTAAGTCACAGTTGGCGAAATTCAAAAATGTAATCTTTAGTGAAGACAGGTAATAAGAACGATATACAATAAAATTATGTTTAAAACTTGAAAATGCCTAGGAAACCTGAAGAATTCTTCTGACTTGTTTTGGGTCATCTTGCCTGAATCGAGCATGCGGTTTTGGAGTGGCTTCAGAAATTAAGGTTAGAAAGGGAGTTTGTGAAAGATGATGAAAAGTGTGGGAGTAGTAATAAATTCAGAACACCAGAGTTGATTGGCCAAATAAAGAATGTCATGAATAAGGACCGTCGTTTGTCAATATAGATAGTAAATGCAAAGTTTGATGCAAATTATCCGTAAGCAACTTCAGATGATGAAGATTTTTATGAGACCCGTCTCAAGGGGTTAATAGGTTAGAAAATAGATGGTTTCATAACCATGATGGGCATCGGAATAGTTCCACACTTTATTTTCGATAGAAATTCTTATTAGTAGTATTTTATCCGTTGCGTCACGTTAGAAATGTTTTTAAATTTTTATACTTAGAGGTGACTCCAGACAAATTTCCGAGTAGTGCAATATAGAACACCTGTATCTACTACATACAACTCTCTTTAAAGATGTATATTTTTTAACCATTTAAGTCAATTACAGCTAACAGAAAATATCAGAACAAATATAAATGAACATGAGTTTCATAGGTCTCCTGCACCTTAGTAGTGGTTCACTAACGAGCAGTCTTAGTGACGTTTCTGTAGATTTCAGAAATGTACCTGCTGATTCGTCATACAATAGTCCTCTATTTTCAGAAATGGTTGAACGCATCCCTCAAGGATATGGAAAATAGAATCATCATGATTCCAAAATCTGCTGAATATTTACAGATGTAAATGGAAAAATCCTATAGTAATAAATAACTATTCAAGTAGAGTTTACATCTCATGTGATGATAATAAAGATTAAAATGGGCTTATTGTGTTCATAAATTCATTAACTTCATCCGGAATCCGCCTCACCGACTTATTGTGAAAATTGAAGAAATAGTAATGCTACTGCGCTATTTGTCAACGAATCAAGGACTGTTTCATGAAACTAAGCTGAAAATAAAAAAGTTGCATATAAACAATATCATTGCTATTTAAATTAATGGATTGTTCTTAAGTTATCATTCTGAATATGAAGTCAAAGCCACGGGATGCAAATGTTTCGCTTGCGTTCAGTTTGCAGTATCCATTACGGTTATCATATTGACTGATTATAATAAAAGTCAAGGCAAACCTTTTGATAAGGTTGGCATATATCTTCCAAAATCTGTATTTTCCTATAATCAACTGTATGTGGCAATTTCAATATCTGAACACAATGGGAATTCCACCACATAGATATGATAATCAGGGAATAAAGCGTAATGTGACATACACTAAGACTATTGTTTACCGTGAAGTATTATAAAACCAACCAAAAAACAGCTACATGATTAAGAAATAAACTTGGATGGAAATATTGTTTTAGGAAAACAATCCAACACTTTTGCTCTGTTTATATTTAAAATTCATAATTTTATGCAAAAAACAATTTTTTTTATTGTATTAAATCATTTCATTGACATACATTTGATAGTTACATCAGACTGAGTATTAAAAAGCTTGATTTAAATATACTTCATAAGACTTAGAGAATAACTTCATTGCTATACATGTAACACACAAGCATCTGAATATAATACCGAGGTAAAATATTTAATGCAAACGACTATTGGACAAAATCTTTAAAGAATTATATTTGTATCATAAAGAAATTTTGATGCATTGATTTAAATCTTTATCAATAATTCGACTTATTGAAAGATTTGTGAATTTTCACATCTTTAGTGAATAAAATTCAAAATATGGGGAACTTCTCTAGCGTATATAAAAGTTGAAGATTTTTTATTAAACTTCATTATAAGCCATCAAAGACAACTAAGAGGTGCTCAATAGTATGGCTTAATGGATCATTTGCCAAGGCATGGACGTGGTCATCCTGGTGTATCAGTTATTCTAAGATGTTCATTTCCAGGAAGTCCTAGGAATGTCAAATGTTTTATATGAATGCAATGGCAGTTTTTTTTGTAAATACGGAAAACATGACCTATGCCTTACATACGCATATAATCGAAGTTTCCAGACATACTAAACCGTTTGGGACTATCAGAATTTACACAAAATTAACCTGACTTTATATCACCTGTGTTTCATTCACATCTAGTCGAATTTTGTAAATGCATTAAAGACAGACATGAACTTGGAATTCTATTAGCTTATGTTTATGTTATGAATTTAAAAATTAAGAGAGCCACCACACTGCTACATGATCATAATTCTTTAAGATAAGGATAAGCTCAGAACAGTTCAACAAATTGATGCAATTGTGTCAGTAGAAATATCTGGGCCTGGAGATACAGAGCTTCCTGATTAAGTTAAAAATTAAATGGTACATAGTTCAACCTCATTGACGCTGTTTGATTAAGTTATTAAAAGTTTCTTACTGATGTAGTTTTAAAAATTCTCAATTACCGTGGAATGTCCACGGGTTCTACTAATTTTTGTATTAAAATCGGCTCGTTTTAATCTGGTTCTTGTTCATCGAACTATAACTCAAATGTTAACTACAACTGAAACGATAAATGGTGGAATTTTTTTTTTATTTTAGCTCATAGGAACCTAAATCCTTCGTTTTTACCTTTTGAAATCTATAATATATATTGGGTACAATAAAATAATTGATACGGAAATTACTCTATAAAAATATATACAGAATCCGCATAAAGAAATATATCATATTTACGACTGGAAACCACCGGGCGCCCCGCAAGTAATATATTTATTTATAATTGTAACAACGTATAAATATGAATCTTATGCAAGTATTCAAATAAAAAGTATCTATTGTCCGTATATTTCCGCTTACATTCCTTAATATTTTTACTAGATCCACTAGAAAAGAATTCCGATGATGTTTAATATAAAAAAAAAACATTTTTCCCTCAGATTTAAACAATATATTTTATCGATCAGAAAAGACGGATTTATCATTTCTCAAAACCTACTTAATATTTTTGGTTTAAAGAAACAGAAAACTATTAATATATAATCTAGGTAAGGTTATTTATGTTCTTGTTCCTCTAAGTTGTTTGTGAGAAAAACTAAATAGAACGGCTGTAGAATATTTTCGATCTACAAAATCGATTGCCGAGATAAATGTTTATCAAATAGTCGATTTGATATATGCGCCTTACTTCGTTCACTTTGTTTGAGATAATATAGAGAAAAAACGTATGTTAACTCTCCGACGTCTAAACGGAAGTTTTTTTTTTCAAATGATCCGTACGGAAAGCAAACAATTTTGATCAAAGAAACAAATATTAACATAAAATACGTATAAAATACGTCTTTAAAGCTAAATTACTACACAATATAATAAAAACAAACTGTTTTTTTACATGGAGTTCACCATTTATCAAGGCCCAATGGTCACTCAGGGATAAGGGTTATTTTGTGTACAGTAATCAAAGGGATAGTGTAGCAATAGTATTGGAGAATTGGTAAGATGTCATTACTTAGGGGGGCGGTTCATCAGAAATTTGTTGTTGTTGGACTTGAAGACATCCAGCTTGAAGTCGGGAGGGAAACAGGCAAGCGGAACAGAGTTCCACAGGCGTGCAGTTCTAAGGAAGAAGCTTTGTTCATGGTATCTACGTTTTGATTTAGGCACAGATAGGGAGTGGAGAAATTATTGACGGTGGTTTCAGCTAATCGGGTGTTATTTGAGAAAGATTGGCGAAGGGGGACCAGAGAATGGAGCTCAGGCGAGCACCTGCCATGGAAATAACGATTAAACAATGACAGGCTCGCTACGTCTCTTCTGTTGGAAAGAGGTTGCAGGGTAGGGAAAAGGGCATCCCCAACCAAGCCAGGGAGTCTATTTTGTACTCCGTCAAGGCAGGATAGGCTTGTTTTCCAGCCCCCACCACGATGTGGCAGCAGTACTCCATCTTTGGACGTACTTGGCTCTTATATAGATAGAGGATTGCATCATTAGTGAGATATCTTCTGGAGCGGTAGAAGGATCCCACCATTTTCCCAGCGACCTTGGCCACAGACTTGATGTATGTTTTCCATTTACGATCAGGTGTAAAGGTCAACAATTATCTATTTGTTATAATTGACATTTTGGCGAAAGACGTTATCCTCAAAATTGTGCACATATTTTTTATTTTTTCTATTTTTTCCTCTCGCCATTATGAGAAAATATTGCTTTATTTTCACACTATTGTTCTCATATTTTGTCAATGTTTCTATCAATATGATCTATAAGCTTCTTTTAAAAGTGTCGCGTTTAACTCAGGAACTTTTACGTTGTACCCAGAAACCTATATATAATTTCAAAAGGAAGTCTAAATTTAATACATAAAATGAAATCAATCTTGTAAGCTATTAACGGTTAGAATGTTTTAGTAACAAGTAGCCCCGTTGCAGCCAGATGGCTGCATATTGTGGAAGAAAAGCGAGTAAGTGCAGTGTATTTATACACGTTTTATTTACATGAAAGAAACAACAGTGAAAGCAACAATAGCAAGGAAGTGTTCAACACATAATTATTTCTCCTGTCTCATCATTCATCAGGACTGAGATTTCTTTCAGTCCTAGGTTGTATCTCTTTGAGTGCTCTCCAGTGGGTCGTTTTCTTTCATTCAGCACCAGATTTAATTGTTGTGGATTCTCTTGGAGAAGGATCTGACAGGCCATCTTAAAGGCATGGGCATAAGGGGTCCAGTCTCTCAGATGCTGCTGAAGAATATCAATGAGATTCTGGAGAATCTGCTTTTCATGGACAGTAGCTGATGCTGTTAGGGTTACAGTAGCTAACCTGACTTCATTCTCTTTTTGAGCATGATCAGGGTCCATGACATAAAGCTGGGCAAACTTGCGTTCTTGTCCTACATTTGGCTGCATTCCCCCCCCCAATCATTATGAATACCTTTCCTTATGTGGTGACTGTTGGTTGCTATTCATTGTGTCCAGGTTTTCCTGGTGGGTGATCGACTTTGCGATAAGCTATTGTTAAGGAATTGTTTATCTGCCTAGTGTACTTGAGGGGGCATGCAGAGTGTGGATGATTTCCTTCCCAAAACTGTTTCAATGGATCTGGTTGATCAGAGAATGTGGGTGGGGCAAAATTCCTGTTATTACAACACATGCCCCTTTCTTCATTTTTCCATTTAATCGCATGACAAATTGGGCATACTGTGGCCATTGGAGAGACTGCGCCGTCTTCAGTGATGAGAGACCCAACACTGGAGTAGGAAACCAATATACGTAAAGAGGTGTGTACCTTAGAAGCGCTGGTTGTGTTTGAATGAAATGAATACGTATTATATGCGTTTAAAGTCAAAACAACGCATTAATACAAAATAAACAGACATTTATTTTGTTTGAAATTTATATTGAAACTCATAAATACATTTCGAAGTAAACCTTCATCTTTAGTATGTCTTTTTAGCTATGTTCTTGCTGGCACAGAGAATAAGGAAGTATAAGTACGTTTGCTATTTATACGTTAGTATTTAAATCTCGGAACGGTACGTTTGGTGACGCGGAATCCATGGTAAGATTTTTGTTCCTTAGAAGCGCTAGTTGATTTTGAATAAAATGAATACGCATTATATACGTTTTAAATATTTAAGAATTTCAATATAAATTTTTAAAAAAAGTGTCTGTTTACTTTGTAATAATGCGTTGTTTTGGCTTTAAACGTATATAATAAGTATTCGATTTTTTCAAACACAACCAGCGCTTCTAAGAAACAAAAATCCATTATGTGAATTCCGTGTGACCAAACGCACCGTTCCGAGATTTAAAAATTATGAGGGATATTTTAATACGTTTTTCGTTTGTAAAGGGCGATTTAGTGTCATCAGATAGAATCCAAACTTTAAAACTTATCACTCAATTTTCCGTGGTTAATTGCACCTATTACAATATGCATGAGGAAAGAATGAAAATGATCGACTTTGAACTATTAATGTATATTTGGTGATGCGCAAAATAAAAAGTCTAGTCGACTTACCTTGGCAATGTTCAAGTTGCTCTCTCTCTCTATCTCTCTCTCTCTCTCTCTCTCTCTATATATATATATATATATATATATATATATATAAGAACAAATACTTAATAAAAGCTGTCTTTTCTAATTAATAAAATCTGTCTTTTAATAATATTATGTTGAACACACACTTTTTCCTTTTACCCATTTCTGAATTATTTCACGGAATTCTGCCTTTTTGGTAATTATGGATGCAGAACGTTAACCAACTTTTCTTGTTTTTTTTTTTTTCATTATTGGATATTCTATTCTTGAGCTGACAATCCATTCACGTTAAATCATTTTCTATTTTTATCCTTTCCCTTTAGAGAAAGTCCAGGTTTAGAAGCCCAAATGAGAGAAAGTCCAACTTCATAGGAAGTTCAAATTAAAGGAGTTTTGATGTATATATATATATATATATATATATATATATATATATATATATATATATGTATATATATATATATATATATATATAGGCTCAAGTCTGTGGATCAATTATTGAAAGATGGTTTTACTACATTAACTTTCTCACACACCGACAGTATGTATATATATATATATATATATATATATATATATATATATATATATATATATGTATATATATATATATATATATATTAACAAGTAAAATATATATTAATAATTATTATAGTAAATAATTTATATACATGTATATATATATATATATATATATATATATATATATATATATATAACATACGCTGTTATTTAAGATAGATCAAGGCTATTGGACCATTTGGATAAATGCATTTTTTGTAAGAACTTTCATAATATCTACAAATATCTATTGATAAACATGTACGTATATGATGTAAATAATATGCGATATATATTTATAATCTATAGATTTAAATTAGATCACTTGAACACATATTTTAGATTTTAATTTAAGATCATACTGTACATTGTGTATTTTACCATTTATAAAAGTGTGGAAATAACCAGGCAAAAATAATAAAAATGCAATGATAAATTTTAGTAAGTCTATTTATAAATATGAGGAAAGAAATGACTGATAGTGAAATCAAATGCAGAATCTTATACAAACGCTGGACTTGAAAGAAGAACATTTATTTTATGAAAAGAAAAACATTTCATAATAAAACGTACGTTTTAATAAATATGTATGAGTATGAGATCACGAAAATGTTAACGTCAGCAAATATTTAATTATGATGATCAGTAAAATAATATTTCAATCTATATTTTCATACGCGTACTTGTGATAGAGTATTGCAAAATAAATTATAGTATAAACTAGGTATAATATAGTTACATTAACTATGATACTTATCAGATGATTCGCTTGGATTGCGAATATAAAAATATGCTTCAATAATATTTAAGAAAATTTATGAGTGTTCACTCATTGTCTCGAATATTGTAGTATTTAAATTGTAATACAGGCGATGCAAATAAATGCATATGTGAGAAGATATTCACTCTTATAATAAATTCGCACTCGTATAGCTGGCTAATAGTCTTATACATTAAGGAAACCATCAGTATTCATTACATTGGCTGACATATGGCCTACTGTCAGTGGCGAAAGAATTGAACTTTCTGTGGAACAATCTATTCATCAGTGAAGACAAGGTGCGATAAGTGTCATGACTAATCTAAGTTGGCAATTCCTCACAGAGAAATACGATTCAGCCACGAAAGGTTGTCTATAAGTAAACATTTATAGTGATTTTTAACATCTATCTTGTCAATATGTTATAGTGCGTTGGCCAGTTTTGTGCTTAAGAATTTTAAGGAATTTAATTTATGCAACCGTTTCGGTGTGTGATGAAAGTATCATGTGAAAGAAACGCATTTATCATAAATAAGGAAATGAAGAATTGATAGCTTGCACTATTCTAAACATAAATAAAATATATTTTTATTTATTTATTCATACGAATCAAATTATATCATAAATATATACATAAAAATGAAATATGTGAATGTGGTAATAATATATATATATATATATATATATATATATATATATATTAAACTTAAAATATTCTAGACGTTACACTTAATCATCTTAACACCGAAACATAGCCCCTATCATAAACCCAACCTTACGCTTCATAAATATTCTAATCAATTAAGAATTCTAAAGTACCATCCGTCTCTAGAAGAATTTCTCCTTTTTCTGCTGATAAAAAAACTTTTAATCAAAATGCTAATTTCTTCAATAATACCTTAAGGAACTCAGGGCACAAGGAAAATATTAAATGCAAATATTATGCTCCTCCTGCTGGCCGCCTTAAATCTGTAATCACACACAATATGACTCGCAAGAAACCAGTTCAAATAACAAGATCTGCCGCTATTAATAACAATGAACCAGTCTACATATATAATCAAAACCAAAATACTAATGGTAATACCTCTAATTCACCCAGTCGCATCAGGAAAAAGAAAAATATGTGGTTTAATCCTCCATTTAGCGTAAATGTCAAAACTAATATAACTAAGGAATTCTTCAACATTGTACAAAACTCTTTCAAATATCCAAACAGATATAGTTCTATTTTCAATAAAAACTCAATCAGGATTTCTTATTCAACAATACCTTATTTAGCACAAAGAATCTTAACATCTAATAACAAAATAAATAAATCAGCCCTTTCCCAATTAAACCCAACACAATCACCTTTGCCCACCCAATAATGATTGCATCCATAAAGATGCTATATATTCGTACACTATTACTGAGCTCCGACGCAATCCTCCCATAAGATACACTAATATTTCGTCTTCAAGTTATCCTTCTTCCCATCCTTCATCTGATATAGTTACTAATCCAATATACCACTCGAGCAGTTTCTCCATCTACACTCATACAACTAGCAATAATAATAATTATAATATTAATAATAATAATAATAATAATTAAAAAAGTTAGGACTATCTGTATATCTTTAAGTATAAACAGGTCCTTTAGTATACTACTGCTACATTGATCTCCTTTCGCCAGTAAAAGCACAGACACCCTAGCAAACGTGTTCAGTAAATGGAAACCTACAATGCGTTGGATATGTGTCAGATAAGTAGAAACATATTTAATACCTTTTAAACATATCCCTGTTTTTACTGTATTTTTGTTTTATTTTTTCACTGACAAGGAAGCCAAACCAAACGCCGCTTCTGTAAGGTTTCTCGTCTTGTGAGTTGAAATGTTTGGGGAAAATATCCTCCCAAGTGATTATTATTATTTTCCCACCGTTTTTTAGTCGTTTTATTAAAATTCTTTATTTTGACTCACTCTCTGCCTAATATAATATTAATTCCAGTCAGTGGTTAAATGCAAATGTATCTAAAATATCCGCCGGCCAAGAAAGAAAAAAGGAAGGAAAAAAGAAAAAAGTTAGAACTATCTTTTAATCTTTAAGTATAAACGGGTGCTTTAGTATACTACTGCTACATTGGTTCTCCTTCTTCCAGTAAAAGCACAGACACCCCGGCAAACATGTTCAATAAATGGAAAAACCTACAATGCGTTGGATATCTGTCAAAAAATTAGAAAAATGTTTAATACCTTTTAAATGACAAATTATAGGAACATATCCCTGTTTTTACTGTATTTTTGTTTTATTTTCTCACTGACAAGGAAGCCAAAACAAACGCCGCTTCTGTACGGTTTCTCGTGTTGTGAATTGGCATGTTTGGGGAACATATCCTCCCAAGTAATTATTATTTTCCCACCGTTTATTTTGGTGCTAAATAGTCGTTTTATTAAAATTCTTTATTTTACTCAATCTCTTCCGAATATAATATTAATTCCAATCAGTGGTTAAATGCAAATGTATGTAAAATACCCCCCGCGCAAGAAAGAAGAAATGAAGGAAAAAATCGGTAACTATATCTGACATTATTAAGACGAATCCACAATTCAAATACACTTGTAAATATTGGAGGGGAATCTATCTTCAAATATCCCTAATTTCGAATTACAACTACGGACTTATACTAAGTTAATATTAATAAGCCCTTTGAACCTCCTTAAATTTTATTTTTATTTTTTATTTTTTTTGTTCATGTCCCATATTTATGTGTGATAGTGCACGATACCTCCAGTATACATGGGAGCGTTACACTATCCCTGCAGCAGAACCACAGTTAAAACAACCCTGGACCCGGTATTATCACAAACACTAAAATATGAAAAATGTCAATTACAAATAATCCAAACCGTGGGACCCAGAATAAAGATCTGTGTGACATGATCGGAATGTGCTCTTTCGGTTGCTAGCATGGGGGATCCTGCCAATGTTGGTCAACTCCCTAATTTTAGAACCTCAAATAACATGGACACCTAATAGGTAAGTATAACCTCTAATTTCAGGGAACAAAATGCTACCGAACAAAGACAGCACAGCCATGATAACCATCAAAAGGAAAAAAAAAACCGAAGAAAGAAATGGACTACAAAAGAGAATAGACTCATATTGGAATGATACTATAGAAGTCATTCTAAATATAGATATGGAGATTATCGGAAAAGAATGAAAGAACTATGGGACCTATCCAGTGCCTTCCATACGACAGAACAAAGAATTGCGAACCAAGCAAGACGGATACACAAGAAAGGTTGGCTCTCTCAATTGAATTAATAGAAATACAGCGAAAAATAAATGATGATACTGAAAAAAAGCATCCACCAACGGAAACGCACGTATAGCGACACAACAAGCTGAAGTCCCACAAGTAAAACACCAAAGGCCGAGGACCACCAAAGAACGAACCCCACAAACGTGGAAACCGAGAACAATGGAGAAGAACTAACAGAGAATGAAGCAAATGATGTAAATAAAATAATACAGCTGATGAACGAGGAAAAACAAAGTTCCCATCAAATAGGAACCAAGAGCAGGAGAAACTAAAAACAGAAACAGAGAAAGTTAACAAGCTCCTCCCACATATCCCAACAAATACAATCACAGACTTAAATACCCTAATCTACGCATGTGCCAAAATGGTAAGTTTGAATCTCAAATCAGAAAAATAACCGGGGCCAAGCGGACTGACAAAACCAGGATGGGAAATAATACTAGAAACCCAAATACAGAAACATAAAAAAGAAACCAAAATGATCAACAGGAAGAAAGCAATGTGTAGAAAACGGAACATTGGAAATGTAACTGACAGGGAGAGGCTAGCAAGGAGCATGAAGGACTGTGCCAAAAAATAAAAGCAAAAGAAGCGAGATTGAGACGATATAGATATAAATCTGAACAATGCAAACAAAACAGAACATTTGAAACTAATGAAAGCTAATTCTACAAAAATGTGAACGGAGGAAAACAAAAACTGAATAACCAAATCCGACAGAAACAAACCTCTACTGGAGTAAAATATGGGAAGAGCGACGAGATCACAATAGAAATACCGAATGGCTGAAAGACATGAAAGAAGAAGGAACAGTGAAAGAAATCAATAAAGAAACCCTAAGGAAAACCATAGGAAAAATAGCAAACTGGAGAGCACCAAGGCACGACGGGATACATGTATACTGCTTAAAAAATGCACAACCTTACACGAAAGGCTAGCCCAAAACATGTGAAAATGTGTACAGGAAGCAAGCGTACCAGACTGGATCACAAAAGGTAGAACCACATTGCTACAGAAGGATACGGAGAAACGGTCCCTATAAACTATAAGCCAATCACGTGCTTACCAACTATGTGGAAGATACTGACAGCGCAAATGAGGGAATTAATCTACCACTCCCTGAATAACCGTGGACTCATCCCCGAGGAGCAGAAAGGCTGCCAAAAAGGAAAAAGAGGAAAACATAACCTGTTATATATAGATCAAAAGATCCTGAAGAGGTAAAAAGGAGGAGAAAGCATTTAGCCATGGCATTGATCGACTACAAAAAAAGCGTACGACAGGATCCCCCAAGCAGGCGTAATAGAATGCCTAAAAATGTCTAAAATTCCAAGCGGGATCACCAACGTAATAGAAAATGCAATGAAAACATGGAGACTGTAATTGACAGCCGATGGACAACACATAAAAGAAATATACATACAAAGTCGCGTCTTTCAAAGAGATTCACTATCATCACTACTGTTCATCATAGCCATGATGTCCTTGAACAGTATTCTGAGAAAGTGGCAAGCCGGATACAAGCCTGGAGTATAAGACTTAACTTTTTATGATAGTCTATTTGAGTGAGAAGGGGGTATTATTAGAACTAATAATGAGAATAATTATATTTCTCCTAACAGCCGTCCTAACACTAACGCCACTCATTATCCCCTCCAAAACAGTCGTCGTACTATCACTGCCATACACTTTGTTGAGCACAATTAACAAAATTCAACCTATTTAACTAATACAAATCATCAAATTAATATTAATAACATACCTCGAGTTTTTAATAAAGTACATACATATATTGGCGCTACTTCAACATTAATTAAGAAAAGAATATCAAACCACATTTCTTCTTTTAACAACCATAATTCTAATAATAACCACGGAACTTCTATAACCACTTTAATTAAAAACTTAGTTCTAATAATACCCCCTTCTCACTCAAATAGACTCTCATAAAAAGTTAATTCTTATACTCAAGGCTTTAAGTAATGTCGCCTCTACACAATCGGAACTATAACTATCATTACTTCCCCTGAAAGTAACACTATAATAAATTCTAAAAACGAACTCATCTTTTCTGTAAACATAAGTCCAAATTTAATTATGGTAATTTTGAAATTACATAGTTATTACTTTAACCTTCCCAATATATATAATTTTTCTTTAACATTATCGTTTTTTCAACATACTTTCTTAATACTTTATAACTTAATAATACTTCATTCTTCTTTTTTCTTTCTTCTTTGCTTATCTGCAATTTCTGTTTTAGTCTTTAAATATTCCTATCTATCTAATATATCAATCTACCTACACATCCGTATTCTGTATATATATTTATTTATGTTCTACTATATGTATTTACTTGCATACTTGCTTTATCCGGAATTTGCCCATACCGGCTATCTTGTCTCCTTTAAAATGTTATATATTTTTTTAATTTATATTTCATTTTTAATTTTTTATTTATTTTTTATTCTTTATTTACTAATTTATCTATTCCATTTAGTTTCTTTTAATAACTCTTGCTGACATGTTCTTAAGTAATAACCTTTATATTTATATTTCTCGCGCCTTTTAACGTCATCTTCACTTGGTCATTTTGACATTTACTTTTCTATTTTATATTTAATTCTATCATCTTTTTTCTTCTTCTTCACTCATTTTTCTCTCTTTTTCTTCGCTGATTTTTCTTAATTACACTTTGTCTCGGCAGCCGTGTAAAATGCATATTTGATTTTTCTTTTAATAATATTATTGGAATCCTCCCCCTTTTTCTTGAACATATTTGTGAACTATTCCCCGGATTATTTTGGACCATCTTCCTACTACGCGATTCCCTTGGATTTTCCTTGTACGAATGGAAATTTAACTAACTTTCTTGGATTTATATTTTGGGATTTTACTGCCATTGGATACTTTACCTTTCACCAGACTATTCATTCACGTGAAGTCATTTTTTTTCACCATATTCCCTCTGCTTCACTTTTTGTTATCAAGTAAGATTTTGACTTACTTGCAGTTTCATCAAATACTTTTATATGCAAATTCCGATCCCGCATTTTGCTAATTCCTACCCTCTTATGAGAAGGAAAGTATTTCTTCGAAACTCCGCGGATTAAGGACTATCCACTAATTAAGTGTTTCCTTTTCAGATTAAATATGCTTTTAACTCTTTTTCCAAGTGTTTTAACATGTTTATTAACTTTTTGCTCTCATATATATATATATATATATATATATATATATATGAAAAGATTTTAACGTTTTAAACGGGGAGTCAATAACTGATTTTAGCTGCTCATGATAAGAAGCCGCAAGCGTTATCTATATTTCGCATGTTAAGGCCTACTCACTTTTAGATATTTAATGGGCTGGTTTTATTACTTGTATAACGAATTCATTTTAAAGATAATCTATTATTATTATTATTATTATTATTATTATTGTTATTGTTATTATTATTATTATTATTATTATTATTATTAAGCGAAGATCTTTGACTATCAGAAAATACCATTAACATTACTTGTTGTTCGCGTTTACTTTTTTTAACGCATCTCATAAGTTACAAACAAGGTTGACATATTATTTTATTCTATGATATCTTGGCGCAACCCTAAATACAAATGGAAGAGTAATAGGAACTATTTTTGTTTTTCTCGCGTCATTGAATAAGTGTGTCAGCGAACTTTATTTTTGGCTTACTATACGACCTTTGGTTTTTTCGTTACAGTCAACATTTTTTCTAATCTATGGGAAATACATTCGCTTTGAAAAATATTGAAAATTTCTCTCGACATGCTTATATTTTTTATCGTTTCTGAAAAATATTTTCTTTAGAAAAGAAAAATCCTTTCTAGGAAATTTAAATTCTATGTTAAATGTTCGTTTGGTTAGGGGTTGAAGGAAAGGAAATACTGCTTCATTTTCTCACAGTTGGTCTAAGGATACTAAATACGGGTTTATTTAAACACGGTTTTGTTACATTTATGTAAACTCAGTTATATACCTATCATACAAACATGGGTCCTAACAAAATACTTTGGAGCAATTATTAAAACTCCAAATTGAAAAACAATAACTCTCAGAAGAAGGACGGCGACATCAACAACAATTATTTAAACACCAGAAATGCTCAGACGAAAGACAACAACAAAAATAACAGCAAAAACGAGAACGACTAACGAGGGTAGAGGCACAGCTATATAAAAATCAACAACACATTAAAGAGTTGCTTACTCAAGTCATAAGAAATAATACGTCTACCGATAATAATAATAATATCGTATTTTCACAAAATTAAATATGGAATGCGATTGACAATTTCTGCCACGAACCTAAAAAAGTAAATCATTTGAAGCTTATTTTCGTCGGTATGAAGTTTGTTTTAATATCGACTGCAAACAGTTTAAAGTTAGTAGAAGGAAAGGAGAAAAAATAAAGCGAAAAACAGATCAAACGAATAGAGGTCTTACCGCGTGTGTATCGGGTTCGATTGTGCGAAAGAGAGAGAGAGAGAGAGAGAGAGAGAGAGAGGTGGCACCCGTAGATTTAAAAGGTGTGCTCTGGTGGAAGTCACGCGAAATCACGCGAAATCACGCAGGAGACATGTATAAACAGAGGTAACAGTTTATGTCGGGGAGAGGCAAACAGACGAAGGTTGGTGACAGCGGTGACCTCAACCCCGGCGGTTATGGGCTTGAAAAGACGACTTTTTTAAAATTTCTTTAATGTGGTTGTCCTAAACCTGGAACACTTCATCTTTGTTTACTATTATGACAACTAGAAACAGCTGTTCCCCGATACAGTGGAACTTCGTACTGATGTATTTAGCCCGAAAGTCTTTTTTATTCTATAAGCGTTGGCCGCGTCTTAATTTTCAGAAGAATAACAAAGATTATTTCGCAACGTAAGCCGCTATGGTAAATAAACATTGCGACGAATTCAAAGTAGCTCTCCTCTTACGAGACCAGCGCCTTACCAAAAAATAATAAACCAAGACTGGGTAGGTTACTCTATCAATAATCCTAAATTGATGATACTATCGCCAGCACACCCAGGTGTAAATGTCTATGCGACTGCAGGGGATTTTTCACCGGATACGGAAAATTCAGCTACACTGCAACAAGTACAAGTCGCAAGTCTATTTCTCCTCAATATTGGAACATTATTCTCCGAGGGTAAACGCCAATATATTACGTGCATCAAAATAATAAAACTCAAATTGTTTTTTCACAATATCGAAGAATTGCCGAACCATTTTACCCGGCCTCTTTTGAAAATAGACAGTTCATCAGGTTAACAACATTATTGGAAACCATTGAGATAATATCGTCGCTTGTCAGATAGATTATTACAAGCGGGGTCTTAGGTGAGGTGCATTTATCCTTAATTACTTGTGGCAGAGTCTACACACGCAGGAAATATAATGCTTTATTAAATTCACGCGATTTATACATAAACAATGGCAATAAAAAGTTTTTCTTGCAAGCCAAAAGAAAATATTAGGCATGAACAATGAATCCCCCAAGAAGTATAGACTGTTGAAATCGTCTACGACACGTTTGCTATTGAGTCTTCCACCATCCCATCAGAAACATTATGTTCATGCAGGAAAAGGAAATTAACCGAGTTGTGTATGGTCCACACAAAGAGGAAAAATAATGATACACCAAAATTATCAGCTTTGGAGAGAGGGTATTGTAGCGTAATTAACCTATTTACCTACTAACAGACTGTTCTTATTATCATCGAAATTGGTTAAATCGTCCATTTTTTTTCAATCAATTCGATTAACTGCCTGCTCTAATTGACAACCCACCACAGTGTACATCGAGGCACTTTAACGTTCCTTTTTCGGTAAATTTGACTACAACACATTTTAATCTATATTGCGCTGTATAAAACCTAATATTTATTTTATAAAATTATTTTAATGCATAATGGCGTGCATTAAGGTTTAAAATGCACAAGTAAAGTATAATGATTCAATTTTTATTTATTAATTTTATTTTATTTTTGTAGCTTAATTGCTATATATATTTTTATAACTTACGATAATATATATATATATATGAACAAATGATTAATAAAACATGTTAAAAACATCTTGAAAAAGAGTTAAAAACATATTTAATTTTAAAAAAGAAGCACAAGATAATCCGCGGAGTTTCGAAGAAATACTCTCCTTCTCTTCAGAGGGCAGGAATTAGCAAAATGCAGGATCGTAATTTGGATGTAAAAGTATTTTATGAAACCATAAGTAAGTCACAGATCTTACTTGGTTTAAAAAAAAAGGTGAGGTAAGGGGAATAAGAGGTAAAAAAAATTATAAAAAGATTTCACATGAATGGATAGTCCGGTGATGGGTAAAAAATCCAAGAATGGTAAAATCCAAACACGGTCGAATTAAAAACTTCCAATCCAACAGGTAAGTTCCAAAGGAATCGCATAACTGGACGATGATCAAAATGATCAAAAAGGCAGAATTCTTTGGAAAAAATCACGAATGGAATGAGTTCAAAATCATTAAAAGAAAAGTTCAAATGTGCACAGAAAAAGCACTGGAGAGAATATTTCAAACACGTCTGCCAATACCGGAAGAATCAAGAAACTTAAAGTTAAAAAAAACGGAAAAACGGTGAAAGTTTAAATTTGTAAAAGCAAGGTCAAAATGGCCCAACAAAAAGCGCGAAAGTTAGCGTTAATAATTAGGTCAATTTAAATACGCACGTGAAAGTCCCAGAATGACATTAAGAAACACGAGTCAGTGAAACAGGTAAATAGTTAAGTTTATGAAATGGAGCGTCTATTATATTAAGAAGAGTAAAAAAAAGTGAATAAATAAAAAAATAAAACGATAAAAAAATAAAAAATAAATAAATAAAAATGAAAATAAATAAATAAAAAATTGAAAATAAAAAATTCAAAAATTTAAAAAAACAACATATATACATATATACACACATACATATATACATATGTATACACATATATATATGCATATATATACACATACACGTACATACGAATACATACAGACACAAAATTGCACACATACATATACATACATACACACACGCATATATATATATACATATATGCATACATATACAATAACACACACTTATATACACATATATATATACACTCACGTATGCATACATATATACATATCTAAAAACATATATAACAGAAGCACAAATACATACATACAATTTAAGGGGGGAATGGCCGGTATCTACAAACTCCGGAATAAGGCAAAAAAATGTGTATGTAAATGCATATAGTAAAATATACGTAAACAAATGCATAGAATAAAAAAAAGGCTGATTTATTCATACAATAAAACGGAGACAGCAGATGGGAAACCGGCCAAAGAAATAAAGTAAAACAAATAAAATTAAAAACATAAAAAGCTTAGAAGATCAGATAAAAAAAAATTATGGGGAAAATATATATATTTGAAGGGTTAACTTAATAGCTATGTAATTTCAAATTTACCATATTTAAATTTGGATATATGTTTTTAATAGGAGATCAGTTCGTTTTTAGAGTTTATTATATTACTACTTTGAGGAGAGGTGATAATAGTTATAACTTCAGATGTACAGAGGTGATCAAGACTTAGATCCTGGAGTATAAGACTAAACTTTTTTTAGGATGCTCCATTTAATTGAAAAGTCGGTATTGGCAGAATAAAGCTTTTTGACCAGTGTAGTTAGATATGTTCCCTGGTTATTATTTGAATTTTGGTTATTGAAAGAAGTATGTTTTGAAATTCTTTTCTTTATTAAAGTTGAAGTAGCACCAATATATGTATATGTTTTATTAATAATTCGGGGTCGAGAATTAATATTAATTTTTTGATTTATACTGGGAAGATCATTTAAATTGTGTTACTTTTGATGAACAGAGGGTAAGACAATGATTGTAGCAGGATTAATTTGGAGGGGATAATTAGTGCTGTCAGTGTAAGGATGGATGTTATGAAAATATTATTATTATTATTATTATTATTATTATTATTATTATTATCATTATCATTATTATTATAGCTGGTTGTATGATTGAAAAAAGGGGCTGGTTGATTCGTTTCTTGGATTAATAATTATATCAAAGGGAGGGTCGGAGGAAGGATACTTTGGTGGCAAAATATTATTGTTTATTATGGGAGAAGTGCGTGGTAGCTCTGTAATTGTACATGAATATATTACATCTTTATGGATGCAATCATTATTGAGTGGGCAAAGATGGTTGTTAATATAATTGCAGTTGCTTTTGGGTTGGATTGGGAAAGGGATTTTTTGGGATGATTTTTTTTTTTTTGTTATTAGATGCTAAGATTATTTGTGCTAAATTAGGTATAGTAGAATAAGAAATTCTTACTGAGTTTTTATTAAAAATTGAACTATATCTGTGTGGGTATTTGAAAGAGTTTTCTACAATATTGAAGATTTCTTTAGGTATATTGGTTTTAACATTTACGCTAAATGGGGGATTAAACCAAATATTTTTCTTTCTCCTAGTGCGACATGGTGGGTTAGAAGTATTACGATTAGCATGTTGGTTCGGATTATATTTGTGGAGTGGATCATTGCTATTGATAGCAGCAGATCTTATTATTTGAACTGGTTTCTGGCGAGTCATATTGTTTGTGATTATAGATTTAAGACGGCCTACAGGTTGAGATAAATGGTTATAATGAATCTTTGCATTGTATCCTGAATTTCTTAAGGCATTATTGAAGGAAGTAGCATTTTGATTAAATGTTTTTTATCGGCTCTAATAAGCTCTATTTTCTTTTCGGTTTTATTGAGCTTTTACATCTGGTTGAGATTACTTTATTTGTAAATATTAACTCTTTAATATTTATAATATATTTTAAATTTACCATTTTGAATACCTTGGTAAACTTATTGTAATTTATATATATATATATATATATATATGTATATATATATATATATATATATATATTCAATCACACCCCACTCGTAAAAACAGTAAAGTACTGCTGCTGTTAGTGTTTCCACCTGACCACCAAGCTCCTCATAGACAGAACGGCCTCCGGAACAGAGATATCCAAGCTTTTCATATTAAACGGTTTTCGAAACGGACCCCCAACCTTTTCTGCTCAGCCGCAACATCCCCATATTTAGAACGGATCTCGGAGTAGACACCATATCTTGTGAGTGGGAGGAGATCGGGTTCAAATCCTTATGTTGTCGCTACACGAGGGAGAGAGCGGGCCAGAATATATATATATATATATATATATATATATATTATCTCTTGTCTTTTGGAAAAAGGATACGATTATAAATATCTCCAGTATCAAATTACCTGTATATATTGTGAAATTTACTTTATGCATGAAAACAAATCAGGTAAGTTATTCATATTAGAAATGTTTGGAATCAAGTTTCCTATTGCAATTATTTGAGATCATTTGAAACGATAGCACATGTTTTTCTCCCCTCCATTAATTTTATTGGTGATGGGGAAATATCAGATATTTTGTATATTCATACGCAGACTAGAAAAACAATTATTATTAGAATATTGGTAAAAATGCAGCATTTTTCTACTAACAAAAAATATCTTTCAAATGACCTATATTATAGGTTTTCGAAGGTGATAAATATTAAATGCCAAGTAACGAGAAATTCCAATAATATGAATAAATTATAGTTAATAATTTTACGTAAAATATCCCCTTTAAAGCCGGGATTAACATAAAGTGAGTTCCTACGTTACGTTAATTTACTATAGAAATAGGAATTCCCCGACTTGTTTAAAAATCTATTTGCGAACTTCATGTCGAATGTCACATTCTCCACTATACAATTCCGGTCATTAGATTCCTAACATATCTTCATTCGTTAAATTATGAGTGTTTCAACAGGACTCGGCGTGGGCCCGCAAGTCTAGAGATACATGGGCTGTTTTGCAGAAGGAGTGCTACAACCTTGTTCCCTACCCTCACGTGACCCTCTTCCTAATCCCCCAACCCTAACCAGCTAGACTTTTTAGTTTACTCATACGTTGGGAACATCACCAAAATGCCCTCTTACAACAACTAACACAGCATGATCGCCGCTATCCGGGAATATTCGCCGAGCTCCCGCCGGCACTTGTGGAAAAGGCCTTTCTCCACTTTATACCTGCATCAAGTGAAAGTGTATGTCTGTGTACATTTCCCTACACAATATCTCTGTTAATTTAAAGTCTATAGACTCGAAATTTGATATACTGGGTACTGAGATGTGGGAACATATTTTTGATCTGTTTTCGGCCAGAAATTTGGCTGTTAAGTGGTCAAAGTGCAACGATTTGACATTTGAAAACTCTACCAAACTCATCCGCAATTTTGGTTCTAAACACTTGAAATTTTAGATATATGTTTCCTCGACATGGATATAACTTAATAACTTGATTGCAGGCCAAAACAATACATGTTAAGTTGGCATAAAACAGGTAATTTTTTTTTTTTAAATTGACCGCTTCGGTCTCTACGAAATTACTCAGACAATTTCTGGTCTAAACATTTGAAGTTTTATATAAAGGGTATTCAGAGATAGGACAACCTTTTTAATCGGGTTGGGTCGAAAATTTTAGTTACAAATATATAAATGCATGTACGTATGTTTGCATGTCTGCCTAAAACTGTCGATAAAGGCTACAGATTTTTATAAGAGCAATCTCGTTTTGAAGTTCGACTTTTCAGACGACGAATGTCAAAAAATTGGCTAAAAACATAAATATCTTCACCTTCCACTAGGCACTTGTCTACAGGGGGTCGCTTTTTTGCCTATATTTTCGACAGTCATCCTCTCCTTTCGATTGTTTAACCTTAATTAAAACCTACGTCACGTCCGGTCTGGTAGTCGTCGTAAGAGTAAAGACGTCAGGATTTTTCCCCTTTCTTTTCCTCCTTTGCGGTACGGGTTCTAGCCTGCTTCATACTACCACATTTTGTTTCTTTTGCTCAACATACACCTCCAAACATCCGGGAAACGCCGGGCTTCCATATATATATATATATATATATATATATATATATATATATATATATATATATATATATATATATATATATATATTACAGTTTCTGTCACAGACATCACTTCCCGTCACGTCTTTAATATCGACAAGATCAGCAAGTCTCCCTTCTAAATCCGTATCTAACGCCATTTCCCGACGAATCATGTAAGAAATATCCATCGTCACTTGTGAATGCTGATACAAATTACAATAAACTCTCGACTTTAACTTAATGACCCATTGATTATACTTCCGTCGTTTTCTCACGTAGCTGACTCGCCACAACTAATTGTTCGAAATCCACACAGATACTTATACTGGTGAAACATTTGGTGCAGGATTAATTACACATTTTTATAAGATGCTAATCTCAGTAAGCGAAATGGCTGCCACAAGACCGTGCAGACAGTAGCCAACAAATTTTGCATCAGATGTTTTTCATTCACTTAGATGCCTCTTTAAACGAAGATTGGCGCATTACTGTAAACAATAAGGTACTTCAAAAAGGCTGATAAGGAAGCCATTAGGTATCACATCACATATATTCTTTTGAGTATCATTATTTCTTGTTCTGCAGAATAGTATTTAAATACGAGTAGATTAAATAGCTCAAAACAGTAATTGAAGAACGCGTTCTCCCACAGATGTTATTTAGCGGACGTCTCTCTCTACCATTGTAAACTTATGATTGTACAACTTCCACCACTGAAGGGCAGAACACATACTGCAGTCTTATCAAATATAAATCCAATACACAAAGGCAATAATAAACTGAAGCTGGAAATAACAGTAAAGGTTTAATAATCGCAGCTAAGAGAAGGCATTCGGAAATCACTAAAAAAGGCATACAGTCGCAAAAACTATGAACTTGCGATTTCTGTAAGATTAATCACTGGGAGGTTATGGACAATCAATAATTCTCTCACTATCCAACGATCTTGATACTGTTTGCAGGGAAAACAAAACGGCAAACGTACTTTCCCGACCGTTTTCCTTTAACATATCTAACAAACAATATACGTCCAAATTTCCCTGGAAAAAACGCAATACTCGATGATCTGAAAATCACCTTCTCTGATGTATGTGTTGCTATAAAAAGACAGACTCCTTGAATGTGTGTGAACCTGAAAATTGAATAATACGATATAACTGGACAAATATTTACATAATAAAAGTCCTTCTTACATAAGAGTAAATTCAGACATAGCGGTCGTACATGAAGACAATATGATACAGATGTGGGTACAGGAGTCTTTCCTGAGGCATTTATTATTCCTGATTTTCAAAAATGGCTTCCCTGATATAATTGCCAATCGATGAATATGATTTCTGGTGAGATCCCGCTCTATAAAACACTCGAGGAGAAAACGAATGAACTAAGAAAATGTCTAAAACGAATGTTCTAAGAAACTGAACTAATAACATATCAAAAACTAAAAAGACCTTCAGAATACTGAGTTGGACCGTGATAAAATGGTCACGTTCCATGCTTCAAAGAATAAGCAAATAACTACAAGAAACTTTCTAATCCATTAATTGTTAATAATGTACTCTGACTTAAAATGCTTCGTTCAAACTCCTAGTGTTTACGTTTGATTAAACATGGATTGGCACAAATACATTGAGGTAATTGCCAAGGCTACGGCAAAAGAAGGTTGACACTTATTACCTTGCTAGAAGATTAAGCACACCTAAGAGTATCCTTTATACTTACAAAAACACAATTTGCTAAGCGCGGGATAATGTTACTACATCTAGGCTAGTACATCTGTTCCTCGTCTTTATTTCATGCATACCCTATTTCATACAAGCTTGCGTCGCGAGCGACTGTTATTTTCTGGTTCTGTATATAATGTGTGGTGTGCGATGTTAAAACTTTGACAGTGTTATCAAATGTTTTCGTATTCAATGGTCTATGTTTACACCTTATCTTTTTTTTTAACTTCGTTTACAGAGGCACGTGGGTTATGCGTGTTACGAATGAAAGCTTGACAATAGTATGCTATTCCTAAGTAACTCTACACGGAATTAATATTTAAAGTGCAGATAGATCCTTAACCGCAGTGGACTATTAACGATATGGTCCTTTGTCATATTAATTCGATATATTACCCAGAGTCTTGATCTGTTTCATTACAAATCATTTTTAATGGTGTGCCTATAGTTCTGTATTTGTTAAAAAGTTTGGACATGTTTTTTTCCAAATTTTTACTTCTTATTCATGTGTAATTTAGTTAACGGATCGTAAAATAAAGTTCACTTTAAATATTACTTAAAACTTATTAAAAATTACGAGTGGGCCATTGAGGGTAAAATCTGTATTTCAAACTTGTATAATTCGCGTTTTATATTTATACTTAGTCTTGTATTTATGAACTCTCTGCTTACAACGTTCGATTTTGAAAATAATTTTTTTTTCTATTTAATTCCGTAAGAAAAATACGCTTATTCGCTTGCTTATTATTGTTATAATACCCAGGTGCTGCATTAAAGCTGATACAGCAATAAGCACAATAGCGAGTTTTCATTGATTCTTTTTTACATTGAGAGTAGGTGCTACCCATAATATTCTCCACGTGATATAAAGTGCAAGACATATATATCTGTCGAATTCCTCGTTTATTTTTATGAACATACAAAAATGTACATATTTTTATAAAGACTTGAACGTTATATTTTCCTGTGAATTTGTCTGCATTTTTTTACGTAATTAAAACTTAAGGAAAATTTTCTATCCGTTCTTTTTGTTTGTTTCGTTTTTTCTGGCTCAGCCCAGAAAGTTTTTTTCTTCAACAATCGTTGCTCGGTAAATGTCAGCGAATCAATCTGTTCCAAATATACAGCCATGATTTAACACGCACCATTCTTTTATTTTTGTAACACCGATGTAATGTCATGAATCATTGAATCCTTGCTTTAATTCATCAACCCTTGATTTAATTTCTGTACTAGGCATTAGTTTGGTAATTTTGATTGATTGATATATTTAAGTGTTTTAATGTACAGAAATTTATTATAGAAATGAAAATGGGTTTGCACAACTATTAAACAGTTAATGTTCGTCACTCTAAATTTACAAAGATTAAATCATTAAAATGTTTATTTAGAACGGGTGCAAACGTTTAATAGTGTAAAGTGTTATTGTTGGAATAGGGGAGCTTAGGGGATATATAGATAAGTTAAACATTAAACAGAATGGCAATAAAGGAAAGCTGCTCATTTTCTCATGGGTAAAAATAATCAAAAACTTGTTTTTTATCGAAGTAGTTGGTAAACTGTTTTAAAAAAAGTCTTACTTATTTTCACAGTCTGTTTATATAAATCTTTACACGTTTTAAAATATAAAGCATACTTTTTACCATCACCATTTAAAACAGTGAAATCGTCGATTGCACTTTATTGTTTTTTTGTTCATTTTCTTCGGTTGGAATCCATTCTTATCAAGGCCTGAATGGTAATCTTGGAACAGGATTAATTAATGTAAAAATGCATAAACCATTTAGTCTCTTTTTTACTGCGTTATACTCGTGAAATAATTCACGGCTGTATTTCATCCGTAATAAAATAAATATTTATATATGATATAATAATACATTATTTTTGCACTTTCTCTGATGAAAAAAAACAACTCTACCGAAATATTTTTTTTATTCCTCAGAGAAAGTGCAAACATAATGTATTTCATTCTTATTAAAAGCGCACATTACCGAAATGAAATCATTAACTTCTCTATAAGAAAAATGAGAATAAAATTATAGTAGATACAAATTAATAAACTTAATGATTTTTTTTCAAACGCATCGAGTAAGCTTTTGTGTTTATACATACCTTGAGGGTGTTGTGAAATATCATATTTGTTGTCCAAAGGTTTAATATTAAGGGTTATGAAATAGTTTAAAATCATTATCGTAAGCGTTACACGTCTTATTAAAAATTTCAATTAAAAACTATTTACGCGCCCTTAATCGCTAGTGCTGTCAAAGACATGAGTTCCGTCTTCAATTAATGATTTAATAATCCCTTAATATATATTTGTGGCCTAGTAAGGACTGGGGGGAAACAACAGAAGAAGAAAATGTAACGCTTGCCTGTTAGAACACTATATATATACAAATGTGGGCAAATTTAGGCATATATTATTGGCTTGAGAATATACGTTCTGTGTTACAAATTGTACAATTTTAACGATAGAATAGTATTGTAATCTATTTTCATGCAGTTTTGACCCATAGAACTAAACATTTGGGCATTTCAATATTCAGTTTGGCTAGGAGTATATATATATATATATATATATATATATATATATATATATATATATGTGTATATATATATATAAATATATATATATATGTTTCTGTAGAAAAATATTTCTTATTATATATCAATCCTTATATAAGAAGCTCAATGTAATTACAGAGCAATATATAGAATTAAATATGGTGTAATGGAAAAATATAATGGTAACTGCACCTTCTCTTTCAATTTCCGGATTTTGACCATATCAAATCACATTTCAATTCCTTTTGACGGATTGATTGTTGCTATTTCTTTTGATAAGTTAAGGGCATAATAGTTCACTAATTGATATAATAATTAAGTGATTGCTTTGGCGCTACGAAACAGATACTGTTAAGAATTGTATAAATCAACTGATTTAATAGAATAAATTATAGAATGGTCAACATCATGAATTTTGGAATATAAATGTTTGTCTTTATATGTATATATATATATATATATTTATACCCCACCCACACACACACACACACACACACACACACACATATATATATATATATATATATATATATATATATATATATATATAACATTAATTTCTTCGCCCTCAATTTGACACTTTTCTATAGGGAGAGGTAGCAAAAATTCGTTCCTTAATGAAAATGTAACCACTCACGCATGCGCAAAAAACGGTCTCTTTTGAATAAAAAAACTCTATGACGCGGTAATAGCTCAGTCGGTTCAGTAGCAGCGTCGTTATCTTCAGATTACCCGTTCGAGCCGAGATGAAAGATTTATTTTCGGTTTTTAAAGTTTGAAATTGGTTTTATAACGGGTCATTCAATTTTCCGTTTTTTAAAATTATTTTTACTCTGATTTTTTTCCAATACACTCCTTGAGAAAATAATATTCATGGTTAGCATTGTTTTTTTTTAAATTTACATAGTTCACTATAGGGTTTGACTGTTACATTTAAGCATAACGGTAAATTGACATTTTATGTAATTCAAAATCTCCTTATGAGTGATTTTAAAGCACTGAAACTGTTTACTCCTTATTTTTCCGAAGTGTGTGCGTGTGAATGGGTGCGCGAGTGTGCGCGTGTGTGCGTTGTGTGAGTGATTTTTTGTACGTATTTGCGTGAGTTTGGCAGTGTGTCTGCGTGACCGTGTGTTTCTGCGTGTGTGCCTGCGCGTGTTTGTGTGTATTTTTTGTGTGCGTGCGTTTTTGTGTATGTTTTTGCGTGTGTGCCTGCTTATTTCTATGCAAGTATTTGCTTGCGTGTATCTGTTTGTGCACCCCTGTGTGTGGACGTGTCTCGCTATCTCATGTATTTCAATCGAGAGATCTTTTTAAGATTCTAATCGTCCCTCCAAGAGAAATTGAAATTATTTTTCATAAGTCTAGCTGGTCGTATAATTACTGGAATAATAGAGATATCCTAAGATCCCAGTTTCGTTTTCTTTTATACGTAAAACCTTGGTATTCTGTTATCTTTTAACTCTCAGCTCCGTAAAACCTATGATCACATCTTATACTAGCAGAAATACTCGCGCTTCATGCTCCTATTCTCCTTGCCATGTTGTATATTGATTTATATTTGAGGAGATTATATATTAAAACGTGTCATGTGTTATCTAGTGGAGGTAAGATATTGTTCTTTTAACAGACAGATAATAAACGTATAAATCGTATGTATGTTGTTTAGCCAGGAGGACATGATATTGACTTGTAAACTGAGTCATGTTGTATCAGACTTATCACACAGGATATTTTTACACTTCATATGTAAGAACAATAATATATTCTTCATACCTTTTTTCTTGAAGAGTTCTTCTGTGCTTTCCCGCTGCTCAGTGACGAACCATGAAGTGATCAGCACCATCCAATTGAGACATCTGTTCTTATTTATGAAACCATAAAACAACTCTTTATATTTTTATAATATAAATGTATTACAATTGTCTTAAATGGTTTTCACAGGATCTGCAGTTCGTCTACATTTTCTATTCTTAAAGCCTACTCCTAGCTTTCTGTTCACCCCTGTCTAGACGTCTGTCCGCTCTGGTGGTCAGTCCTTAACTCTCTGAATCTCTCCAAAACTAACTACAGCATTTGTTCTCTTACGTCACCTAATTACGCGTCTCAGACAAACCAATGTCCACAATTAGTTATTTGTTTATTCAAAACCACAAAATAATGTGTACATCTATTTTCTATTTTCACATTACCTTTGCGATTCACACGTCAATCAATTCTTCCGCAATTTAATTGTTTATTCTTTTAATCATAATAACTGATCCAGCGACCATCCATCGCTCAAATCAATTAATAATAATAATACAATAACAATAATAATAATGTTTTGACCTTTACGCCGCTTGCCTTAGTTAACAGATACTGCGCTATGATCACTCCTTTCCCCCTATTTTCAAAAATGTACGTCATACATTTTTCCTATACTCCCTATTTTCACCTTATTCTTTACACCTGTGAACCATGAAAATGTCAGATAATATCTCTGCAATGTATTTTCAATATATTTTCACCCTTTTTTCAATAAATATACGGCGCACACATGTTTTCTATGTCTCCCGTCTTAAATAATTTATTCGGCCGGACCCTTTTTCACGGTCCATATGTCATCATTCAGGGATGTAGGTAAAGTAACCTCATGTTCGTTAACAGTTGCCACGTCGGCCATCCCATGCCAATTCCAATATCAAGGCGTCTCTCACCTTATCTAAAAAAAAAATTGACGACATCTGATCCGACAAATTTTTGACTTCTTTTATATAGGCGTTATTCTCTAAACCTTTAGTACAATTACAATACTTTAAAACAATAAGCGAACATTTTAATTAATTACTTTAAAACAATAGGGAAAAATTTTACTTCTAAAGGTCTTTCGTATCACCCACATCTGTTCTTTTTTTATTATTCTTTCTCCTACTTCAGATTCACTACATAGTGGCCATGTCACCACTACACGTCCGCTCTTTTGTTGGAAGTTCTGTTACTCCCAAGATTGGGCATTTTCAGTCATCCGAAGCTTACAAGCGGCACTATCTGCATGCTTAATCTATGTGGGTGCATTCTATCGTGCAAACTCGTTGCAGCTTCAACACCCCTTTTAAGCCCATAGGCCTGCAGTACTCCCGTCTTTATTGTATGCGAAGAATATGATCTTTCAGCCGTTATACCGGTCAGCTTAATCAAGCTACATACAGACGGCGAAAATAGCATTTTTAATAATCGAAAAACCTATTTAAATATCCCCCTTGCAGGGTCCTGTGAATCTCTTCCCCAAAAAATAGTTAACCGCCTACGTAAATTTAATCCTATCCCTTCTTTAAAATTCTAATTTGACTAAACCGACCATATTATCTTAATCTAATCTTCTGATTGTTTTTTTTCTTTTTTTTAAATTAATATTTTGCAGACTCTTGGAAAACAACAATTATACATTATATAATACAATATAAAATCATAAATACGCATTATTTCTAACAAGGAATATTAACTTCTAAGTAATTCCATAAAACAAACTTCTTCAGTCCTAAAATATGTTCAAAATGCCGTTAAAACTGGGAAAAAATGTTCACGATTTACATAAACTATCCATTGCTTCTGGCCTGAAAAAGAGCACGAATTCAACCAGTTCAAAACAACCGATAGCCATTTTCTTTATAAACTTCTGCAACGGTGTAAATATTTCAATCATGAATGACACAATTCAAAACAATTTCATCTGTGCTTGCTCCCGTTATATTTTCTTACAGTCTCTCTCTTTCTCACATCCGTCCATTGTTTTAAACGGAATAACGTAATTCTTTTTCTTCCTTCTAATTTTTACATTAAGTGATATTTTTCTTCTGTTCATAACGAGCTTATTTCTAATATGATACACATTTTTTCTTAAGTATTTTCTATATATAAAGTTTTACATCTATGTGCCTGTATGTATTTCTTTTCTTTCTTCGTAAAAAGGTCGTGCGTGTGTACGTGTGTATTGCATTTTTGTCTACTGTTCTTTCTTTTTTCTTTTTTTTCTCTAGACATTTTATCGTGTTTTATGTGTTTTTCTTGTCTTTTTTTCTTTCAACACGAAATCTTCATTCCATTTTCAGGACCTGCTTCCACGTTGTATCTTTCACAACCCAGGTTCGATATCGCATCGTCGATGCGAACTGGTCAACGGACACCAAATCAATGTATGTTGTATATTGATTTATATTTCAGAGGATAAATTAAGACGTGTCATGTGTTATCTAGTGGATGTAAGATATTGTTCTTTTAACAGACAGATAATAAACTTATAAATCGTATGTATGTTGTTTAGCCAGGAGGACATGATATTGACTTGTAAACTGAGTCATGTTGTGTCAGACTTATCACACAGGATATTTTTACACTTCATATGTACGAATAATAATATATTCTTCATACCTTTTTTCTTGAAGAGTTCTTCTGTGCTTTCCCGCTGCTCGGTGACGAACCATGAAGTGATCAGCACCATCCAATTGAGACATCTGTTCTTATTTATGAAACCATAAAACAACTCTTTATATTTTTATAATATAAATTTATTACAGGTGCCTCAAATCGTTTTCACAGGATCTGCAGTTCGTCTACATTTTCTAGTATTACAACCCGCTCTTAGCTTTCTGTCTACCCCTGCTAGACGTCTGTCCGCTTTTTTGGTCAATTCTCATCTCTATGAATCTCTTCCAAAGTAACTACATCACGTATTCTCTTACGCCACTTAATTACGTGTCTCAGAATAACCTAATGTCCACAATTAGTTATTTGTTTATTCAAAACCACAAAATAATGTTTACATCTATTTTCTATTTTCACATTACCTTTGCAATTCACAAGTCAATCAATTCTTCCGCAATTTAATTGTTTATACTTCTAATCATAATAAATGATCCAGCGACCATCCGTCGCTCAAATCAATTAATACAGTAACAATAATAATAATGTTTTGTCCCTTTACCCCGCTTGCCTTAGTTAACAGATACTACGCTATGATCACAACCTAAAGGGTCATAACATTAAAACTAGACATTAAACAATGCTATTTTCTTTGGTGTTTTTTCACTACGCTTTTAATTATAATGCTTTATGCTTAAATTTAATCATAACCATAAATTCACATTTTATGTACTTCAAAATGGCATGTGTTGTTTAATAGCCTTTGACCTGTCTATTCTTTACTAATTTCTAAGTGTGTGCGTGTGTGTGAGTGCTCGTGTGTAAGTACATGTGTGTGAGTGCGTGCGTGCATGTGTATGTGTGTATGTGCGTGTGTGCGTGCGTGAATTTGTTTATGAGTGTGTGCGTGATTTTGGTTGTGCATGGGCGTGTATGCGTGTGTGCATGTGTGCGCCCGTGTTCTTTTGCATGTGTGTGGACGTTTTTGCGTGTTTGTGTTTAGTTTGTTTGTGCGTTTGTGTGTGTTTCCGTGTGTGCGTGAGTTGGTTTATGCGTTTGTGTGCGCATCCGTGTGTTTGTGTGTGGGTGTTTGTATTTTTGTGTATGCGTGTGTGAGTGCGTCCGTGGTCGTACTTGTGCTTTTCTGTGCATCTGTTTGCGTATTTATGTGTGTGCGTCCGTATGTGTGCGTATTTATGTTTTTTGTACGGGTGTGTGTGTTTTTGGTGTGCACTTTCGTCTGTATGAGTTTCTGTTTGTGCGTGTGTGTTTTTTTGTGTCTGCGTGTGTGTTATTTTACGTGTCTCCGTTTTTTGTTTGTTTGTGCTTCCGTATGTTTTTTTGCGTGCGTGCATGTATGTGCGTGTTTGTGCGTGGGTGTGTGTGTGTGTGTGCGTGTGTCTGTCAGAGACAAATCAGTCTAGTACTTGCATCACTGAGACTCAGGCACGGTAAAGCGTTACCGGGCGGGTACTGCTATTATATTAAATTTTAAAAAGTAAATTCTCTGTTTAATCAGATAGAAACTGTACGTGGGAAACAACCCCTGTAAGTGGTTGCTAAATTAACTTTTATGTCGTAAACAACGTTTTTAATATTAGAGAAAAAATTATAATTCAGGAAAATACCGACTGATGTTGTTGTTGGGTTGTCAATATTAAAAGTACATCTCAAAGTAGCAAGTAATTTTGTTGAATTTGCACAGAGTAAACAAAGCATGAAAATATTCGAAAATTTATGAGTGATCTCGTTCTATTATTATTAAAATAAAATAAAAGTAAATCCTCAATTGATGCAGTTGGAAAGACCTGCGCTATACAACGCATTTATCTGTCATGTTTATGTGTTAGCAAATATTCTGAAAGATTGAAAATAAATACTGTGAATGCTTCTACACAAATTATTAGAATCTTAATGTATGGAGTTGCTCAAGCGACATTCCGAAAAACAAAAGCACGAAAATTCAGTAAGCAAGCCAATCTTTCAATCGACTAAAGTTCGTCAATGATGGAGTGTTGGTTGTACCGTAAGAATGTCGATAGATCTAAGTTTTTCTAGTCGATATACTGTACGGATGGGCGCGTAGTAAGTGATTACCGGGTGTGTAGAAGACATTTCGGCAATTACACAGCTCGTGTTGTTTTACTACAAAACAAAGCATATCTTTTTAAGTGTAACACTGTTTTTCTATGCATTGGACGGGGCGATTAAAGGGAATAAGATTGATTGCCCATAATAAGCCTGCCCTCGTACTACGTTTGATTGGCTATTCAATTATGCAAGCAGAACAAAATTTAAAATGGAGATGCAAAAACATGTTTAATTTTGAAACATGACATTTTCACATTCTTGGTTTCCATGATAACAGTTTCCTAACGAAAGACTTCAACGTTATGATTTAAGAATCCATCACAAATTAACTCCTTTAAGTTGATTGTGCTAACTACCATGGTATATGTTTGCTTTCAGTTACTAGAAAGATAATGGCTATAATCATTTAGAATAGAATTATAGCACATCTAGTGAAAACTGTATCAATCTAAATGTTGTTTTTGACCAGAGGAAAATAACCATTAAAAGTATATATTTTAACTGTATAGCCGAACAATCCTCCCATGAGAAATGTGAGGATATACATTTGTTTTCATCGATTTGATTAAAACAATTGATATCCAATCTTGGAGTAATTATTTTTGCCTTTTTATCTATATTTTAGATTGTGTATAGTTCTTTCTCTTGCCATCTTCTAATGACGATCATTTAGCTTCGACATGCGATGCCCTTAGGTGTTTTTCTCTTTAACGATGTTTTTATTGACCTGCTGATTGTTATTTCATATATTTACTTTATTCTTCTAAAATTGGTGAGTGTGCTCTCTCATGGTAAGTTTGCATTGTTAATGGTATATTCTTTAATAATACTTATACACGCCCAGACACGCCCCCTTACACTCACATACGCACACACACGTGTATATATATATATATATATATATATATATATATATATATATATATATATATATATATATATATATATATATATATATATATATATATAACCTCAGATAAATTGGATGTAACAGAAGAAGCCATTCATCCGGGTTTGTCCATTAGGTAAATAAATATTTATCCATTAAATTTGATTAGTTTTTTAACTTACCCAAACAATAGTTAATTTTATTCATATTACATCGCAAGAATATAAAAAATGTGTTTTCAAATATTTTTTTTTGCGTTGTGTTTGCCAGAAATAGTGAACAACTCAACAAAAAAACATGAAAAAGATAACTGCTATCAATTTTGCAGCCATAAACTTGTCAAATGTGATTGATTTTTCTCAAAAAGTTGTATATGGACAGGAAGCAAGACATAGACACATTATTACAAAGTCATCGTACCAGCAAATTAGACTTTCATTTTCCTCCAAAGGAAATTATACAGAACAATTTAGTGCTATTATGAGTTTATATTATTGCCGCTAATATAAAATTAAAATACATGGTTCTGTAACGTGTATCAAGTTGTTATATTGTGTAATACATCTCCACATATCTTTTGGAATTGTGAAATTTAAAAGACACATTTGCTAATTAGGAAATATGTCTTTTTGCATCTTGGTTAGTGGCGGTTGTACAGAAAGTATATTTGGTTAAAATTTCGGAAACAGAAGAGCGTTTTACACAATACAAAAACTAAGTTCACCTTTATTGTTACATTAGCGGGATTTTAGCATCGCCTCTCTTCAAAACGTCGTGATTAAAATTTATAAAACCAGATTCCTTCGTAATTACATGTGGTGTTACCTCACAACCGACAAGAACGTATTCACTCTTTGTTGAAGCGTTAAATGTACATGAAAATAAAATGTATGTTCGATAACGGAATTCTCCACATTTTTAATGAAGTTCCCTTTGAAAATTTTGTATTTACGTTCGAAAATCTTCTGATTGGGTGGCTCAAAATTTTGGCAAATGATATTTGTTTTTTCTTTAAAGAAACATTGTTTGGGGAAAAGTTGCGGTTTTATTGGTGATAAAGATATAATTTCATTTTGGTGTGTTGAAGTTGCCATTTTAAAATGTAATAATATTTGCAGATTCTTTTTTTTCTGTGATCATTTTCACAGTAACTTCTAAGAGCTAGATTGAATTGACTTAAAGCCATGCGTTTTTCAATCTGAGATATCACAGTGGTAAACGGCTTAAAGTCAATCGGCAATCCTTTTATGACCATGCAGATTAACAGACTGTTGCTAATAACTTCGCCATACATTCTTAATGAATTTTCTGTTTATATAATCTGTAATCGTCTCCGTTTCTCTGCGTTCTAGAGATGTCAGTTCAATATATAAAGATATATCTTTTACGTTTTCCTTTCAATAAATAATGCTCTTTTAATATGTTCAACACTTTGCAAACATCGTCTAAGGCTTCTCGCATTATCACAGATATACTTCTGTGATCTAAGCACTGTATTTATTTAACAAAAATAGTTTTATTCTTTTAAATAAACTCAGAGACGTTTCTGTTTTCAGGTTGTGCCTGAATTACTATGGCTAACTTTTGGATTCTTAAATATCCTAAAAATTTACTTAGCATTCTATAAAAGCCCTGGATGAAGTAAAACTTCTCAATGGGTCGCTGTTCTGTACAGGTTCTTGACATTATAATTTTGCAAGCAAAAACACCTTCTTGTGTTAAGACAAACAATAATGTGCTGGAAGCTTAACAAATTAATTTTTATGATAAATTCTGGTTTCTGATTGATCCATAACAGAACGTGAATTAATTTGATTTGTCAGTTCATATCGGCAACGTATGTAAATAGAATCTATTTTCACTCAAAATACCCGATTATACATTGTAGGGATAAGTCTCCTTTCTACTTCGGTTTCTGGGAGAATTGATTAGAAAAGTACTAGTCACTAATTCCTTCTTGACAACAAGCTCGTCAGGTACTGGGCCAGTTCCTTGCCAGTATCTGTTAGATTAAGGTACGCCGTTTATGATTCACCCACGAAGGTCCACCCTCCTTGACGTTGCCACTCGGCTTTCGGGTGGAGTAAGTTAATTACAAAATGTCTGGGACGCCCCGACCGTGGAATGACGACGGGATGGCTCAACCATTTTCTAGGCAATAGTGCCTCACTTTAGGGGAGCTTGCTTGACACTCCTCTTTCTCGGCAGTGCGTCACACAGTGCTGTAGTAGGCAGCATTCACATATCTACCCCATTATATATTATGGGAATGGATTTCCTTGCTGCTTCGATTGCTTGGAGACGAAGTAGAAGAGTGTAAGTCAATCATTGGTTTCTGACCATCAGCCCGACGGGTGTGTGGTCCTCGAATTGAAGTACGCCTTCTGGGTATCACTCAGAAGATCCATCCTGCCAAGGTTTTTCACCCGGCTTTCGGATGAGATAATTTCGTTGCTTACAGCCTGTTGCACCTCGACCGGAGAATACTGACGGGGATGCTTAGGTAATTTTTGTTAGTAAAGAATGCCCATTCTTTAGGAGAGTTTTCTCCACATCCCACTTTCTTGACCTTTTGTCACACAATGCTGTGGTGTGCAGCATTCAAATATATACACATATTTACATAGATTATCCTTGCTATTTCGGTTGCTATAAGATTGGATAGAAAAGGAAAAGTAAAGAATACATTCTTGACAATCAGCCCGATAGTTTCAGGGCCAGAAAATGGTCCAGTATCTGTCGGACTGTAGTACGCTGTCTGGGTATCATCCAAAGGATTCACTCTCCTAGGCCTTTCCACCCGGCTTTCGGGTGAAATAAGGTCATTGCATGCTGGTTGAGGCTTTCTCGACCTTATGTCAAATAATGCTGTGGTGGGCAGCATTTTAATATATTCCCTTGCAATTTCTTACAAATAATTTTTATTGCGATTTTTTATTGGAATTGCAGTTGCTATTATCCTTAATTGTTGTTGCTGTTGTTGTTGTCGTCGTTGTTGTTGCTGTTGCTGCTGTTGTTGTTGTTGCCACGTCACATTTTGACTGAGATTTTATGCCGTGCTTTTTTTTAAATGATAGTTTTTAATAAAAGTTTTGTAAAACTTATTTTTACAACCGTTTTTTAACGGTTTGGGTGTAGCTGGTTTCCTGGCCAAACGCATATGTAGATGGACAATACGGAAACCAAGTCAGAAGATGTTACACCTTCCGCCCAAAGCTACAACAACTTGAGTTAGCAGCAGAAAGTCGAAATTAATGTCACTAAATTCGTAGAGAGGGCTGAACATTGTCTGCATTTTTTCATCCACAAGGGACTCATTGTTAACATTACAAAATTGGGTGAAATTAATTTAAGGAGAGGCACGCAGGTGTTGTCGTGCATAGAAGTTTTTTTTAAGATGGAAAGAAGCCTCTCCGACACTCAGCTATTGTCCTGAAAGACATTATATCGAGTGTTAGTGAAGAGATCCTTTAGGGATGAAGTAAGTGAGGGGCCCATTTTAACGAAGGGGAAGCTTGGCTCGATCTGGATTCGGGCGTATAGGTCGGTGTGTCTCACTAAAGATGAGATTTCTCTGGCCTGGCTGATGATTTGTGATGCTATCCGGATAAGTAAGAGGCTACACATAGCTGTCTTAGCTATTTTGCCTATATGTAAACGGTGTGGTTATGATGTCAAGACTTTCTGCCAGAAAGGAAAAAGAGGAACACATGATTTGCTATATATAGACCAAAACATCCTAAAGGAGGTAAAAAGAAGAGGAAAGAATTTTGGCATGGCATGGATTGACTACAAAAAGGCGTATGACAGGGTCCATCAAGCAAGGATAATAGGATGCTGAAAAATGTAAAAAATAATAACGTGATTGAAAATGCGATGAGAACATGGAGACTGAAACTGACAGCTGATGGACAACACATAACAGAAATCAACATACAAAGAAAGGAGATTCACTATCACAATTACTGTTCATCATAGCCATGATGCCCCTGAACAATATACTGAAACAGTGCCAAGCCCGGTACAAGTTCTCTTACACGGAAGAATAAAATTGGAAATGAATACCTCAGGAGAATAAGAACACTTCTCGAAACCAAAATATAGTGCAGACATCTTATAAAAGTCATAAATACATAAGCAATATCACTAGCAAGATTCCCCGGGTGGACTAAAGAAGAACTGAGATAACTCGATCAGAAGACCAGGAAACACTTGACAATGCAGAACGCACTACATCCGAAGGACGACGTTGACCGACGGCGAGAGGAGGCTGGTTAATATAGAAGACTGTGTGAAGGATAACAAAAAAGAACTAGAAAAATACTTAATGCAAAACACTGAAAGAATAATCATAGCAGCGATAGAGACACAGAAATAATCAATAAACCATAAAACAGAGAGACAAAGGATAAGCCAAGGTAAGGAGGAGAAACAACAACACGGAAAATTCATAAGGATGACAAAATATGAAAATAACGAAAACCCTTTGACATGGATGCGAGAATGATACACAAGCCGAAAAACTGAATTCTTAATAATTGCAGCACAAGACAATTCGATAAAAACCAACCACATCAATGCAAAGATCGACAAAACACAAAAACACAGCAAATACAAACTCTGTGGACAACTAGACGAGACGATAAACCATACAATAAGTGAACGCAACAATTAGCCTAAAAATTATACAAGACAAAACACGACTAAGTGAGAAACGTATTACACTGGGAATTATGCAAACAACGAACGCACAGACAAGTGGTACAAACATAAGCCGGCAACAGTACTCTAAAATAAGAATGCCAAAGTGCGATGGGATATAAACATACAAACTGATAAGCCCATCCAAGCAAGAAGACCGGATATCGTGATAATTAATAAGAAAAAATCCTGTCAAATCGTAGACGTTGCTGTTTCAGTTGAACATAAGGTAAATATATAAAAAAAAGGAGAAACCGAGAAAATACACAGAGCTTACCAGAGAGCTGAAAGGGATATGAAGATGAAGAAAATCGAAGTAATATCTATAATAAAGGAAGCACTAGGACCAACCTAAAAACTTTGAAAAAAGTATGGGAGAAATTTAAATGAAAGAATGAATTCAAATTGAAATCAAAGAAAACTGTTGCAAAGGCAAAACATTAAGCATTACATCGAGCCAAGAACACTGAAACCGCATATCCATAAGTTCTCTAACCCAACCCTAGCCCCATAGCCACATAAGTGACCCCCAAATTGCGAGACCAAAAAACAAAGTAGCGTCAAGAACAAAGGAAAGACCGGTCGACTGTTCAGACCTCAGCTGAATAAGTGTGAAGAGAACTGGGAACTTGGGGAGGCTATTGCTACTCAAATCCCAGCAAATACTAATAGCTGATGCCAATGAGTAATCAATGGCAAGCAGCTGTTGCGATAATGCAAATTTAATTGTTAAATGTTATCGAAAGAGGTGGAGAGTACTGGAAACATTGGATACTTGTTGTCACTCTGCTTTCAGGGAACACTACATTCTATATTCAATGATATCTTGATGACCTGTATGAAAGCTCTTTATGAGGCAATAATAATAATAATAATAATAATAATAAGATAAAGAAGAAGAAATTAGAACAGGTAGAAGAAGAAAAGAACAACAACATATCAGGAGCAAATAGTGATTTGAGGTCTTTTGCACTATAGTTACCAATGCTGTCGTTATTATGTTATTTAGCCATAACATTCCATGAGCAATAATTGTTTTTTTTTTCTGTGTAATAACATTTTTAACAACATATTTATGTCTGAATTTTCTGCCTATGTATGCATCCGTGATACATCGACCAATTAAGATTTCGATTCATGATATAATCTCATGTCTACTAATATACTGAATCGATAAATTATTAGTCCAGAATTAAATTTAAGGTTAAAGACTGTTGTTAATTTCTATAGCGGGTAGATATATTTCTACGAGCTTAGATGCCTATTATAGAAACAGTTTTTTTTTGGCTTTGAGCATTTGTTGGCTTATGAAAATTTCGGTCCGTGGCTATAGTAAGGCTAAGAGTTACGATGATGGCTAAACGGGTTGGCTCCCAATCGCATATTTTAACAAAGTCCAACCTAAAATATAGGCAGCAGATTTATAACGTTTTAAAAATTAAGGTTCATGTATATATAGCTCGGATTAACTAGGGTAATGCTTTCATTGTGAGTGTTATTTGCATAACATTAAGGTTGATGCTACACTTGTCCTTCTTCATTTGTATACATCGTCATGTTTTGTAAAGAGAAAATAAGGTTTCGTAATTTAGTTATGTTAAAAATTAATTTACAACCAATTATATACAAAAAAGTCATCAAGCTAAACAATGGAATATATATTTTTTCTGAATGGTTTGTACGAAAACAAGTAGGGGTTTAGTTTCATTTGACCATTAACGAATCGAAAGTTCTTAAAATCCTAAAATTTACGGAACTGATACACAGTTTTGCATATTTTATATTTTACCAACTAATTTATATCCATATATATATATATATATATATATATATATATACATGTATATACACACATATATATACATATAGATACACACACATAAATATACATATATACATATATATATATACACACACATCTTTCACTAGATAGGTTCAAGGTGTTTATTCCATACAAAGCAAATCGCAATCAAAACCGTATCATATGCGTTGTCTCAATTCATAATGTTTTATCTGCAACATCATTTTATTATTAAAGTTTTATTCAGATCTATGTGACTGTGTTTTAAATGAATAGATACAACAATGAATCAATTAATATCTTAAATAAGAGCAGAAAAATGCATCGCTTTATATTGAATACCACTTAAAAGTATGTATTTCATGTCCAATCTTGTACAATAGACACAGTGCAATGAGTGCATCATAATGATAGAAAAAGCAAACAAAAGCGACATTAATGTAGTTATAGTAAGAATGACTTATAATTAGCAACATTCCAGTTGAAATGCAGACGATAACAATTTTTAAATAATTTTAAATAACATACGCTGACAGAAACGACACAATGCACTTTTATTCCCCGTTGAAATTTAGAAGGAAATTATTATCTGGTAAATAACAACCTTTTCTTCCATAGTGCTTAACATATGTCCATTTTCAAATAATGCATTTTAACAAAATGCATTTATTAGTGTAAAAACTCGTTTCTGCACGAACTAATATTTTTATTATATTATCATTTTGGGCTCACAAGGAGCTTTCACACAGGTCTTCAGAGATCTTTCCCTGAAAATAGTCTGTGGTGTTCCTGGAAGTTGAGTGACAACAAGTCTCCCAGGGTTCAATTACTCTCCACTTCTTTCGATAACGTTTGCCAATACATTTGCATTATTGCAACAGCTGCTGTCTATTGATTATTCGTTGACAGGTGCTATTGGGATTTGCTGGAATTTGAGTGGCAATAAGTCTCCCCAAGGTCCCAGTTCTCTTCGCACTTATAAGGTTGATGTCTGGTCAGTTCATCGGTCGTTCCTTCCGCCTTGACCCTACTTAGTTATTTGGTCTCGCTCTCTTTTTGTGGGTGGCAGTGATGTGGCAATGAGGGTTGGGTTGGGTTAGAGAACTTATAGATATGCGGTTTCAGTGTTTTTGGTTCCATGTAGGGTTTCATGTTTTGCCTTTGCAGTAGGTGGTCTGGTCCGCGCTTGTTGCTCCTATGTGTTAGTTTACACAATTAAGGAGGTTTCTTAATATTTTAGCTGTTTTCATTATTGTTGTTCATTGTATTTTTCCCGTCATCCCTTTGATTCCAATTTCTCCCATTATTTTTTCAAAGTTTCTCAGGATTGTTCCTAGTGCTCCTACTATTATAGGTATTATTTTGATTTTCTTTATCTTCATATCCCTTTCAGCTCTCTGGCTAGCCCTGTGTATTTGCTCCGTTTCTCGTTTTATTTGATATTCACCCTATAATCAGCTGGAACAGCCAAGTCTATGATTTGACAGGATTTTTCCTTCTTGTAAATTATTACGACATCAGGCCTTTTTGCTTGGATCGGTTTATCAGTTTGTATGCCCATGTCTCATAGGACTTTGTTATCTAGTTTTCAAGTACTGTTGCCGGCTTATGTTTGCACCACTTTTCTGTACGTTCGAGATGCAGTTGTTTGCATGATTCCCAGAGTAATACCCTTCCACTTTCTTCTTCTTCTTCTTGCTCTTCTTCTTATTATTATTATTATCATTATTATTATTATTAGTAGTAGTAGTAGTTGTAGTAGTATTAGTAGTAGTAGTAGTATTTACTCACTAGAAGTAGCCACACAGGCCATCAACAAAGAGTTTTAGAAGGACTTTTGGTGTTCTCTCAAATCTAAGTGGCAACACTCCTTAGATTTCCAGTACTCTCTATGTTAATCAATAGCCATTGTAAAAAAAAAATTGTTATGGTAACAGCTGGTAATTTTGCTGGAATTTTGATAGCAATAAGAAATTCCAGGTTCCCAGTTCGCTCCACGCTCAACCACCGGAGGACTGGCTAGTGCTTTCTCTTCTGAGACTTTCCATCGTTCTTAACCTTCCTCACTTATTTGATGTGGTGCAAGTTTATGGTGACACACACAAATAAATTTTGGGGTGGCGGTATCTTACAATTCTACAGTTTCAGTTTTCAGGAATCCATGTGATGCTCGTTTGTGGTTTACATCTGTATCCGTTTCTGTTTAATTTGCGTCTATAGTCCCTGTGGGTTTGTCTCCATATTCAAGGGGTTCCATTAATATTTCTACAGATTTCATTACTAGTATTCGTTGTATCTTCTCAACCATCCATTCGATTCTAATCTCTTTTATTCTTTTATAAATGTGTTTTCGGTATTTTTCCTAGCACTCTTACTTGACTTTCTTTATTTTCTAGATCCCTTTGAGCTCTCTCGCCAGTGTTGTGTAGTTGTGTAGTTGTTCCGCTTATTCGTCTCCTTGATATTCACTCTTCTACTTAAACGGCATAATCTACGATCTGGCAGAACTAGTTCTTCTTGTTAACTATTATGATATCCAGTCTTCTTGCTTGGATGTGTCTACCAGTGTGTATATCAATGTCTTATAGAATATTGTGACTTTCAGTTCAAGTACTGCTGTCGGTGTGTGCTTGTACAAATTGTCTGGGTGTCTAGATGCACTCGTCTTTATGATTGTCAGTATATAGCCATTTCTACCTGAACGTGTATATTTTTATATTCTTTTTGAGTTAGTTTACGGAATTATCTTATTATGTAGTGCATTGTTTACTCTCTTTGTCCTCAGAGTCCGCATTTGCTTTTTTCTTGAGGCTTGTCTATCTTTGCTTTGATGTGGCAGGTTCTATTTTCATTATCTTGTACGACTATTATTAGGTATTCAGTTTCCTTTTTTGTAATCATTTCCAAGTCTTTTCGTTAGCCTCAACTTTTATAATCCCTATAGATCATTCTTATAGCTACTACTTTACCGTTTTCTCTTCTTATGTGCCCTCTCTTAATTTTCTTTTTTATTTGTGTCTTCTGTGTCTCTTTCTGCAGTAATTATTATTTCGGTATTCTCCATGATATATTTGTCTAATTTGTTTTCTGTGCTATTTACACGGTCTTCTATACAGACAAGACCTCTTCTTATGTCTTTCCCTGTCGGACAGTGTCATCCTAAAGGTCTAGTGTATTTCATTAGTAACACTCCACACTTGCTTTTTCTTGGATTAGGATTCTACTATATAATTTAGTTACGAAGAGTTTTCCTGTTCTCCTGGTGTATTCTTCTTCTTCTTTCTTCTTCCCCTTTTCTTCTTTTTCTTCTTCTTCTTCTTCTTCGTCGTATTATTATTATTATTATTATTATTATTATTATTATTATTATTATTATTATTATTATTATTGTTGGCTCCCATGGAGCTAAGTCAACAAACGATCTGATTGGAAACCTGTGGTGTTCTCTAGAGGCTGAGTGACAACAAGTCTGCCCAGACGTCCAGTTCTCTCCACCTCCTTCGATAGCAGTTGCAAATGGATTTGCATCATCGCAACAGCCTCTTACCATCGATTTCTCGCCGGTAGTGGCCAATGGTTTATATTGGAATTTGAGAGGGACTAAGCCTCCTCAAGGTCGCAGTTCTCTTTGCGCTTGTCCAGGTCTGGTTGGCGCTCGCTCCTCGGTCTTGCAGTCCTTATTGACCCTTTTGTATCATTTTTTTGGGGGGGATCGGCCATGAAAAAAGTGTGGAACTTGTAAATATGCAGTTGCGCTTGTCCAGTCTATGTCTAGCAAGCGCTATCTCCTCGGTCTTTCAGTCCTTCTTGACCCTTCTCAACTCGTTGGTGTCACTTTTTTATTGGGAGGAGCGGTGATGAAACTATGAGGGGATGCATGGTGGGGGTGTAGAACTTGTAGATATGCAGTTTAAGTGTTCTTCACTCCCTGTAACGTTATTCGTTATAGTGGCTTCTTGTATTATTCTCCGCATTTAAGGAGGTTCCTTAATATTTCAGTCGTTTTCATTATCGTACGTCGTTGTACTTTTGCAGTTATTCCTCTGATTCCAATTTCTGACATTCTTTTTTCGAAGTTTTTCGGAATCGTTCCTAGTGCTCCTACTATTATCGGTACTATTTTGATTTTCTTCATCATCCAAATGCCTTTTTAACTCTCTGGCTAGCTCTTTGTATTTTCTTCGTTTCCCCTTTTCTTTCATACCCACCCTGTGGTCAACTGGGACATCAAAGTCTACGATTTGACAGAATTTTTCTTTCTTGTTAATTATTACAACATCTGGTCTTCTTGCTTGGATGGGTTACCCGTCTGTATGCACATGTCCCATAGGATTTTGTGGTTCTCGTTTTCGAGTGCTGTTGCGGGTTTATGCTTGTACCATTTGTATGTACGCTCAACATGCAGTCGTTTGCACAATTCCCAGTGTACCACCCTCCCCATTTGATCATGGCTGTTTTTGTATTCATTTTGGGCAAGTTTGCTGCATTCAGTTACTATATTGTCTATCGTTTCGTCTCTTTGTCCACATAGTCTGTATTTGCTGTTTTCTTGTGTTTTATCGTTTATTGCTTTATGGTTGGTTTTTATTGAGTTGTCTTCTGCTGCAGTTATTAGAGATTCAGTTCCTCGGTTTATATATCCTTTTCGAATCCATGTCCAGGTGTTTTCGTTATTCTCATCTTTTGTCATTCTTATGAATCTTCCATGGAGTTGTTTCTCTTTCCACTTCTCTTTTCCCCTTTTGTCATTTGTGTCTTTGTTTTCTGTTTTGTTGTTTTTTCAGTGTCTCTCGCTACCATAATTATCCTTTTAGTGTTTTGCATTATGTATTTTTCTAGTTCTTTTTTCGTGTCTTTCACACAGTATTCTATACAGATCATTCCTCTCCCGCCGTCTTTCCTTTTCACGGAGAGCCTGTCAATATTGAACTTTGGATGTAGTGCATTATTCATAGTCATGAGGTTCCTGGTTTTCTGGTCGAGGTGTCTCAGTTCTTCTTTTGCCCACCCTATAAACGGTCCAAGGTATTTTACTAGTGATACTGCCCATATATTTATACGTTTTATTAGGTTTCTGCTATATAATTTCGTTTCCAGGAGTTTTTTGTTCTCCTGAGGTATTCATTTCCAATTTTCTCCTTCATTTCTGCTGCTCTGATGGTGTCTGCTTCCAGAATTACCAAGTATATATAGTCGTCTTGTTCTCTTAGTGCCCTCATTTCTATTTGGTTGCGTATATTATTATTATTATTATTATTATTATTATTATTATTATTATTATTATTGATAATGGCATTTCATCAGAGCCAAACAAAACGACTTATTTATTTTGTGTCTGCTGGCTATTTATATTATTTTTGTTTAAATAACGCACACAATTAAGCGAATGAAAGACATGCATTTTCCAATGAAAACAATTGATCATCTATTCTCGTTTTGAATAGTAGAAATAAATTTGAATAAGAATTAAACTATAAATTCTGAGGCAATAAATGTGGAATTCTACAAAGCTAGAAAACTTCTTTCATTTTCCATATTCCGGCAAAATCACCATTCGCCCATGCATGTAGTATAGTTGCTATATCTGAACATTTTATATAGCAGATCCGCATAGTCTATTAAAGGCTAGCACTTGTCGCATTGTCGCAGTTTTTCTATCCTCGTTTTGATTTTATTAGTACTTCAATAAAATATGATCTGACGAACTTGCTTCGATGGTACGCCTAATAATAAATACCTCAGGTAAACAAAAATCTGACACTTTTTACAACTATACATTTGAGATCCTTATAAGGCGGAAAATATTCTATTTTCGAACTGTTTTCCTTTGGAATTACATTACTGATCATAGTTTTCCGGCTGTACTCACATCAGGCATTATCAATCACTTCAACAATTTTTTCTCTCGACAATTCTCCATTTAAAATTTCCGTATTTATCTGGTTTTTGATTTATAGCCAATCGATTACGCTGCCGTGGCAATGTACTTAGTTTAGGATGAAAATAAATTTGTAAAAAAAATATTAATAGAAAACAAATTTTCCAATATAAACGAGATGTTCGTTCTTTTACCATTTCTTAAACACTCTGAATACATTTCCTGATTAAAAATAAATACACTTACAAAGAAGGTACGTTAGTTACCATAGAAAAGTTACTCGACATACGTGTACGTTCTTTAAATTGGTTTACTAATAAAGTAGAGTTTAGTCCTGGATATGACCTTAAACTTTATCCGATGGTGAGGCCCCAGCTTGCAGGTTGTGGGGAGTGTGGAGCCACCCTTTAATTGCCGTTACTCCCAGGTCCACTCTGATCTATTGGAGTTTCGTTTAAAATAAAGTATGAGAAACATAGGAAAGACGATGAAATTTATAACTTTGATACTATAATATGAACTACTGGACGTTTAACAAATTAAGTATTTACGCATCGGTGGATAGTCAAAAATAGTAAATGATAACGTGAAGAAAAACTAGATTACAATTCTGTCACTATAAGGGAAAAGGTGTCAATGTAGTTTTTACAACGAACTCCGTGCCCTTTGAACTCGATTAACCCGAGAAGAAGAAAAAATCCCCCCTATACTGTACAGGTCCCTTGATGCAGGAAAATCTGCTACTCTAAAAGTTAATTCTCTCGAACAGCTCGACTTAGAAATACCCTATTTGGTCCCTGTTTCCCCGATGGAATTTAAATGAAGATTTTCGAGTATAATGTGAACAAAGATATTGCTGCTTAACTATGTAAATTAGTTAAACTTCCTATAGTCGCTCGCATATCCATTACAGCGCATATTAAGAAGTTTATTTAATACTTTTTTAATAGTAACAATAGTTTTTTGTTTTTAATAGAAACAGTAGAATTTTAAGGTTAATGCAGGAGATAAAACATGAACTTCATAGATATATAGACTAGATTATTTATAACGAGCGGTGGAAGCTTCCCTCTCCTCGTAAAAAAAATAAACTACGGTTGTTGTTGGTGGTGGCCAATGCTCAACATCCTAATGCTAAGAACGTGTTTCGGAATAGACACCCTAAACCTCCTCATGTTAAGAACGTCGTAGGAATAGACACGACTAACCTCGCCATCATAAGAACGGCTTTCAGAATCGACACTCCATTTTATGAGGGAAGACTATCCAAGTAAGTTCAACCTTGTTGTTTGCATACCCATCCCCAAAGAATATAAACAAAAAATAGGGGGGCATTGTCGTGCGAGAGAATTACGCTTTTTTTATCGCGCGTATGTACAACGATGAATGACAGCGCATAATGCATGTCATTATATCTCGAAAACTACTTGTCTCCAACAAAGTTGAAACAGATTGTCTTATTATGTTTAGTCTAAACCTATAGAAGTCTTCAGGTCCAAGGAAATAGTATAGTTGGTGCTAAGGTATAAAATTATTTAAAAAAAGGAAAAAGTTAATTCCTGAGCAGTATTGAAACACTTTGATGCAGGGGGCTACCACAACTCTCTTTTATGAAGAGATTTCGCACCGTTTCTGAAAATGTATTCACTGTAAATTCCACATTTTTTCTTGTATCACGTTAATTACATCGATGACAGGGCGAACGTTCAGATATAAATAATTAAAACTGACAAAATAACATGTTTATGATTTTTACCGTCGGGGATCAGTTTTAAATTACAACGTCTTACTAAATTGAACACATACTTTCTGACCATCACCGAGAGAAATATTGTTGAAAGTTAATTTTCTCGTTGATTGTCACAAAATACGTGTTCAATTTAGTAGAGCGTAATAATTAGGAACTCAGCCCGACGATATAGTTCATAGAACAGTGTTTAATCTGAAAGGTGAGTTTGTAATAAATGAGATTAGCGTTAATAAAATGTGAACCGTGGAATTTAGAGGGGATCAAGTGTCTAAACGTCCGCCAGAAATTTGTTCATATATTCATCTCATAAGTTTTTACGCTCGATCGAACGATATTTTATCTTAAATAAAATCATTAACGGAACAAAGCTAGCACGATTTTTTTTTCATGTAGAAAACAAATATTTTACAAACGTTTCCATAATGTGTCTGGAAATATTTTTTGTTCGCTAACTGTTTCGAAATACCGTACCATATCACTTACTGCTATACCAAGGGGAGATGTGCTGCCACGTCCTGGGCAAATGCTTTTATGTAATGGTGGTCCAACATTTTCCTGTTAATACTCGGTTACGGTGAACAGTTTTTCATCGTTTACTAAGAGATCAGTTCATTTTAGCATCGCTTAATTTAGGACGCCGAAACCTGATATAATAAAAAGTAAAGCTAGCACGTAATTTTTTAATGTAACACTATGTAAATTATGTTAACCCTAATAATGCGCAATGGCATGTGTAACTGTAAAATAAATGTTGTGGGTTTTTTTTGTAAATATTAGTCTGTATAGTAGAGGAAACGCTGCGATAGGAAATTAAAACTTATTTAAAACAATGCGTAGCGATTAATCCGCAATATTGATTAAGGGACGCCTTGTTCGTTTTTGGTATGTTTGTGTATAATCCGGAATAATAGAATTTCATGTTAGCAGCAAATGAGATAAGACGGGATGTAATTGGAGAGAAATCAATGTTTTTGAATAGCGAAAAGTAACGACAGTTGTATGTGTATGCGTGTTCAATCCGGTTAATATGCACGTCAGGTGAATATAGTTAATATAGTTTTATATTTACTAGGTCGTGACTGGAAGAGTGGGAAGACTTATCAAGTACAGGGGAAAACACGAACTAGTTCTTCTATAGACCATTGCAATGATGATGTTGCTCGGATGAAGTAAGATCGGATTATATTATAACGAATATAGTTGTCAGTAACGACGTTCAGAAGTTACATAAGATAGGGAGTAAAAGTTTAAACATAACACATTTGTATGTGGGATCTGTTATTGAAAAACTATTGTAATTTGGTACGGAGGGGGTTTCTGCAGTCAAATTATTATACATGGGAGAAAAACTTTTTGTTCTTGAGATATTTTAGGTCCTCAATGAAATGTATGACACACACACACACCCATATATATACTTATATTGTAAACATTATTTTATATATTTACGTATACATATTAGCATTATGTATATATGAATATGCTATTTATATGTGTATATATGTATGTGTATGATAATAACACGTATATATATATATATATATATATATATAATATTAATATGTATATGTATATAAATATATGCCCATCTATATATATAAAAATGTAAATTTGGTTCGTTCAAAACGAATAAAGCCATATTTCTACGTTACCAATTCATTTGACATTTTCAGACAACCCATCTTTAGAGTCGAGGCATATTTTTTTATTATTAAAATAAATTTACTTTGCGAATTATTAAAATATTAAATAAAATAAATATATTTTTGTAACCGTGGTGCGAATCTGTTCTGTTGAAAAAAACGGAACTTCCGGTTCGATTCATTTCACGGCCACGAATTGACGAAAGATTTAATTTTCTGTTTAGTAAGTAACAAAAAAAAAACATAATTCATTTGTTTATCTTCCAAATTTTTAATTTACACATTTTTCTTTATTATATAAGGCCAAAAAAAAGTTTGTCGCTTGCTTTTTGAGTTTTTTTTTATTTTTCGATATAAGATTGGTTGGAATAAAAAAAAACACGATTTAAAAAATAGCGCGGATCACTCTCTGCATTAGCACCGAAAAATGTTACTTAACATTTATCAATAATTTCTCACTTTTACAAACATTTGATTTTAAATTTCTTTTTAAATGACGACTTTTATCGACATTTTTTTAAAATATCCTCCCAAATGGTGTTTATTAGCCTCACCCCTCCAAAAGTGTTGCTTATTCCGAAAGTTGTTCTTAAGATTTAGAGGTTGGGGGGTGATTTCAAGGTGGACCTAATCTAAAAAAAAAAAGAAAAAAGTTTTTTTATGCGCACATACGTAACTATTTTTTATTACATTTTTTTTTACTTTATTATTTAAAAATTAGTAAATTTCAATGAATACAATAATAAATCGTTTATCATTAATATGTGTTTTTGGTTTTGTGTTGAATGAAACTTTTTTTTCATTACAACAATAATAAACCAATTTAAATCTTCCGGCATGCGTTTAAGGGTTACGAAATTATCAATAAATCGTTTAGTTACTAAGCCAACATCAGTAAATAAAAAATGTTACGTGCGCATGTATTAGCCTTGACTAGGGGGGGGCTAAGGGAGCGACCATTAAATAATTTTGCTGGTCGCCATGGAACTCAACGCCCAAGGAGTACCTAAAGTGGCACTTATGCACTTATGTTATCGTGCTATTTTTTAAAATAGGATTTTCATGTTAAATTCAAATTTTACAATATGCTTTTCTTTTATTAATTTGTTAAGTGAAAGTACAGATAACCCGGTCGGTTTCTAATGTGATTAAATCTCATGTTCGACATCTCCAAAACATCCAATATGGGGAAAATATTGCAGAAATGCAAACTTATTGTTTAAGATGTATGCACAATGGTACGCAAAAAATCACTTGAGGCTCTTGGTCTATCCTTGCAAGATTTGCGTGGCAATGTCAGACCATTTGGGAATGCAGTAATATTGCTTGCAGGAGATTTCAGACAAATGTTACCTGTCATTCTTCAATCAACACCAGCAGATGAAATAAATGCTTGCCTCAAATACTCTACTTTTTTGTTCCATGTGAAGACATTAAACTTAACTCAAAATATGCATGTCCAGTTGATCAGAGTTAAGGGCAAAATTCTTTGACTTTTAACTTCTGTAATTTATGTAATTTTATTTCCTTAAAAGAATAGTTAGTTTAAAATGTTTTTGCAGATATTCAAATTATAAGAATTCCATTTGACTGAGTGCATGAGCTATTTTTGCAGGTCAATACAAAGATGTCCATGAACTTAACGCTATTATTCAATGTAAAATTCCAAGTGAGGTAGTCAAATACACATCCATCGACACGGTTGTGAAAGCAGATAATGTGGTTAATTATCCAACAGCTATATTTGCCAGGGATGCCACCGCATGTATTGCAACTGAAATTTGGTGTATTAATTATCATGTGAAATATAAAACAATCCAAGCCTTGCAATGGCACATAGCCTGCAGTAAAAAAAAATTTACAAACAATATGATAGAAACAACCATCTTAACAGGACCTTTAACAGATGAATATATCTTCATTCCATGCATTCCTATGATTACACCGGATACATCATTACACTTTAGGAAATTGAACTTTCCAATTTTATTGTCATTTGCAATAACCATCAACAAAGCACAAGGAACAATCTTTACAATTGTGGGCCTTACAGTTACACACTGACTGTTTTTTTCGCATGGACAATTTATATTACGTATTTAAGAGTCACCAAACCGGAAAATCTCTATATCAGCTAAGAAAATGGAACAGCAAAAACTGTGTACCCATGCAAAATGGAAAATTAAACCTATAAGAAACATGCTTTTTCTCATTTTGGTACTTTTTCCATTGCGCCAATTTGAGCCACAGCAACGCGTGGCAGGGTACAGCTAGTATATTTATATAAATATGCGTTATAATATTAATGACCACAGGTGTGTGTCTATACATACACACACACACTCACACACACACACACACACATATATATATATATATATAATATAAAAAAAATATTTTTTAGTCATCGACATAAGTCCTGTTTCGTTGTTTCACAACTCATCAGTGCCGCTAGACTAACACCTATCCCAAGCCGAGGATCGAACCTAGAACTGTCGTGATGACAGTCGGCAGTTCTACCCCCTGACTACGGAAGCGGTGGCCGCAACTAATATGTCCGAATGTCTATTTAAATAAACATCCGTCCGCCACTCGTAAAGTGCTCAAAAGTTTGTTTGTAAACAAATCGCGAGCTTCGTATTTTTTCAGCTAAATTAAGTATATATATATATATATATATATATATATATATATATATATATATATATATAAAGAGAGAGAGAGAGATGTGTCTATATAATATTAAAATGTATAGGCACTACTTTTATTTTTATGTAACATAAAGTAAAAACACAACAATATCTATTTTAGAAAAGTAACTTGTTTTTAAATGCATTTTTTTCTGTATATTTGTTTTATTACGCCCCTTTTCTTTTTTGTTGAATGCGTTTTTTTATCCCGTTTTTTGCAATGTTAACTGTCGTTTATTTTACTTTTAGTTCTTCGCTTATGTAAAACCTTCAATTATTACATATTAGTTTTCACCATGTGCGCCAATGATGGCATTGAATCCTTTCTTGTGAAATAACGGTTTCGCTGGACTGATAATCTATTGTAAATAATTAAAAAAATGTTTATGTATAGTCAAATTGAAAGTTATCACCAGGCATTTTTCTGAACATTATTTCAATACAATTACACTCTCTTAGCTAAGTAAATACACCCCCCTGCCGATGAAGACTCCGTGACTGATTCTTATGGGTGGAAGGGCAACGTGCTTCCATGGAAAAACATTGACAAACTGGGTTACACTATAAAAAAGAAATATAGTATCTTCCGCCATTTTAACCATATAGTGAAAAAACACTATCTTGCACAATTTGTGAATTTCTTTGTAGAAAATTGCTAGAGTGAAATGCCATCTGCGACTAAAAAAACAAGCTTATATATGCAAAGTCGTAAGAAGCTCATACATCGACATGACAGGAGAGTTCATAAGAGATATAGGTAGACAAATAGAAATAAAAAGACATGTGTATAAAAAATATTTGGAATAGACATACACACACATGTATATATATATATATATTATTATATGCAAATATATATACATATATATATATATATATATATATATACATATATAATTGCATTATAAAAATAATAGTTATGCCGCTCTCCATGCGGGGGTACAAAATTGGGTAAAGGGAAGATTATTCCCAACTCGCATTTAGGTTAAATGCATTTTCGTAAATAATTGAATTCATTCAACACGTACCGCAAAAAACATAAACACAAATAACATCAACATAAATCGCGATATATCCAAGCATTCGTGCGAGATGGGCGTGCGGATAAATAGTATAGGCTCATTACCGTGGGGTCCCGATTTCACTTATCGTAGACGACGAAAATCGTGTCAGTGGATAATTATATTTTAAAAATAATATATATGGCGCTCCGCATGTGAGGGTACACAATTGGTTAGAGGGAAAATTATTCTCAACTCGCATTTAGGTTAAAATGCACTTTCGTAAATAATTGAATTCATTCAACACGTATCATAAAAACAAATAACATTTAAATAAATCGCAATATATCCAAGCAGTCGTGCGAGATGGGCGAGCGGATAAAGATTTTAGACTCATTACCGTTGGGTCCCGATTTCGAATCTCGCTAGAATCAGCCACTCTGATGTCGGAGACGACAGAACACATGTCAGTGGTAATCATATTTTAAAAATAATATATATATATATATATATATATATATATATATATATATATATATATATATATATTTATACACCTATTAATTTTTTATTATGTATTATGTATTATTCATATTAAATACGCTTTCTACAATTAATTTAAAAATAAAATACAATTTGGTTATATATGAGTCGTAGAATTGCATTCATCTGCAAAAGATCAAGCTAATTGCTACATTCTTGTAAACATTCATTAAAATTAATGTTCTACTAGTTCTCTCGTTTCCGTATGAGATGATTATCTTCAGTGTACTATTATGTGTAATTATATTCATGCAGATATTCTAAATGATTTATAATTGCGTAATATTTACGTAAAAAGTTATAATAAACACTAACCTCTTTCTATGTATAATGATGTATGCGTATATAAATATTTGTTTTACAAATTGCTTACCAAATGCCTCGGCCAGCTATTAGTCGATGAACATGAAATTTAATATATAAGGTATTCGAACCCATGCGAAACTGAATATTTCGGTTTTCGTGAAGAAAAATTGGTGTAAACATCTGAAAATTAAAAAATCAAAGAGCACATTACTTATATGTATGTGTAACGTGATAACTACTGGTTCATGTTAAAAGTTTTATTCTTGCAGCAAACACGTTTTTATAGCTCAGGCCTTAGTATCAAAAGAAAAAAAGTACATCATAAGTTAAACGTTTTAGTTCTCGGTCGTGGCTCACAAAACATTATTTTAATTTTTAAATCATTACTATATATTATGTTCAATATAATATAATAAATAATAGGACATCTACATAAATCAAAATATATTCGGTATTGCCAGGGGGCTTGCTAGCATGTATATATATATATATATATATATATATATATATATATATATATATATATACACATATATATATACGTTTTATTTTTATTACCGTATCTTTCTGTTAAGTTACATTATTGTTTCGGCTACACGGCCGATTTTTGGCCGTCTGTAGAGCCCTCAGATTTTACAAAAATGTTCGCTATTTTGGGATGAAAGAGTGGAAGAGTGAATGAGTTGGGATGAAAGAGTGGAAGATGAAAGAGTGGAAGAGTGAGGTCAGGGGGGGTTGCGAGGAGGGCGGAAGTGGAAGAGAGGAAGGGAACAAGGAGGGAAGGTTGGGGGCGTTTGTTATGTCGATAATGTTTTAGATTTGGGGTTTACGGAACTTGCTGGGGAGGATGTAGGAAGTTCATTTCTTGTGTGGCTGAGGGCATAGGAATACATGAGGGGAAGGAAATATGTGGAGGTGGGAGGAGGGGGTACTTTCAAATTCGAGTATTGAGCACTTTCTTTAGTTTTTATTAATTACAATCTCCTCTCTCTCTCTCTCTCTCTCTATATATATATATATATATATATATATATGTGTGTGTGTGTGTGTGTGTGTGTGTGTTGGAGACGCCCCTCCATGAGATTAATAGACTATCTCATGATGACACTCCTCTACTGACGTCACTTCCGGTATCGAGTACCAGGTCCTCGAGTCAGAGATTGGCACGCGAGCAAAGAGGTCGCACACGCCCCACCGTTGATGAATGGTACTGCTCAACTCGCTTTGCCTGTAATCTATGTGTTTTCCCAAAACTCCTGTGTTCCTTCCGTTTATTACCATTTAACCCCATAACAAACACATGATTTACTCAGCGTTCGGTAATACACTTTTCAGAATATGAAAGATTATATAAGTATTCCCACAGTCAAACTATGATGAGCCCAAATGAGGGCGAAACTCTATTCTTAGTCTTCGGTTTTGTTAGCTTCCATGACTCTTTTATGTTGCGGCATTTTCTTTTTTTTCCTGCGAGAAAAATATAATCTTTCAACTTCTGCAAATTTTAATACTAAACGCTCGCTTGGTTAGCATGTTTGATGACATCGTCCTAGCGAGTAAAAATTCCTCTTGTGAGACATCAGCTTGAGTTCTCGTTTGGTTGGACTACATCCCTTGTTCGAGACGAAGTGCGTCCATTCTACAGCGGGATTTCGCCGAAGTTTGCTTGATCTGTGTTAGTTAATAGACTTTCTTGTGTGTGACGCGTTTGTTCAGAGAACAGACTGCTTGCCTAACTGATCAGCTCAAATGAGGGTGAAACTACAGTCTTAACTTTCGTGTTGTTGGCTCTCTTGAATTTCCGTTTTTTTGGCGTTGTCTGGCTGTGGAAATGGTTCTTCTCTCTCTCTCTCTCTATCTCTCTCTCTCTATATATATATATATACACATATATATATATATGTGTGTGTGTGTGTGTGTGTGAATTTAGATAGCGCATGCTCTTGTAATAATCAGTAGAAATAATTTAAACCTGTCTTCAAGCAAAACTTATAATTTTAGACAAAGTTTTTTTCATAAAACTTATCTTTTACCTGCTAAATTTCAATCGATCATTTTCAATACCTATAATGGATATATTAGTAGCATTAGTATTTGTATTATTAATGATATCGCTTTTATTATTATTATTATTATTATTATTATTATTATTATTATTATTATTATTATTCATGCTATTATTGTTGTTGTTATTATTATTATTATTATTATTATTATTATTATTATTATTATTATTATTATTATTATTATAAATGTTATTGGTAGAAAGATTTGAAGGATGAAAAAAAAATTAAAAATGTAGTAAAAATAAACAAAAGAAATTCTATAAACAATGTAGGAACATCTCAAATAAAATTCTGAGATATTTGATGAAGCCACTTTCATGAATGACTTGCATCCTCAACTGACGGAATTGTGACAAGAAATATAATTCCGGAATGGAGTTAACACGAACGAACAGTGCTTTGCTGAAACGCTATATCAAAAGGCACTTGTCTTCCATTGATGTTGGAAATTCTGACGGGTAAATTTTGCAAGTGAGATTTACCAATGTCTGGAACAGCAAAGGATTGTACCTGTAGAAGTAATGTGATAAAAGCGAGATAGAAAAGAGTCAAATCCCAATGTTGATGGGACAAAACTTGAGATTGTAAAAGAAGACTCACAAAGTAAGTTGACAGCAACTCATATAATCTCGTTCCTCTTGACTGGATCAAAAATGTCTTAAAACATTTGGCATATCGACGCATATGTGAGATTTCTTGGACATAAGTACGAAACTATTGGCGGTTTCATTGACATAAAACGTAAAAGATATTTCAGAAGTTTACTTAAGTCAAGACTTTTTAGAGGGGCAGCTTGTCTCCAGTGCCAGTTCTTGTTTAAATGGTATCCTTGTCGTCTATGTTGCGAAATTTTAGAGCATATTATGAGTGGACAATTGGAGTTCTGCGTAAACTATTTAATATTTATGAGCGAGTATATATTATATGCAACAGACGAAGACAAACTCATTATGCGTGCAAGTAGTGTTCAGTAATGACATAGCCAAAGGCTTCGGTTGAATAAGTGTAATGTCTCGAATTGGACAGGAGGACACTTATTGAATGTATGTAAATATTGTGTTTAATGTAGTAACGTCAAAATAGATAAGAGTAAAAATCTACTAAAGAATTGTGGAATTAGATAGAATAACAAAAAGATAAAATAAAGTAAATCGCGGGAAAATGTATTTAAAAGAATACTACAGCTTTAAGTCAAGATTTACTGGTGAATGCAATATATACACAGTAAATACATGGAAAATAGATATATTTGGTATTTGATGTAATAAGAAGAGATTAAGTTTAAACATATGAGCAAAAACAAATGAAAAGAATTGCAATAAATAAGGATTTCTACGAAGGATGTATAGCGGTAGATAATATGTGATAAGATTAGATGGCGGACGATGACTAATGTGTGTAAAACGAGGCATAAAAAAGTAGAAAACAGTTTGAATAGCAGGAAAGACTATATAACCGATCTGTCAAAATTTAAAAAATCGCAAGAGACAAAACTAGTAAGGAAGAAAATATCTCAGGAAAAGAAGGAAGAAAAAGTAGAACTCATGCTGTTTAAGAGAGGAATGTAATGTCAATTACGTACGAATCTATCAGAAACAGTGAACAAAGATATAAATAGCGAGTATTGTCAAAATATGACTTAAACTTTAGGAAATAAAAAATAATATTTGTGACACATAGCAATCGCTCAGGTTAAATTATGTGAAGTGTCACATTAAAAAAAAGTCGTCTGTGTCGACTGTGAGGAAAAATTCAAGGAAGCACAGCACATCGTCGGAAGTTGTGGAGAGTTAGTACAACAGGACTATAAAATGCATCATGATAATATTGCGAGAACATCCATTGCAATATCTATAATCAGTTGCATCTCATTTTTGCCGTTTGAATTAAAAGCTATTACGTTGCAACATTTAATAAATAAATACATAAATAAAATACCATCTTCTTCCACAAACGGCAAAATGATCCACGTGAACACTATCGAACATGACTGGTATGAATGAACGCTGTCCATACTAGAAATTTTCAGTTTTTTTCAACGGTTTTCTTTTTCGTTTCGGTAGTTTTTTGGGACCAAGAGGGAAAGTCTGCTTGAAATATAAGAAAATAACAATAAAAATATTAAATACAAAAAGTAACATGGTTTTCATGCTTCATAAAACCCTCAAGTGAAGCTCGAAAGCCAGCATTACAGATGCATAACGCAGTAGCTATTGGGTCACGTTTTAACTTTTAACCATGCAGTAAACATGTTTTATTGACGGCACAGGCAAAATAAATCTTGGGCTGAACGTTGTGGTTTCGATTCTCGGTGGTGGCGCATAAGTCTTTTCTTTATACTTTTTAAATTATTACTATATATTGCATCCAACCTATGTATCTATGTATATATATAAAAGTGAAAATATCAGTCTATCTTTTCTCTGTGGCAGTTAAGGAAGACTATTTATACAGAAAGGCATTACTTTATATGGTCACACTATTTAATATATACATATGCACATAAACTTATGAATAGTACATGGGCCCGAGCCAAGCCAAACGGAACTGACTTCGAGTCAAGGTCAAAGTGTAGTATCTGTTCTTCAGATCTACACTTCAATTTCTTGTTCTCTGTAAGTGGAGGAGAAATCCTTCGCGACTGAGACAATTTTAATTTTTGTTCCTTTCCTCCACATTAAAAAACGACCCTGGTATCAAACTCTGTAACGTGGGGAAGCATTGTAAATAGGAATATATATATATATATATATATATATATATATATATACATATGTCTGTGTGTGTGTGTGGGTGTGTGTGTGTGTGTGTGTGATATTAAATTCAGACAGACAGGTTAGAGCCTCTCCGTTTGTTTTTTCTTTTGTATTTTTTCCCGTTCCCTTTCACTTATATAGGATGATTAATCGAATATAATTGATGTTACCTTCAATGTACCTACTTTAAATTATGGGAAACCAAATTACACTATCCTATTTTAATAAAAGATAAACATTCTGTTTGGATAGCAATACTCAAATCCTATGTCGTTTCAACCCTTATTTCTTTGTCTTTATGTCCCGGAAAGGTATTTACTTTTTTAATCATATTTCCAGGTATGTGCTTAATAGCAAAATCATTCAAAACCAGATTTAATAATTTGCTAATTAATTTTTACCTCTGCGGATATCAGCATGGAAAATCAATGTATTAAGGAAATTAATATAAATATGTTTTCTCTTGTCAAAACCATAAATTTTAGTTTTAAGAATATTTTTTGAATAAAATTAAACACAGAAAATGTAGATTATATATATATATATATATATATATATATATATATATATATATATATATATATATATATATATATATGCCGATAGAATGCTGAAATATAGTAACAATTTCTAAAAAAAAATTATTTAACATTCTTGTGGGACATAAATAACCAATATGTCAATTTGACAAAACAATGAGAATATAGCAAATCTTGCCAGGGAATAGGAATATCAAGCAATAACCCTTGATATATCCTTAAGTAACTGATGTAAAAATAGAGGAAGAACAAAGAAAAATGTTCAGAACTAGCTTTACATGAGAAACATTACAAAGTTTGATTAAGTATAAGAAGTTCATTTTATATTGGAAGTCTAACTAAATGTGACAAAAGCATTAGCCTACTGGATAATTGCTCCAGAAAACTGGTTATTCATGGTTTCTCCAGTAGTGAGAAAAAATGAAGCTGCTTACCTATGTTTACTTGTTATTATCAACCTATCAACATATGTCAGCAATAACGACGATTAAACACAGAATATGAAAATATTTCTACTACTACTACTATTACTACTACTACTACTACATTTCTTGTCATTAACACTCTAGGGACGCCACTGGTTATTCTGAAAGACAGAACTTTGATGATGTTTTGTGTGACTATTCCTAGGGCGTATATAATATCATTACTAATCCTACTAAGATAATATATATGAAAGAGAAAATTAGAAAAATATACCTCAGAAGAACATTAAAACTTATCATATCAATGCACAATGGAATACATCGAAAGGTTGATACTGATTGACTCTATGTTAAGAGGACAGAAGAGCAAGACGGCTGGTTTGTATAGAAGACTTTGTAAATAACATTGAATAAGAATTAGAAAAATACATACGACAGAACACTAAAAAATAAGTACGGCAGCTCTGGACACTGCACTAAATCATGATAGAAAAAGAAGACACGAGAAAATAAAAATGGGAAAAGGAACAGCTACATGGAGATTCATAAGGATCATAAAAAGTTGAGGCTTACGATAACACCTTTAAATTGCTATAAAAATAACATAAACTGGGAAACCGGAGTATTATATACAGCCGTATAAGATAACACGATTAGAACCAACATCAAAACAACTACCAACATGAGACAAGAAAACAAGAAATTCTGCTGATAAAGAGAGGAAACAATAAACCACATAATATGTTAATGCAGCAAACAAACCCGAGAAAAATATAAATATGAGAAAACAGTACACTGGCGATCATGCAAACAATTGCATCTTGAATAATCAGACAAATTAAACTAGAGCAACTCGGCAGCAGTACTGGAAAAAAAACCATAAGTTGCTATGCGGCATAGATATATAAACGGATAAGAACATCAAAACAAGAAGATCAGATGTTATAATAATAACTAGAAAGGGAGTCGTGCGGAATTGTAGATTTTGCTGTTCCAGAAAAAAATAGAGGAAAGATAAAAGAAACGGGGAAGCGAACGAAATACAATGAATTTGCCAGAGAACCCAAAAAAGATCTATAAAACCATGACAATTAATATTACACAACTAATATAGGATGAACAGATACAATTGCTGTCCTAGAAAAGGCGACATTATTTCATTTCCGTTTGATGAAAACACGTTTTCTTTCGAGTTGTAGACCATCTACTAGGTGATAAGTTGTGTGCGAATCTCAACAGCAATAAGAGCTTTCTACCATGTCTTAAAGTGTCAAAATCTTAAACGAGTGAGATCGGAGAGTCGCCGCTGTGCAAATCATGCTCTTTACCAATTCGAGGTATAACAACATAACCATTGCCAGTAAAATCAAAATGCATCACTCAATTGCCACAAATAACAAGGACGCATCCAGGATGATATAAGTTTTCAGTAACGGTTATCGTCTTTGGCGTGGTTTGAAGTGAGGGATAAACCATGCTAACTCATATTTTGAAATCGGCTTGAGAGTTAACTCAAAAGCGTACCTGAATGTGTTAAGTGTTCTCACTCCCTGTTGCGAACAGGTGGACACTGGCAAACCCTGGCTGTTGCAGCAGAACCCGGCGCCAGATTACGCCCAAAAGGACCCAGGTCTGACTTCAAGACAGCAACGACTTTGCACCTTTTTCTTCTTGGACCCCCTCCTCCATCGACCTGACCCCGCTGGACTCCCTCGTTTGGTCATACTTTGAGAACATCATCATCATATCCTCCCAAAACGCCAAAGCCAGCCTCATCTCTACCATCCAGCGAGTATTCGCAGATGCCCCACCGGAACTTTTGGAAAAGGCATGCCTTCAGTCCCGGACTAATATCGAGGAGGTGATTGAGACTGAATGCTTCTACACTGAATAGATGTCAGCTCTACCACATTATGAAGTTACCTGAATTGATTACTTCAATAAAATTTTTAAAATAAAGTTGTAGTGTTGTTTTCTTTAGGGTGACACTTTTATCCTCGATGCTATAGTAGGACCTCTAGGTACAATACCGTAAACATTGAAAAAAGGATAGGTGAGATAGAACCAAAGAAGTGGCTGCAAAAATATTAAAGAAGTCCCTTGAATACGGAGTCAAACACAAGGTATGAATTTCAGACACAAACTGGACAGACAGAAACGTCTTCAGATTAAAAAAAAAAAATGACTATCACTTTTAATGCTGAAAATAAAATCTGTATAATTTTAATGTACCCCTATGCTCCTCTGCTTTCCGCCCCTCTTTTTCAGTGGCATATACCAAATAACTGAAGAGTGTCAAATAAGATAGAAGACCGAGAACAGAAAGCACTAGCCAGATGTCAACTGGATGAGTGCAAATATTGTTGGGATCTTGCAGGGATTATTGCGACTCAAATTCCATTGGACTCCACTGGCCGCTATTAAGGATAAATCAATAGTAAGCTGCTGTTGCAATGACGGGAACTCTTTTGCAAAGGTAATCGAAAGAAGTGAAGAATACTGGAAATCTGGAAACACTTTTTTTCACTCTGACTCAAGAGAAAGCTACGCGTTGATCTAAAAAATATCTTTTATAATAGCCTGTGGTACTACTCCTAGTAAGTAAATAATGCTAATCTTACAGATAGATGCAACATTTTATAAAATTTAATAATGAAAACAGAAAAAAATAATGTTTTAGGCAGCCAAATATTGTTTTTTCGAACCATGATTACATTTACGTAAGATTGTAGTGTAACGCAGACGAAATTAAAAATATCCTATCAAGTGAATTTTTCAGTAATAAGCAATCAAGACAATATACAAATCGCGTATATATTACAATAAAAAAGGTCGTATAAAAAATCGCGTAATTACATGAACGAGATTCATAATTTTAGTTTTTTTTATTATTTGTTTCATTAAAGTATAGTATTCTTCCAACTTTAATAAAATGCCTTGATTGCTAATTACTAAAATATTCACAGTACGGGATACCACCTCAGCAGAAATAACCTTCTTAGTGACATTCAATATGGTTTCCGTTATGCCAGATCTACAGCAGATGTGCTACCGGTTATATCTCATAGAATTAGTGAATCTCTCGACAAGGGCTTTTTTCTAGGGCAGTTTTTCTTGACATATCAAAGGTCATCGACAAGGTATGGCATAAAGGCCTACTTCACAAGATTTCCAACTACGGTATAACTGGAAATGTTTTCTCAATCATTAAATCATTTCTCTCTGATAGGCTCATAAGAGTAGTGGTTGATGGGAAGAAATCAGACGCCGTCAGTATTAATGCTGGAGTTAAATAATTCGTTGAAATGTATGCTGACGACACGGCCATCCATGACAACACATCTAAGGCTCTCCTCTTATTGTGAACGCAATGTGCAGTAGGGAAACAGGTGGCTGGTCATATTTAATGCATCTAAAACCAATCTCCTATCTTTACATCACAAACGCTCTGATCCCCACCTTCCATCAGTTTTGTTTTTTTGTTTTTTGTTTTTACATTTTCACCCCAAACAAGGCGCATCGCCACTTTGGTGTAGGGGGCTACTATCAGGGCAAACAACTACTGGGGTACTATGTAGGGATTTGGGCAGCAAGATGTTGATTCACGTTGCACTTGAACTTATGCATGTCAGTACAGTTGGTGAAGCAGTGACCTGGAATGGAATTCCAAAGTCTAGCAGTTCTGGGGAAGAAACTACCGGAGTAGAAAGATCTTTTACATCTAGGGATCTCTACAGTGTGGGGGTGAAATTTTGCAGCTTGTCGGGTCTGTCGAGGGTGTTCACGTCGTGTGGGCCCAAGTGTTTGCAGTTCGTCAGAGCATTCACCATTAAAATACTTGTAGAACAGGCAGAGGGATGCAACGATGCGTCGATGGGACAGAGGCTGTAGCTTAGATGCCAGTTTAGGGCCTATCAGATTTGCGACTCTCTTTTGAACCCTGTCAAGGATCGAGAGACTAGTAGCCGATGCACCAGCCCAAATATGACAGCAATACTCCATACATGCGCGAATGGTGGCCTTATAGAGGTACAGGATACTTTCGGGTATTAGTAGTTTTTTAGCACGATAGAGAGAGCCCACCTTCCTTGCAGCGGCCCTGGCAATGCCCTCGATGTAATTGTTCCAACTCATGTTTCCTGTGAACGTAAGGCCAAGGAGCTTGAAAGACGCACTCTCAGATAAAGAGCCGTTGGCCATTGCTATAGGTGGTAGAGAAGGTTTCTTGTAATTATTGAATGAAACCAGTTTAGTCTTGGCGGCATTGAACGTGACCATCCATTTTTGTCCCCATTCCACTACTGATTGGAGGTAATCCTCTAGTGTCTCTGCCATTACTTTAGATATATGTTCATTTATTTTCCTGTCATACCTGCCATAGAGTGTGGTGTCATCAGCATATATACCCATCTCAGAGGCAATTTTGTCGGGGAGGTCATTTATGAATATCAGGAACAGTAGAGGTCCAAGGATAGATCCCTGGGGCACTCCCGCATTTATATCATATTGTTTAAATGTACGACCGTCGAGGACAACCTGGATATTTCTCTTATCTAAGAAGGATTTAATTATGTTAAGTATTCTACCAGTGATCCCGTATGATCTAATCTTCCTGAGGAAACCCTCATGCCATACCCTGTCAAAAGCCTTAGATATATCTAGAGCTACCGCTCAGCCCTCTCCCGCTTTGTCCAGTGAATGGTATATGCGTTCAGAGATTACAGTGAGGGTGTCTGCTGTGGAACGGGCTTGTCTAAATCCATATTGTTGGTCGGTCAGAAGTTTAGCATCTGTAAGGTGCTGGACTAGAGCATGGGTAATTAAGGTCTCAAATATTTTGGCAAAAAGTGGGAGAAGGCTAATAAAGCGATAATTTAATGGGTCAGTTCTTTCGCCAGAATTCTTGAATACTGGTACCACAGAAGCAGTTAAAATGGATGGCTCTCGTCTCGGAGAGGCTCCATGTTTTGATAAGCTTCTGGGTTTGACCTGTACTCCTGATCTGAAATGGAACACTTACATCAATTCTATTGCCAAGGTCGCTGGAAAAATGTTAGGATCCTTCTACCGCTCCAGAACATATCTCACTACTGATGCAAGTCTTTATCTATATAAAAGCCAAGTCCGTCCAAGGATTGGGTACTGCTACCACATCTGGGTAGGAGTTGCTAAAAACAGCCTATTTTGCCTTGACAGAGTACAAAATAAGCTTCGTGGCTTAGTGGGGGATGACCTTTACTCTTCCCTGCAACCTCTCTCCCACAGAGAGACGTGGCGAGCTTGGCGTTGTTTTATCGTTACGCCCATGGGAAGTTCTCGTCTGAACTCCAATCTCTGGTTCCCCGTCGCCGATCTTTCATGATAAACACCCGTCTAGTCGAAACCACTGTAATAAATTTTCCTCACACTTTAACTGTGCCAAAACAAAAACGTAGGTTCCATGAACACCGCTTCTTTTTTAAAGGTGCGCGCCAGTGGAACTCTCTTCTGTCTGCCTGTTTCCGACGACTACAACTTAGATGTCTTCAAGTCCAATATAAAAAAAATTCCTGATGAACCGCCCCCTTAAGTAAACCACTTCATCAAATGTCCAATACTAACGATTACTACGATACTATCCCATTGATTGCTGTACCCTCAATAACCCTTATCCCCGAGTAGTTTCAGGGCCTTGATAAGTGGGGACTTCCATGTAAATAATTATAATAATAATACATCCAGCCGATTGTTTTAGAATCGACAGAGAAGTAGCTTACCACTTGAGAAGCCGTTTCAGATTTTTGAGAAAAACGATTCTCGGGTTCGTATTCACGACATCATCTTCTGAAGAACTCTTATCAGGAGAGGAGTTTGGATTTCCAGGGTCTACGTCGCGCATAACGTTTTCAGCAAAATCCGTAAGTCAATCGGAGTCTGGAAACGTGGCAAATATTTTAGTGCTAGTGACTTATTTCGTCCATTAGAATGTCAAATTATCACATACGTAGGATGTGCTCCAAAATTTTCTTCTATCTAAAGAATTGGGTCAAACAGACTCCTGCCGCCATACTCTTTAATAAAACTTTATATTGACAGAGGCAAATACGTAATACGTGGAAGAGTGTCGTTAAAAATCGAATATGCGCTTGTGACGAGTGGCATTATTGTTGGCGTGAAAAAAAAATAGAGAGCGAATAGCACGCAAAACATCCTGTAGAATCTTTCGTCAAGACACAATGGAAAACTGCTATGATTACAATGCTGATAAAACGTGGTTGTATTAAATGATCACAACGGCTGTTTTATTTTGGGTGATAAGCAGTCGTTTTGCTGGATCAAATCGGAAGCTACAGCAAAACTTGCTTTAATTATTCTGATAAAATGATGTTCCTCGGTTAGAATGGATGAATAAGATAAAAAAAAAATAATCACCAGGCACAAGATCAATCAAGACCAGGAAAATACATACGAAATCATCTATAATTGTCGATGGTAGTTATTATGTAAAGATAACCTGATTATGATGCCGGGATAGTTATTTTTACAGAAAGACGCTAAAACAGGTCAGTCGTATGAATAAGAAATATGACAATTTTAGAATGGGGGTTGTCTTGCGAGGTACGGCATTTGGATGCCACTCAACGGACCTCATCGATTAAATATGGCATGTTTGTGACTTTACAAAATGTCAAAAGTATTTTCGTTTGCGATGTATTAAACAATCTTAATCGATTTTCCTTCCCCAAGGAAAAACAGCAGCAGCACATTTTCGTAATAATATATCAGCAACCATATTTCATTTCCAACATGGTCGTGAATATCTTATGAATAGGCAAGAAGTTCATATCCCGCAGTATAATTATATTGGTTATAACTTCTCACGATTAACAGATTTAAACATAAAAAATACCGATAGCTGATCCGTAATACAATTGTTCACGAGCAATGATGTCTCTATTTAGAAACACATTAGACTATTGCATACGCTTCTTTTTCAACTATATTAGGAAGCCTTTCAGAAAGGTTTAACAACAGAAAAGCGAACCACATATCTTCCATCTTCTCCTATTTCTGTTTTATTGCAATCGACACATCGGTTTAAATAACAAACAGAAATGTATTGCTGATACCTGTTTCAAAAGATTCCAAAATGTTTTTCAAGTCCTCCAGAATAGGTGTATCGAAATTGTAGGCATCAGAAATGGTTGATTTTAGTTGTAATGGTTAAGACAGGTGGCATACAACGAAACGGTAAACATGATATTCTGTTTGTGCAACTCTAACTCTGCAAAGTATCGTGGAGCTTCATCAGTGTTCAACTACTGATGTGACACTACATCTTAGTGGCCCGGTGTGTTGGTTATTAACATCCCCAGCATGACCAGGGGATGATTTGCCCGTATGCGGAAGGATACACAGAGATAAGTAACCAGAATGCAATCCCACAATGCCCGTCCTTTTCCCGATCTCTGTTTTGTCCAGGCAGCATGGGGTAAGACGTATATTTCTTTTGCTGTGTAAATAAGGGGAAGGGAGCAACCCTTCCCCTCGCATTATTTAATATTAGTTAGTGTTTAGGGGCCAATTGTGTTCTGCATGTTAATATTGTAATATATATTGTAAAGATTTTATAAAATAAAATAGCAAAGAACTTATATATTACAATTGTGTCGTGCTTTGTTTGTGCCTCTATTGAATGTCTGCCTTAAGTCAAGGGAAACCGGCTTGCTGATGGAGAACATTACAGCTACAATGCCACCAAAGCGAGGGCATAGTCCCGAATGAAGGGAACAGCCGCACCTAACATTCAAGGTACTTCCGTAATCTTACTTCTGACAAAAGACGTCTAATCGACAGATCTTCATACGCGGATCGTTTCCAAGACATTTAATGTAACACGTGGGTCGATTACACCCTAATGACCGGCCGATAGGTGTACATATTGTTACCATATGACTAGTACATGTGTTTCTTAACATGGAAATTAATTCGATCCTAAGAAAAAATCCACGAACAAAACCCAAAAATCAACCGTAGAAAATAACCACTAGTTTTAAAAACTAAACAAACTGTTCAGTTCAGTATGTTTTTCAGGCAGAAGAAAAAAGACTCTAGACCATAAACGAATATCTAAAACGCATGGTGTGAAATGTTTTTGACTCCTGATGGGGGTATGAGACTTATGATTTTGATGATCGTTTTTATAACCACCGGTCGCGCTAACCAATCAAGGAAAATCTTCCAAATTTGCTATGAAAATTGTCGAAATTTGGATTCAATCAGTTCGCCGTTAACTCCGCTACGGACCGCATTTGATTCTTGGCCGCCATCTTTGTTACTAGGAATTACTTTTTTTTCGGAACTGCACTGCTTCTTCACCGCCATCTTTGTTCAACAGGATGTCTCAACACTTAACATACGGTTTAAAAGAAATTGAAAAGAAATAATGGCAGACCAATACACACGCGCGCACAAACAAAAAATAAATGCACTCAGGATCTTCAAAACCTTGATAAAATCTGTTACATCTAAGAAGAAAAAACTTACATGCATACAGAAGACGCATGAAGTAAAAAGCGTACCACACAAAATAACGCTTGATCACGCGAAAAATGAGTATTGAAAAAAAAACCCTCGATTGCAAAAACAATATCACATGTATCCCTCCACAAAAAAATGGAAACAAAAAAGTATCTAAATAAGTGCAAAATGATTATATATATATATATATATATATATATATATATATATATATATATATATATATATATATGTTTCTGTTACATATGTATGCATATATATATATATATATGTTTCTGTTACATGAACGAAACAGAACAAAAAAGAAAAACCCCTTCAAATCGCATGCTCCTTATAAAGAAAAAGAAAAAAAAACTGGGATTAACGAAAAACTATTCCTAAATTTTAATTTGAACTTTGTTTCAGGTTCAAAAATGATGAGACTCATGTTGACTTTTTGACTTTGCAAATAACTTTACTCTTTCAACCCAGTTTTAGAAAAAAGCTGGAACTCTTGTTTTCAAAATTTCCTTTTATGGGCTATAGAAATACATATTAAAGGAGAAAGAAATCACTAGCTATGAACAATTGATTCTAGACTCGTTTCCTGTGTACTTTTTCAGGTAAAATTGCAATTAACGCTGATGAAGTAATAATACTTTTTGTTTGATAATTGTTTTTGCTGTATACGCATATTTTTAAATTGATTTTGCCTGTCTGATTTATCTTTATATTATTGGTAGACATTTGGATGTGTAATTTTTCATTGGGAAAACTACGAGGTGACCTAATCACCCCATACACACACGGGTTTTTCTTAAACACCACGGGGGGGGTTTAGAAAAGACAGTCAGCAGACTTAATTAAATGCTAAGATTAGATCATATCGAACGTGTGTGTGAGCACCTCTTATTAAATTGAACATAATGAGATATTTTATTTGTTTAGTTTTTAACTTGAAATTCATCCGTTCTTAGCACGTTCATCATTCCTTTTTAAAACACATACATGGTGGGTGGCGAGTGGAGATAGGTCGCCATTGTTCACTGGCCATGTGTAATGGTGTTGTGAGTGCTGTTGGTGAGGAGGCTACTCTGTCTCTCTCACTGCCCCATTCCTTCTTTTAGTCTTTTAAAGTTTTGGGGACGAGGAGCATTTCTGTTTTAAATTTATGGAAAAAATTGTATGCCTGACGGCAGTGCTGGTTAGGAGGTGATGGGAGTTTTAGTGCAAACTTTGTTCTCTCACTCACATGCTTCCCCCTCTCTCTCTCTCTCTCTCTCTCTCTCTCTCTCTCTCTCTCTCTCTCTTTCCGATTTTTGAGGCCCGTATGTGTTGGACGAATTAACTTGGATTTTTAATTTTTTACCAAGTTTTAAGAATAAAATTGTTTTAAAAAAAATGAGGATAATAGTCCACAATAAAAAATTTATAAATACAACTCATCTCAATCATGAATTCCAATTAAATAGCATAGAAAATTACTTGAAGAATGATGCCTGTGATTGTTCGCAATTGTTAAAAACAAAATTATACAAACATATAAGGTAAATTATATTTTCAAAGAAAAATTATTCGATTACGTGAATGTTCAATTCGAACATAATAATTCAGGTGATATCTGAATATTTTCTGATTTTTTAAGAATGGGTTATGCGGTGAAACTTTTGAATGATGCATGAATTCCTACTATTTTTTTGAAAAACCATTATGCGACTAAACTTGAAATTATATAAAATAACTTGACATGTACGCTGAGTTTTCAAAAAACTAATTACGAAATGAAAAAAAAAATTGGGTGTTTATCAATTTCACTGTGAAGGGTAAGTTGATTGAAGATGAGTTTCGATGATCTTTTGAGAAGATTAATTTAAATTTTAATAATGAACAAACGCTTGGAATATTTTTTAAACTTCATTGTAAAAAGTGGGTTAATTCGAAATTGATGATCTTTTGTGGAGAAAACTTTGACTAAAGAAAGAAAAAAAGAAAAGGAAGAAATAAAACATATGAATTTAGTGACAGTATGGTGAAATAGTGAGCTTCCATATTACCAGAGAAAATACGTCAATCAAAATTATTGGTTATGAGTTAGAAGTTACAAAATTATATACATTAAAAATGTCGCAATTGTAGACCGTAAAACTCGGTGTCTTTTGTGAAGAAACAATGGACATGCTGCCAATGTGAGAATATTTGTTCCCTAATTGTACTTTCTTAGGGATGTTTTTCTGGTGTGGAAATTGTATGTAAATCGATGTAAACTGTTTTATGAAATGTTAAAATGTATGTTTCTTAGGGAAATGGTAGAAGAGGCCATAATAATAATCACCTGGATAAGTAACACGTGATGTTTTTATTTTTTCTTTAAAAAAACCCAAGAATTGGGTGACGTGGGCAATGTTAGTTTCCATCGATTGCTATTTTGTGTAGAATTTTTGGTTGTGAAGGAAGTCATTTTTTTGTTTGTTTTGAGGAACAGCTATGTATTTTAATTGAAAGATCTATGTATTTTTTGTAAATGACTGTGATTTTCTATTTTTTTTAATTTTTGGTATTCTTTGAGGTGGTAAAGGTGATGTAGACGCCCTCAAAATTGATGACGTTGACAAAATTGGGTTTCCACGAAACTGTGTTTTGTTATTTGGAGTTTTATTGTTGGTGAGATGAGACTTTGTGAATGCTAATAAGAAGTTTTTATTTATTTTTATTTTTTCTATAATTGATATTTTCTCGAATCGGTATTGTACGAGGTTTTCTTGTACTTTACATGTATATTTTCGCAGAATGGAGGGAAGTCAATTGTGGGGTTTATTGAAATAATGGAACACATTTTTAAAAGTAAGAACATGTTGTTAATTAAGCAATACTGCTACTACTACTACTACTACTACTAATAATAATAATAAAAAGAGTAATGATAATGTTACATGATAAGGGCTGTTCCCTTTTCATGTAAGTATAACAATAGAGAGATTAGTTAAAATGAAAATAAAATGAGACAAAGCAGGAATCGAACCCTGGAAATAAGATTTAAAGAACAATAGGTTTAAATGGAATGTCCAGTAAATTGATAATTCTGATGAAATAAATAATAAATAAACTATTCATTGTTAAAAGAATGTGGATAATAAAATATGGGTTAAATGAATTAGATATGCAGGTTGAATTCCTTTGTGAAAACAACAAAAGAAAAAATAGGTTATTGGGAAATCAGAATGTCGGAAACGTGCAGGTCGCGCATGTTGATGGCACGGGAATTGTGGTCACGTTGGCTGGACATGCATGGATTTCTCAATATAGGAAGTTAGAGTTAGTTAGTTAGTTAGAGAGTAAGAAACTCAGAGGGATTTTGAGATCGACAGACGATAGTCTGGGTCCAGACATGGGAATTCGAACGTCTAGAAGCGATACGGTCACTTTGAAACTTAATATGTGAAGCTTTCAGTTCCTGAACGCAAAGCCACCTATCGGTCAGTGGAAGAATAAATGTTCATACTGTTTTTATAACTGCCGTCTCCTGTGTCCATCATTACATGAAAAAGGTATCGTCTATTTATGCGTACAAACTATTTGAAATTCATCATCTAAAAAATATATGTGTTAGAAAGTATATGTGTCTATTTAGGTTATACAAAAACTCCCGTTCATACGAAGTGTCAAAGCATAAATGCCAACCTGTCAATCCATCGGAATAAATGCAAACCTCTCAATTATCGATATGTCTATCTAGATATGAAAACACTTTCTCAAAATGTATTTATATGCAATCTCTCTCATTTATAAACTCTCAAACTCTCATTATATACTCTCTTGCTAATGTCCCAATCCCATCACTTACATGAACTCTCCCAAGACTCTAATCTCTTTTAAGACTCATATCTTTACTAATAAGAACAAATAAATAAAATATAACAATAATAATAATATTAAAATTGGGAAAAAGAGAAAGAAATAAGATTTAAGCAGTGTAAGAAATATAAAAACGACAAACTACTGGGTTGACCTAGTTCTTACGTTTGGGAAGAGGTAAAGGTTCAGTCGATATTTATTCTGATTTTCGAAATGATTGTAGAATTTTTGTGTGTGTGTCGTTTTTCTTTCGTGGGATTTTTCTCCGGATGCGTAGTCATTATTAGGTATATACATTAGAATTGAAATGATCTAGGAAAAATAAGATGAGACTGGAAATGGTTGGCTTAGAATAAATTAGAATTTTAGAGAAGGAGCCACAATAGCAATTACGTAAGCGGGTACTTTGGAGAAGTTGTTTTCAGGTGTGATAAGCCGAAAGAAAGAAATTTTCTTTTTGACGATTGATTTTTATTTTTTATGATGACTAACATTTTCGTATGAAGAGTAATTTGCTACGGAGATGATTAGCACTAGAGGTGCCCCTAATAAGAAAAAATACAGATGGGAACCTGCGATATTGGGTGCTTTTTGAAGCATGCTGCATGTAATGGCTTCGAGCAGAGGGTACGTCTCGGTACAATAAATTTAAAAAATCAGGCGTTGGAAAGATACGATATTTCCTTATGAAAAAAAAGCTATGAGAGTCAAAGAAGCGTATCACATATAGCATAATGAAGTGAGAGAAAAGTAAAACATACCGTACGTTGGTAAGTAAGACGATATAACCTTATATTTTTTAGAGAGAAATGAATGCGGGATGTCTCTGCTGGACCTTGAAAGCTCTGATGAGAGCAAAGAAAAACACAAAAATCGGGTCATTAGCTAGAATTTAGTGCGCAAATAGGAATTTTGGCGCAAAGGGGTTAGTTAGTTAAGGGTGATATTTTCTAAGTCTTCATCAAGTATCAAAGGTCCAAGCAAGGACATCCAAGTGAATCAGTGGATGAAAGGTATATTGTAAACTTTGGAAGCCAACCCCGAAGATAAATGAGCTTGAAGATCCCCCCAAATGATAAGTTAGTCACAAAACGAAAATAAAGCTCTAATTAATAGAACAACCATGCGGGAGGAAGGATCAAGGAGCATTTGGACGAAGAGTCGCCGATTTCGTAAAGAGGAAAAATGGGACATCAGTTTACGGCATAATGGTGTCTGGATGAGGCAGCTGGCGTGAGTTATAGGAGGTACTACTCTACACCCAGAAGGAATATGCCAGAGAGATCAGATATAGATTCTGGTCTAAAAATAAAATTATGAAGTCAGTTGGAAAAGGGCTGACTTGAGAAAAAAAAAATTCGTTTTTTTGTTATATGGTGTCTGATCTTTCTTAGCAAAGTGTTTGTATAGATATAGAAAAAATGTACTAGAATGTAAAAATTCGTACATTTCTTTTTAAATAAGGATGGATGGAATGTTAGAGAATGGATCAAGAGAGAGAGAGAGTGGTAGGTGTGTAAATTATATTGAGAGATGTTGACCGAAAGTCAGGATCAGCCGATCGGATTGCATGTAAGTCACGTGATCAAGTTAGCTGAATCGTGGAGATTTTGTTTAGACTTGGAAGAGGGCGGACGACTTCACAGTTGTCTCCTTCCCTTCACTGGGGCGGGGCGCTGACGTGTATAGAAATGAGACCAAGAGTACCACGCAAGCCAGAGATTCATTTTCCATCTTCTGTGAGACATCTGGAAAGGTAAATAACATCTATAAAACAAATTCGTTGTGTTGGAGTGAATAAACCTTCGTCCAAAATAGGTATCGTCTCCCCTCCAAGACAGGAGATGTTTCCAGATGGGCCAACAACCAAGACGCAGAAGGTATGTTGAAAAATACGTGTACCACACACGGCATATGAACATATCATTTAATAGAAAGAACAGCTAGACGATCACACGACATTAACTCTGACTAGACGATCACACCCGAGGCCCTTTATTAGAGATCACTACGCAACAATTATTTTTATTATTGTTATTATTATTAGTAGTATTGTTATTATATTAATTATTATTATTAGTAGTATTTCTATTGTTATTATTATTGTTATTGTTTTTGTTATTATTATTGTTATTGTTATTATTATTGTTGTTGTTATTGTTATTATTATTTTATTTCATTATGACTGTTATATTATTACAATTATTATAATCTTATTATTATTGTTATTGTTATTATTATTATCATTGTTGTTGTTATTGTTATTATTATTTTATTTCATTACTGTTATATTATTATAATTATTATAATCTTATTATTATTGTTATTATTGTCATTATTATTGTTAATGTTATTATTTAATTATTATTGTTATTATTGTTGTTATTATTATTGTTATTATTTTATTATTATCTTTTTAATATTGTAATTATTAATGTTATTATTATTATCTTATGAATATTATCTTATTAGTATAATTTTATTATTATTATTTTTATTATTATCAATTTTATAATTGTTATTGTTATCTTATTATTATTGTTGTTATTATTATCTTATTATTATATTATTTTTCTTCTTCTTATTATTATTATTATTGTTTATTATCATCATTAAGAAGAAGACGAAGCAGAAGAAGAAGAAGAAGAATAGTATTATAAAAATAATAACACGCATATCGTATATGTTGGATGTGTTTATAGTTAGTTACATATACATATGTTTGGTTGTGTGCATTCTCGTCGCCGTGATAATCGAGGCCACCTGGCGTATGTATCGGTTTCGCCTTTTTAATTTACACCAAGGACAGAAACAAGAATTACCCGACAATTATATCATCTGTGTAGGACTTTTTTCATATTTATTAAGTAGAAATATATATTTGACTTGCATAACTATCATCGTCGTTATAATCTAGGTTATTTAGAGTTTGTGTCGGAGGACTTACATTTAAAATTGAGTTTGCCTGATCTTTTTACCAAACATCGTAACCGAGGTCAACTTGCTGCACATATAATAATAATAATAATAATAATAATAATAATAATAATAATAATAATGGTAGTGATAGTGGCGGTAATAGTAGTAGTATTAATATGAATAATAGTACTAATGATAGTATAAGTAGTTGTAATGGTTGTGGTGGTGATGTTTGTTATTGTGGCGATGATGATGATGACGATGACGATGACGATGATGCTGATGCTGCTGCTGATGATGATGATGATGGTGATGATGATGATGATGATGATGATGACGACGACGATGATGATGATGATGATGACGACAACGATGATGATGATGATGATGATGATGATGACGATGACGATGACGATGATGATGATGATGATGATGATGATGATGATGATGATGCAAAGGTATAGCCTAGCATTTTGTGCCAAAGGAGCTCTGCGTCTTGATCGACAATCTTTCTAGAGCTTGTGTCTCGATAAAAATATGAGTTGGTCGCTACAATAACCACAACCCCGCGGTAAGGACATACCGGTTTGACGTACGAGAGGACTAACAAACTTCTACGGGCATGGGAAGCACTCTTTAGCTTTGTTTAACAGTAACCTGGAGATTGTGTTTCAATGAAACTATGATGAAAGGAACATCTATAAGTACAACTTATTCTTTATGATGAATATAGAGACAAATGAATTAAATCTGGAGAGTCCTGCACCTTTGGTGCAAGACTGCGACACTTCCTGGTCAGAAGTTCAAATAGGCAGCATTTCTTCCACTGGAGTATCGAGTTTGCCCAAATCCAAGGAAGTAAGTTACTCCACTTGTAGGAAATCGGTTGGCAGCGGAACGTAAACTGAAATCGGAATTGGAAATGTACTACTGGGATACTTCGAAGGAGGATGCATATTTGAAAATAAGCTGTTGAATATGATAAGACCAATACTTAGGAAGGGGTGGTTTACGCCAGTTGAAATAGAATCGATCAAAAGAAGTATATTAAACAGCCAATTGCACAGTGCCTCATCCGTAGGCATTGTTTATGCTGAAATCTTGCTTCAATCTGCTTCTGTTAAAATACTCTAAAAATGTCTCTTGTGTGCCAAGAGAGAGAAAAAACTGGCAGAAATCATACCAACGGGGATGGTAGATGATTATATAGTTTACAAGCAGGGGGGAGTTCTCACTTTATTATAGTGAGATTATCAGTGCAGAAATAATAGATAATAAATAAAATTTTCTGCATAGACCGAAAAAAAATTATGAGAATGAGCGAAAAAAGAAATATATTTTATTGCAAAATGGTGATCAGAGAAAGTTAAGGAATGTGACAAATAAAGTGAATAAGGTGTCACTGGAGAGAACAATAGATGTCAATGAACTTTTGCAGGCGTTATATCTTAGTGTGATGGTAGAGACGACAGAGCAAGTGACACAAAAAAGCTTTATTAACGAAGGAGAATGAAAAGGTAACTTTAAAAGATCAAGCTAAATAAGGCAGAGTTCAATTGACAGAGAAAAAATGCAATCAAGGAGAAATAGAAACACCGGATAGACGATAGAAACTGGAAGCCAAGAGATTTAATAACAATATGAAAGAGATAAAGCAGTAGATTATGGCAACAGCTTACAAAATCAAAAGGTATAATTGCAAAATTCATCAGTTTTACTACAATAAGTTCTTAAAAAACAGTCAAGTTTCTTTAGAAATCTAGAAGGAGCTGAAATCCAAACAGTAACTCCTAACCATTAAGAAGTAACAAAGTATCAGTCATATACATGGTCAAGAAGGACTTCCCTAAAGTTTATACTTACTGAGTCCCAAGAGCAAGTGAAACACTGTAATAGCATAAACAAGAGGATATCCTCATTTCTGTTGTGGATTAGAGAAAACACATGAAGTCCATGACTAAATTGGAAGAACCTTAATCTGATGCAATTCATGGGTACTGGTTGCAATCTTTCACGAGAATCAATGAGAGGTTTTCTCTTTCTCTGAGGGATTGTGTCAGATTGTGCTAGATACAAGAATATCTTGTAGTGGGAAGGGCGATTTTTATATTAGAATATCCTACAAAAGAGCCTTATTTCTTAATTATAGACCAAGTCCTTGCTTGAACTTGCTTTGGAGGACATGTACAGGGATAATCAATTCGAAAATATATGACTCCCTTCAAGTATATGGTTCACTACTAGTGGGACAACAAGACGAAAAAAAAGGTTTTACGAACAAAATACTAACTATCGGTTGATAAAATCATTTCAAAGAACAGCAAAAAGGGGAATAAATACTTGAACATAGCCTGGATAGATTACAAAAAAGCTTATGATATGGTGTCGCATAAAAATGTAAAAAATGTAAGGTAGCTTAAAATATAATAGAGTTCAGAAGGAAAAGTGTTTGCAGTTAGAAAACAACCTCCTTGCAGATCAGAAAACTATTAGGGGCAGTCAAATCAGACGCGGTAATTCAAAGGAATTCCCTTTCGCCTTTTCGCCACTTCTATTAATAATAGACCCACGTACTAACACTATATATATATATATATATATATATATATATATATATATATATATATATATATATATATATATATACAGTGATGATCATATTTATTGGCACGGTAAAATAAAAGTTAAATTTTGTCTAATAAATTCTAAAAAAGAGATTAAATTAAAGAAAATAACAAAGTATATTATGTATTTTTAACTGGCCTTTCCGATGCAGCAATCGGATTTTAGAAAAAATAATTAACAAAGGAACAACAAACATAATTGCAAAAAACCATTGTTCAAAATTATTGGCACGATTTATTTAATAATCAATTGTATAGCCTTTGGCCTTGATTACCTTCCTCAGTCGCTTTTCATAGTTTACAACCAAGTTGTTGCACTCTTCAGTAGTAATTTTAGCCCACTCTTCCTGACAATAATCCTCCAATTGAATAAGATTCTTAGGCTTCCTTTGCATTACCCTCAATTTAAATGTTCTCCATAAATTTTCAATTGGATTAAGGTCTGGGCTTTGTGATGGCCACTCCAAAACATTAATATGATTGTCCTCAAGCCATTTCTTAGTCAGTTTAGCCGAATGCTTTGGGTCATTATCTTGCATGAACCACCAACGACGACCAAGTGAGAGCTCTTTAGCAGAGTCTTTCAGGTTTTCATCCAATATTTTAACATAATCTTTCTTTTTTATGCTACCTGTGACCTTAACAAGTCGCCCTGGTCCAGAGGCAGCAAAGGATCCCCAAAACATCAAACTGCCTCCACCGTGCTTCACCGTGGGTATGGTGTTCTTAGGCAGGAAAGCTTCGCCAGATTTTCTGTAAATATAAGACACTTTATTATGGCCAAATAACTCTATTTTCGTTTCGTCAGTCCATAGAACACGTTTCCAGAATGCAACATCTTTATCAATATGACGTTTTGCAAAGGCTAGCCTTGCTTTCAGGTGCATAGGCTTCAATAAGGGAGTCTTTCTCGGACAACATGCTTTTAAACCAGCTCTCTTCAAAACTCTACCAACTGTATGTCGAGATACATTCACTCCAGAGGTGCTCTGTTCATCAACAATCTCCCCAACAGAGATCCTTGGGTTTTGTTTTACTTGTCGAACAATTTTCCGTTCATCTCTTGGGGAAAGAATCCTTTTTTCTCCCTGTACCCTCTAAACTCATTACGTGACCTTGCGATTTGAACTTGTTTATTATGGCTCTAACAGTGGATTTGGGAAGGTTTAGCTTCTTTGAAATCTTATCATAGCCCTCCCCATTGGTATGGCATGCTACAACAAGCTTCCTGACGTCTTCGCTGTGTTCCTTAGTTTTAACCATGGCGATTGAAAATTATAATTTAGTCACTTATAATAGTTTAAATAAATCGCTATCTAAAAATTATCTGAAAAAAATTATTCACTGAATTAGCGTTAAACAAGCATAATATGGCTATAAAAAAGTTCAGAAAGCACGTAAACCGGAAATTGATTGATATTATACTGATACTAAAAGAAAAACAAAGCCGTGCCGATAATTTTGAACAAGGGTTTTTTGCAATTATGTTTGTTGTTCCTTTGTTATTTATTTTTTTCTAAAATCCGATTGCTGCATCGGAAAGGCCAGTTAAAAATACATAATATACTTTGTTATTTTCTTTAATTTAATCCCTTTTTTAGAATTTATTAGACAAAATTTAACTTTTATTTTACCGTGCCAATAAATATGATCATCACTGTATATATATGTACGCATATAGAGTATGTATAATACCAACAGACATTCAAGGTAAACCAGTACTTGATAATAAACGACAGGAAATGAGAATGCTGCATTTGCGCTAAATTTTCTTTATTCCTTACAGAGGGTCAGACGTTAATATATATATAATGACATGACACGAGTGGGGTTTGGGAAATTCTTGTAGCCCACTACAACGAATAGCACGGCCTGTGAAATCAAACGAAAAGCCAACCAAGTTCTGTAAGAAAAATGTTTTTTACAGTTACAGCACGTAGCATATCGGTAGCCCTTACTGGATCTAAGGTTTGGACCAGGTATGACACGATGGTATTCTCAGGAAAATCAGATAATATAGAATCACAGATAATATAGTATCACTGGAGGAATACTTAACATACTTAAATGCTACTTACGTGAGTGAAGAATGCAGGTTATCCTCGACGGTCCTAATCTAAACAATATGATATAAATTCGGGAGTTTCTCAGGGGTCTATCCTGGGACCGTTTTATTCATAATATTCATAAAAGACCTCCATGATAAAATTGTCTCTCAGATGGGTATATTTACTGATGACACCATGCTCTATAACAAGCACGAACGGATAATGAACACATGTCTAAGGTAATGACAATAACATTAGGGGAAGACCATAAATGCGTAGTTTAATGGGGACATTCAATGCTGCAAGAACAAAGCTTGGTTCCTTCAATGATTAGAAGAAACTTTCTCTACTTCTAATAGCAATGGCCAAAAACACACTACCTACTACTTCTTTTAAACTCCTCATATTTACATTCACAAGAAACACGAGTTGGAACACATAAATTGAGATCATTGCTAAGGCTGAGTCAAAGAATATGGGGGTTCTCTACTGTGCTTGAAAGCTACTTACGCCTGAAAGTATCCTGTATCTCTTTAAGGACAATATTTGCCCACATATGGAGTATTGTTGTCACATTTGGGATGGTGCATTTGATACTAGTCTTTCAATCCTGTACACGGTACAAAAAAGAGTCGGCAGCCTGATAGGTCCTAAACTGTCATCTAAGCTTCAACCTCTTTCCCATTGACGAAATGTTGCATCCCTCTGCCTGTTCTACAAGTATATTCATGGTGACTGTTTGACCAACTACAAGCCCTTGTACCCTTCGACGTAAATACCTCCGACAAACCAAACAAGTAGCTAAATCTCACCCATACACGGTAGAGATCCCTAGATGTAAAAAGTATACCTTAATAGTTTCCTCCCTAGAACTTCTAAACTTAAGAACTCCCATCCGGGATACTGCTTTCCCTACATTATTGACATGTAGAAGGGCAAATCTAATCAGACCAGACATCTTGCTGCTCATCTTCTTTCATAATATCCCTGCAATTTATGCCCCCGATAGTAGTTTCGTACTTCAAAGTGGCACTGTGCCTTATTTAGGGGGAAAATGGAATGAAAAAATCACGTATCGTATATCTGTTATAACCCATCGATTATACGAGTTAAGCCTATTATAATATGTTGATATTTAAAAATTAAGTTCGATAGTGAAATCATCTAGTATCTTCATAATTAATATATAAATACAGTCGTGTACTAGCATGAAGAACGTCATGTACTGGAAGTAGGTTAAATGCCATTACGTGCGCTGTTCACTAGAATAACATGAAACCTTTACTGGAATTACGTAGGACATTTGCTGAAATTAGGGGTTACATGTACTGGCATTACACGAGTCGTTTACTTGAATGACGTGAGATTTGCTCTTGAATTACGCGGATCGTGCACTTGAATTACACTAGTCGTGTATTGAAATTATGTGAGATATGTACTGGCATAACGCGATTCATATACTGAAATTACATATAGCACATAAAATCTGCGTAAAAACGCACGGGAATGTAATTACTTTCATACTTATTTACTTGTTCTAACGAAAAATTAATCACTCAGATGTATATAGATACAGCTTTTCGTGGTCGAAAGATTTTCACTTTTTTCAGTCTTTTCTTCAGACGTACGAAAGTCTTATACAATAGAAAATAAATTCAGTAATTTTAACGCTCTGCGTTTACTGTTGTAACCAGCATATTTTTCGTTTATCGTTTCAAGTATTTTATACTGTGTGTCTTGATCATTTTGTGTCAGAAATGTGCGTGGCTTCGTCCTCAGTGTTGTGACTATGAAGGACCGGTAAAAAATAAGATGACAAGTTGATATGTTTACAGTGTCTAGTAGAATATGCCTAGCAACAATCTAGGATAGATCACCATCGCACAATGGCATTATGTTTATTCCTTATGATTGATGGTTATACCATCGGAATATGGTGGCGTTTATCCTGTACCCATAAGTAATACTTGATTATGTGTGTGATCTCTGCCGTTACATTTAAATAAGTGATGTTTATTATATATTGAACTATTCTGTTCATCATGTTTAAATATTCAGTACAAATTACTCGTACAATACACAATTATTGCAGAACAGTAAAGTGTAAATATAGGAAAAATTAACAGGAATATACAATCCACACGTGAACGACACATGATAACATCCGCTGGAATAAATGTCAACGTGCACTAATCTGAAGAGACGCCATGCAAACGTAAATCATTCAGATAATAATCTTTCCATTTTATTTAAAAAATAGATTAAAGCAAGTGTACGATTTCCCGTTGGTTGTACAAGGCAGCAGACAAACAAATCTCTTATCAAATATCTTATTATCTTCATCTAAGCGGTTAAGACCGGTAATTCTATGATTAACTACATGTAATCGATCTTGCTCTATTTCTGCCCGACGGCTATTTTACTGTCTGATTTCTGCTTGAAAGATTATGAGACAAGAATTCTTTTACAATAATGACAAAGAAAAATAATATGCATAAAAAAGCAAAGTAAAGTGTAAGATATGAACTATATACAGGATAATCTAGGAGTTGCAATAACATTTACAATTTGATCAAGCATATTTTTTTAAAAATATTAGAATTACATTAAATATTGGTGTTTAGTTACCTCCTAACTGAAAGAACTTAGACAACATGCCGGAAAAGTGGGATCAAGAAGCGAGCGCATCCAGGATGGGCCACTCTTATCTGCAAAAGGTGGCTGGGAAACCATGTGCGTATTTCTCGGTGAGGGAGCCTCAGGCGATTAGCAATAAAATAACCCTTTCTTTAAGAGAGAAGGCAAAGTCCGGGAAGGTTAACAGAATTAAACTCCCACCGCAAAATCAACAGGGCTCGGATCATTATAGGAATAGTCTAATCTATGTTTATTTTGTCGGGTCAGTATAAAGTTCCCTAGTCGAGTTACAATGAATATTGCACTGACTTTTTACGAGGCTTGATCTAACGCTATGCGAGTATATTTACATCGCTTCCCATATTGGAAAATTACATTTAAAATTAATGTCATTTTATGAAATAACTGCCATTTTTTTATAGAACGATACTAATACAGTAATTCAGCTGTTATCAATTTTGTGTAAGAAATTATTTGCTAGAGAAAATAAATAAGAACGTGAATAAGAGGTAATATATTGTTTTACTAAAATAATTTGTTTTTCGACTTACATGAACATATGTTGTAAAGAATATGTAAATAATATCTAACTTCTAATTCAAATGTACTCTGGTAATTTATCTTACGAATAAAAAAGGTTTCGTCGACGCATGCTAAGCATAACTAAAGAAACATCACTATTGCTTTTTAGACCATCTAACAACATTTAACACAATCATATAATATTACAACGGCGTGTTCTAAATGAATAGGCGATTATCGTTAACCCATAATGTTGAAAAACTACTGACAGAAGTGGCACCAGTAAAACGAACGCTGTTTCTGCTAAAGACAGCATTTTTCTATATAGTCACCACGCATTGTAATGCACTTTTGAAAACCTCTATGAAGCTATAGTCGGAAAAGAACGAAGCACACTGATTTGCTCGCATCCTATCTCTTACTTTGTAATCTACGAACCCATCTCCTAAGTGAGCTGATATCAACTAAATCTACCTCACATACCTTCTATAAGGGTCGGTTAATATGGAGCGTTCTAGTTTTTCTGTATAGAAGAATATAATAACGCATCTCTGTTTCTGGCGCATGTTCATGACAACGGTTGCTTTCTTAGATTCTTACACCGTCATCATTTGCAACAGAGAAATGAAATTTTTAGGTATTGGATGCCTAAGTTCATTTATCAAAACAATGCGGTTTATAATCGAATCTATTCAATTATTCAGGACAAATAATAATACTACATGTTTAAAGTTGACAGATTTGCCCTTTGCAGACTCTACCAAACAACTCGGCCACTTTTTGGCGTAAACACTTGAAGTTTTCGATGTAGGTTACCTGGACATTAGTAAAACTTTTTAATATATATAAACATATGCACATAAAGTTCTGAACAGTACATACATCCCGAGCAAAGCCGGGCTGAATTCCTAGTATATATATAAATATATATATATATATATATATATATATATATATATATATATATATATATATATATAAGGAACTGGATGTATGTGTGAGTTCATTCGCTATTGACTCAGAAAAGCCGTGACCCATTTTATTTAAAAAATCACAGGAATGTACTTAATATATGTGAGAGTTTTATTATGTACTTTTTCTCATCGAAATGCGTCTAATAACTATCGAAAATCGATAATCGAAAAAATCTAATTGAAGAAGATTCAATTTCGATCAAAATTAACAGTGTTATATCACCTAATATCACAAGTTCTATCAACTCACAAGCAGAAGGTTCAGACTATAAAATCTACTGTAGATTCATTTATAAGTTTTATGAGGCAAGGGCGCGTTCTAAATGAATGCGTGTTTTAACCCCAGTTGAAACATTACCCTTGTCTTTTGTACGTTAAACAGTAATTCAAGTGCTTACATAAAATAATTTGCAAAAATATGTAGTTGAAGTATTCTGCTTAGTGAATAATTTTACTATGCTGCTTTCCTTTTATAGTTTTTAACTTTAAGGGAAGTTATTATTTACAGATAATTTTATAAAATAACACTGGATTTTCTTCAGTGAAATGTACAATACAATGCCTTATTTACTAAGGCATTGCGGATTCAATGTGAAAATTTCTCCCGGTACTTCCTGGAGTAGGAGTCATATAGTAGCGAAAGCAATTAATCACTTTGCTTACAAAATGGGCACTTTCACCGAATTCGATGACATAAAAATGTTGAGAGTGTAGAAGTTTGTTAATCGTAATTTAATACCGGAACGCGTTGGGCCTTTTTGCTGGTCTATCTATATAAAGTATTCAAGTGTTTAATTTAAATTGTACGAGAGGTGTGCAATAAGTAATGCCCCTGCCCACTTTCAGTTGTTTGATCTAGCTGAAATTTTGCATGTGCAATGATTTATATATCTACGGTTTATATGGCAAATAACACCTCTGAACTAATTGCGGTTTCTGTTTTACAGGTGTTTGACTGAGCCAGGTGTGAAATGGAGCCTGTTGAATGTCGAGCAGTGATCAGGTTTTTGTATTTGAAAGAGGCAAACCCCAGGAGACTTTCCATGAAATGAAAGAAACTTATGGTAATAATACCCCATCATATGACCTTGTAAAACGCGAATATCGTGAATTCAAACATGGCCGGGAGTCTGGTCGCCCACCTCCTGCCGTTGATAAGCCATCTGTCCGTCAAGTTGAGGCTGGAATTTTGGAAGATTGGCGCATTACTATTCGAAAATAGCCATGATTTCAAGATAAGTACAGGGTCTGTGGAAACTATAATTCATGACTAATTGCATATGCATAAGGTGTCTGCCAGATGGATTCCCAGGTTGCTCACACTATTCCAGAAGCGAGAACGCGTCAAGTGCTCGAGGATGAATTTGGAGATGTGTCAAGAAGATGAGTCAAAGTTTATCAAAAGACTGATTATACAGGATTAAACATGGGTCCATCGCTATGATCCAGAGACCAAAGCCCATTAAATGCAGTGGAAGCACTTGGACTCACCAGCTCCAAAGAAGACAAGGGTGCAGCCCTCTGCTGGCAAGGTCATGCTCCTGGGACCAGAAGTGAGTTGTGATGACAGATTTCCTGGCAAAGGGTATCACAATTACAAGAACCTATTATGCTTCACTTTTGCGGAAATCAAAAGGCGGGGCAAGATCAGCAAAGGTACCATCCTGCTGCAGGACAATGCTCCGGTCCACAACTCGCATGTCGTCAGATCAGAAGCACAGGCATGTGGTTATGAAATCCTCGCCCATCCTCCCTACTCTCCTGATTTGGCACCCTCTGCCTTTCACCTCTTCCCAGCCATGTAGATGTTTTTGAAAGGAAAGCGTTTCCCAGATGATGCAGCTTTGATTTCTGAAGTCACGTCGTGGTTGGAGGACCAACCTGTGGTGTTCTACAAAAACGGTCTCCAGAGCTAAATCAAACGATTGGAGAAATGCATAACACTAGGCGGTTCCTATGTAGAGAAAGACTAATAACTGTGCCAAGTGTCGTTGCTCTACTACTATGGGAAGTGGGTCAGGGGCATTACTTATTGTAAACTACTCGTACAGTTAATTGTTTTATCTTTAGTGATTCGACGTGAAGTAGCCAAGGAAATATTTATATGCCTATCTGTCCCCATTATTCTTTTTATTTCCCTTAATGGAGTATTCTTATAACAGAATAAGTAATCAACACATATATAGCTAACACCGTGTTCTATTTCTTCTTGAATTACTTTTAGACGTGGCCATATAGCGAAGAAAACTAGTCTTCTGATGACATTACAATACATAAAATCTATCCAGCAGACAATTCATGCTATCTGGAAAAGTAATGACCGATGTGATGAGATAGTAAAAATGATCGAATATTGATTAACCGTCTTCCTTTAATGTTTTACATACATAGTTTTAAGCACCTACTTATTTGGTAATCGTATCAAAATTCACAAAGAAAGTGTCGACTATATGCATTTTTATGTGCCGTTATTTGCTTGACCAAAATTAATAAATGTGCTTAATTTGATTTGCCAAATAACTTAATTAATACAATTTCTAAAATGTGTGTATTTTTATCTGCTAGCTTTACTTACGCTCATGAATCATTTTTTTTTTTTAAACTATATTAAAATTATGTCGTTCCCTCTCTGGGTGGATCATATTTATGAGACGAATGTACGACCAGTCGTCAATAAATTTAAAATATCCATGTTACTGAAATTGTTTGATGATTCGAAAAAAACTAGTAAATATTTCTAGTTTATTACTAGTAGTTCAGCCCGGCTTTGCTCAGGCTCTATGTACTGTTCATAACTTTATCTATTTATATATTAATAAGTGTGCATATGTGCGTTACTGTCATTCTATATAATAGGTTTACTTAACTACCATCGAGAACAGTTGGTAAGAACAGGCAGAGGTCAATATTTCTTAAACTTTGACCCTATTTTGACTAAATTACATTCATTGTTTTGGGCTCAAATCAAGTTCCAATTTTGACTCATGTCCAAGTAACCTACAATTTCACGTGTTTAGACCCAAAATTGGCGAAGGCGATCTACAATCGAGACGTTTTGGTAGTGAAACATTTGTCCAAAACTGATTTAAAGCTTGCTGCAGGTCTGAATACAGTTTATGTATAGTTTCAAATGTTTTGGCCTAAAATTAGCTGAATAGTTTGCTAGAGAGCGTAAAGGTAATCATTTGAAGTTTGATCCCTTGGCAGACAAATTTTCAGCAAAGAACGATTAAGAAGCTTGTCCTATGTCTGAATACACTTTATGTAAAATCTTAAATATTTAGACAAAAAATTGGCTGAGTAATTTGGAAGAGACCGCAGAGGTCAATTTTTTAAAAATTTGACCCCACTTTTGACCCCTAAGCATTTATTGTTTTGGCTTCAAATCATATTATAAAGTGTGTTCCCTGCCCAAAGAACTTATATCTAAAATTTCAAGTGTTTAGGCCCAGAATTAACGTAGGAATTTGGTAGATTTTTCAAAGTAAAATCGTTGAACATTTGACGCATTAACAGCCAAATTTCTGGCCGAGAACAAATAAGAAGATTCTCCCAAATCTCATTACCCGTTATGTCAAATTTCGAGTCTGCAAACCGAAAATTGACAGAGTTATTGTGTAGGGAAAGGTACACACACAGACACACAAACACACAAACATAGACTTTTATATATATATAGTTTTAGTGTTTTATTTGTTTTCCATTGATTGTTGCCATATGGTCTCTCCTATAGTGTCTTGAAATTATGTTTTTGTGTTTTTGTTTTGATAGATTTTGTAAATAAAAATAAATTCCATGTCCAATATTTAGCTATGGAATTCGAATCTGCATTTTGCTGATGAGAAACTGTATTTTTAAATAGTAATTAGAAAAGTATAGCGCGGTACATCAGAATTACATGTGGTAGCGTTAGTATTAATTACTTAGTGCTCGCATGCTGCGTATCTTATAAGACACAATCACACCGACACACCGATTATCAACAAACTTGATCAACGATGAACGTGGCGTGTACTAGGTGAGTGACTATTTGGGGAGACTAGGTGTTGTTTGTATTGTGCCGAATCGTAGGAATGGGGCACGCTTTATATGGGGGGGAGTATGCAACTCTGAATCAAAATGGAATGGTACAGGAAACTATCGTCATTACTTGTCAACTCGAGATGAGCATAGCTCATCAAATGAAAGGGGTGTGGTCGCTGAAGCTGTCAAAACGGTAAGGCCGCGCTATGCAACCTCAGACATTTTTACTAATCAGAATTGTTTCCTCAATTAAATACTTATGTGTCTGATGAAATAATAGATGGATGGAATAATACCTGGTTGATTGTTGCAATTCTGTAATGGCATTTATTTATAATTATGGGAAAATTACATTTATTTACAATTATGGATAAATGTAATTTATTTATGATTATGGAAAAACTGCATTTATTTTTAATTATAGAAAAATGGCATTTATTTATAATTATGGAAAAATAGCATTTATTTGTAATTATGGAGAAATAATATTTATTTATAATTATGGAAAAATTACCTTTATTTATAATAATGGAAATATAGCATTTATATATAATTACTAAAATATGGCATTTATTAATAATTATGGATAAATCGCATTTATTTATAATTATGGAAAAATGGCATTTATTTATAATTATAGAAAAATTGAATTTACTTACAATTATGGAAATATGGCATTTATTTATAATTATGGAAATATGGCATTCATTTATAATTATGGAAGAATGGAATTTATTTATAATTATGGAGAAATGGCATTTATTTAAAATTATGGAAAAATCGAATTTATTTATTATTATGGAAAAATAGCCTTTATTTATACTTATGGAAAAAGTATATTTATTTATAATTATGGAAAAATGAGATTTATTAATAATTATAGAAAAATAGCATTTATTTATGATTATGGAAAAATGGAATTTATTTGTAATTAGTGAAAAATGGAATTTATTTTTAATTATTGAAAAATAGCATTTATATATAATTATGGAAATATGGCATTTTTTATAATTATCGAAAAATGGCATTTATTCATAATTATGGACGCATGACATTTATATATAATTATGGAAATATGGTATTTATTTATAATTATGGAAAATTACATTTATTTTTAATTATAGAAAAACTGAATTAATCTATTATTATGAAAAAATGGAATTTATTTATAATTATGGAAATACCGCATTTATTTATAATTATGGACAAATGGAATTTATTTATTATCAGGGAAATATGGCATTGATTTATAATTATGGAGAATGGAATTTTTTTATAATCATGGAGAAATTGCATTTATTTATAATCTATGAAAAATGGAAGTTATTTATAATTATGGAAAAATAGCAATTATTTATAATTATGGAGAAATGATATTTATTTATAATTATTGACAAATGGCAGTTATTTAAAATTATTGAAATATGGCATCTATTTATAATTATGAAAAAAGGCCCTTAATTTATAATAATGGAAATATTGCATTTATTTATAATTGTAGAAACATCGCATTTATTTATAATTATAGAAAAATTGAATTTACTTATAATTATGGAAAAATGGCATCTATTTATAATTATGGAAATATGGCATTCATTTATAATTATGGAAGAATAGAATTTATTTATAATTATGGAGAAATGGCCTTTATTTATAATTATGGAACATAGAATCTATTTATAATCATGGAAAAATGGCTTTTATTTATAATTATGGAAAAATTATATTTATTTATAATTATGGAATAATGGCATTTATTTATAATTATAGAAAAATTGAATTTATTTATAATTATAGAAAAATGGAATTTAATTATATTTATGGAAAAATGAGATTTATATTAAATTATTGAAAAATAGCATTTATTTATAATTATGGAAAAATGGCATTTATTTATAATTATGGAAATATAGCATTCATGCATAATTATGGAAATATGGCATTGATTTAGAATTATGCAAATATGGCATTTATTTATAATTATAGAAACATTGAATTAATCTATTATTATGGAAAAATGGCATTTATTTATAATTATGGAAATCTGGCGTTCATTTATAATTATGGAGAAATTATATTTATTTGTAATTATGGAAAAATCGCATTTATTTATAACTATTGAAATAATGCATTTTTTTTAATTTATGAACAAATGGCGTTTATTCATAATTATGGAAATATGGCATTTATTTATAATTATGGAAATACCGCATTTATTTATAATTATGGAAATACGGCATTTACTTATCATTATGGAAAAATGGAATTTATTTATTATCATAGACATATGGCATTGATTTATAATTATGGAGAAATTGAATTTATTTATAATCATTGAGAAATGGCATTTATTTATAATTATGGAAAAATGTCAGTCTTTATAATAATGGAAAAATTATATCATTTATAATTATGGAAAATTACATTTATTTATAATTATAGAAATAAGGCATTTATTTATAGTCATGAATACATGTAATGTATTTATAATTATGGAAATATGGCGTTTTTTTAATTATGGAAATATGGCATTTATTTATAATTATGTAAAAAATGCAATTATTTATAATTATAGAAAAATTGAATTTACTTATAATGATGGGAAAATAACATTTATTGGTCATTATGGAAATATCCAATTCATTTTTAATTATGGAGAAATGGCATTTATTTATAATTATGGAAAAATGGAAGTTATTAAAAATTATGGCAATATGGTATTTATTTGTAATTATGGAAACAATTATATTTATTTATAATTATGGAAAAATGGCATTTTTTATAATTTAAGAATTGAATTTATTTATAATTATGGAAAATAGAATGTATTTATTACTATGGAAAATTGGAATGTATTTATAATTATTGAAAAATAGCATTTATTTATAATTATGGAAATATGGCATTTATTTATAATTATATAATAATTGAATTCGTCTATCATTAGGAAAAAATGGGATTTTTTTCATAATTATGGAAATATTACATTCATTTATAATTATGGAGAAATGATATGTATTTATAATTATGTAAAAAATAGCATTTATTCATAATTATTGAAATACGGCATTTATTTATAATTATGGAAAATGCCCTCTAATTTAAGGGGGAAATGAGAGAATTGGCCATTGGGTAGGCTTTACTTCTACTGTGTTAAATTAAAAACGACGTATGGAATTAATTATATACCTTGTTTCTCAAGAGCTACCTCACATGAAGGACTGTTCCGATGTTCATTACTTCATTTGACACATTGATGAATAGTAGCACGAACTTTTTTTAGGAAAATTTTTACATTTTTCAGTTTTATCTTTTAACCCATAGTAGCGTGTATAGTATTGCCAGTGTTTTGCTATTTTTGCATCTAAAAAGAGTGTATTTAACCTGTGTTTCAGCCTATTTCTTAACACGTAACAGTCATAGAACATTTTTAATGATTTTTTGTGTTACGGTTTTAGTCATGGAAATAGTTGCTCACAGGTTGGTCAACGCTTCCCATAGGTTAACACGTTGCTCATACTAGTTTTATTCCACACACCTGGGTTAGGAATGAATGTGCGGTTGTTTGTGATGCATTCTTTTGGATTAGCGTGGCTATACAGTGTAGTAATTAACTCAAGAACTTCTTACCTCAAGCACCCTTTTAACATAAATTATTTTGTTGCTTAATCAATGCTGTTCATTTTCCAAACTAATCTGGCTGGTTGTTGTTAATGAAATCCTTCTTTCCACATAATACAGCGTGTACAGATGACGGGAAAAAAGAAAATAGCTATACTTTGTTCTGCGTGCAGATAATCTTTGCAGAATTAATATACCACAATGTCTCGCAAATACTGCCGAATAAGAGCAACAGGTATTGGACTGCTGCAAGTGTCTATATTACCCCAAAAGAAGTTCTAGCTAGATATGGTGAACTATGCTCGTTAAGGCAGCTTGGCATTATTAAGAAACAATGGGTGGATTACATCAAATAAGTCCGTATCGGTAATTGAGCCGTTTTCAAAACATGTACAGTATTCTGAGAAAAAATATATGTCCCTTTGGTGCTGGAAAATCAGGACATGCACATGTCATGGCAAATATTGATTAACGCAAAGGAAACCCATATGCACATAATCACCCTCGCCCCCCCATGTACCATAAACAAAACGATAAGTTGTCAACTATGCTTGGACTCTAAGACCGACACCAGCAAACATCACCGTTGACATCAAATATATTGAATCTGGCCTCTGGACATGCATATCATTCTTGACTATTTGTTTGCCTCATCCGATACCCCTAATCGTCCTTTTCCCTTCAGAATCCCCCTCCTATTCCTCCACTCAACAAGGTGTCTCAGTTGTCTCCGATCATCCACCATCCAAAAAAATCAAACACCCCATTCTCTACAACTTCCACATCGGAAGACAGCACCATTTAGTCAAGAGCAGCACTAACATCTATAGAACTGCACGCCCTGAAACACTTGTGACGCTGTCAAAGAAGAAACGCCACCCTCTTTTTCTCGGAGTTCCGTTCAGAGGATTCCCCAAATATCTAATAACTATTAATAGCAAGATAGGTCGGCAAAGAGGTAATTTATAATTGCCAATTCTCCAGAATCCCTTCAAAAACTAACTAAAACCAAACAAAAAAGGAGAAAATTGACGTTCAAGCCAGCTATGGGCATTGGCATTTGGGTTGATTACAAGTCCAATCACTATAAAAGTGAATGTAACGAATATGAAAATCGAGAACTGATTTTGGACAGCATGGAATGTGACCGCCGGAGATTTCGTGCTGAGTAAGAACAAAATCAAAAAGTCAGCGATTTTGTATGTTGGTGAAGTCATAAAAGACTTAGACACAGAAAGTAGAAGCAGAAACGGAAAATTTCATGAAAAGTTCATCAAGACTCTGGTTGAAGACATTGACAGAATGCCACTTAGCATCATCAAAGTCAAGCTTACCTAAACCAAACTATCCCAAAGAGCAGAACGCACCAACAACACTTTCTTTTTTTTCAGAAATCGTTGGAAAACTTACACATTTGCTAATTAAAACACATTTAGGGTTCAGCTTTATAAGTAGCGTGTATGTATGTGTCTATGCGTGCTTATGTATGTGTATTCATATTTCATCATTCATATGTAGTATTGATCATATGAATATAACTATATCGCTGAGATCAGGCATTTTCAGAATATTATCAAGTGTTATTATGATGCTGAAATGATATAACGACGAGTAAATGCGTTCATTTTGTTGAGTTTTCTCGCTGAAAGCTAAAAAGTCTGATTTTTTTACATGTAACCCTCTCCGTTTCTGAGGCCAAATCAGTCCATACTCTGGTCTATTCTCTCTTTAATTATATATATATATATATATATATATATATATATATATATATATATATATATATATATATATAAGAGCAAACAGTTAATAAAAGATGTTAAAAACACTTTGAAAACGAATTAAAAACATAACTGATCCGAAAAGGAAACACTTGATAAGTGGATAGTCCTTAATCCGCGGAATTTCGAAGAAATACTTACCTTCTCATAAGAGGGTAGGAATTAGCAAAATGCGGGATCGGATTTTGCATACAAAAGTATTTGATGAAACTACAAGTAAGTCAAAGATCTTACTTGATAACAAAAAGTGAAGCAGAGGGAATATGGTGAAGGAAAAGGTAATTACACGTGAATGGATAGTCTGGTGAAGAGTAAATAATCCAATGACGGTAAAATCCAAAAATATACTCCCAAGAAAGTTAATTGAGTTTCCATTTGCACAAGTTAAATCCAAGGAAATCACGTAATTGCAAGATGGTCCAAATAATCTAAAATGTCGAAATCCATTGAATAATTCACAAATATGTACAAAGAAAAGAAAAGGGGAAAATTCCAATAGTATTAATAAAAGAAAAAAAAGATATGGTTTTCACACGACTGCCGTGACATAATAAAAAAGATACGGGAAGAAGAGGAAAAAAATTAAAGGAGGATAGAATTAAATATAAGATAGAAAAGCAAATATCAAAATGACCCAGACAAAAAGTTAAAAGGCGCGAAAAAATATAGGACAAAAAATAAGTCAACTGAAATGTACAGGTTATTACTTAAGAACATATCAGAAATGTTTGTTAAAATACACTAAATGGAAAAAATAAATAAATAAATTAATAAATAAATAAAAAAAATAGTAATATATAAGAAAATATAAAAATAAAAATAAAAATAAATAAAGGGGAGAGGATGACAGGTATCTGCAAATTCAGGATAAAGCAAGTAAGTATGTAAGTAAATGCATATAGTAAAATACAAGTAAATATTAATGCAGGATAAAGATGTGTTGGTAGATAATAATATTTAAAGACTAAGGCGGAAATTGCAAATAAAAAACCAGCCAAACAAAGAAGAAATAAAGAAGTAAAATAAAGGAGTATTAAGTTATAAAGTATAAATAAAGTATGTAGAAAAAACAATAACGTAAAAGAAGAATTATATGTCTATCTGAAAGGTTAAAGTAATGACTATGTAATTTCAAAATTACCATAATTAAATTTGGATTTATGTTTACAGAAAGATATCATTTCGTTTTTAGAATTTATTATATTGTTACTTTGAGGGAAAGTAATCATAGTAATAGCTTCGGTTGTGCAGGAGCGACATGACTTAGAGCCTGGAGTATAAGACTTAACTTTTTTATGATAGTCTATTTAATTGAGAAGGCGGTATTATTAGAGTTAAGTTTTTCCATTTTAATGTGTTAGAGAAGTTTCTTGGTTATTATTAGAATTATGGTTGTTAAAAGAAGAAATGCGGTTTGATATTCTTTTCTTGATTAATGTTGAAGTAGCGCCGATATATGTATGTACTTTATTAAAAGCTCGAGGTCTGATATTAATATTGGTTTGCTGATTTGTATGAGTTAAATAGTTTGAATTTTGTTCATAGTGTTAAACAAATTGTGGGACAATGATTGTATGAGGACTATTTTGGAGGGGATAATGAGTGTTGTTAGTGTTAGGATGGCTGTTAGGATAAATATTATTATTCTCATTATTATTATTAGTAGTAGTAGTAGTAGTAGTAATAATAATAATAATATTATTATTATTATTATTATTATTATTATTATTATTATTATTATTATTATTATTGCTAGTTGCATGATTGTAGATGGAGGATCTGCTCGAGTGGTATATTGGAGTAGCAACTATATCAGATTGGGGATGGGAAGACGGATAACTTGAAGACGAAATATTAGTGTATGTTATGTGAGTATTACGTGGGAGCTCAGTAATTGTGCATAAATATATAACATCGGTATGCATGCAATCATTATTGAGTGGGCAAATATGTTTGTTATTACAATTGCAGTTAGTTTTGGGTTTGATTGGGAAAGGGAATTTTGGGGCTGATTTGATTTTTTTGCTATTAGATGTTAAGAGTATTTGTGCTAAATTAGGCATTGTAGAATAAGAAAGTCTGATTGAGTTTTTTATTGAAAATAGAACTATATGTGTGTGGGTATTTGAAAGAGTTTTGTACAATGTTGAAGAATTCCTTAGATATATTAGTTTTGACATTTCTTCCCCAAATCTGGGGCATTAATGAAGGAGAGACTAACACTTGTTGCTATAGTTTCAGATGATCTGAAGACTTGATTTCAAATATTTCTCACATGTTATATCTCCCCTATTTCGGAAATAGAGTACGATGATGAATATCTCCAGTATCCAAAATTCCTTATACACTGCTAAATTTACTTTATGTATGCAAACGAAATAGGGGCATATAACATATGTTCAATATTCGGAATCAAGTCTCTCTCTGCTGTTTTTTTTTCAGATCATTTGAAAGCATACCAGACGTTTTTACTTTGTCCACCATCAAGGCCAGATGTTTTCGGGAAATATCAGATATTTTGTAATTCATATGCAAAAACTGTAAAACAAATGACCATGATTGACATATTTTTTGGCTGAAATATGTGCCCAAAATAGGCTCTAAATGATAGATAATCCCCATTAATGTGCGAGGTTTAGGGTGAAATTTAACATAGCCGTGTACATAATTCAGATCATTGTGTTTGCAACGCGAGTTGTATTCTTATATTCGCATCAATAGTCGCTTAGATTTAGAAATGATAGAATTGCCAAAAAAAGGCGTTATTTTTATTATTATTTTTTTTCGTGGTGGTCACCACTTATAAAGGCCCAGGAGCCACTCGGTGATAAGGGTATATATATATATATATATATATATATATATATATATATATATATATATATATATATATATATATATATATATATATATATACAGAGAGAGAGAGGGGGGAAAGAGTGACAGAAATAAAAAGGAGTAAACCGAGTTATGTGTTCATCAACGTTTCGTCTTTATTTCGAGACTTCCTCCGGACGAATGAGATTAAGAAAGCAAACACACCAGTACAAATTATGTGAAAAATTTTCTTGTGCAATGTGTTAGGTTGTTCTATGTCAGAAACGAAAAAAGACGTTGGAAATTCAAGAAGAAAGGCAGCTGCTTGTTTAAGAGAAGGAGATTTTTAATAATGTCATATCATCGTTAATATCGTATTTGAAAGGATAAACGCAGTTAATATCCTTACTGGAAAAATATGTTTGTTAAATTAAAATATACTTGTGATACAGAAATTAAATGAGTGTGTTTTGTTATGTAATTTATTGATTGAGATTATATATATATATATTAATTATTACAGCGGGTGTTTCTATCGTGCGAGAAGGTTAAACTGTGTCTACAATTAAATTATGTTATTTGATAAAAGTTTACTTATTTATGGCGCTAGCTTATGGAAACCTGCACGTTGTTTAATTGTGCTTGTATTTGCGATAAGTGCTGATTCAAGGAGTCTCCAGTGCGGTTTATTTGAAATAAAGTAAACTATTTTTGCTTGTTTAAAGTCAAAGGTGTGATTATGATGCAATGAATGAGAGAATAACACACTTGAGTTCTCTCGGCTATAATCGAAACCGAAACCAAAACTTATGAAAAATTCTTGATAATATTATTTATAACAAAAAAAAACAAAAAAAAACAGATGACTTGAATGCAATCAGCTATAATCGAAACCGAAACAAAACTTATGAAAAATTATTGGTAACATTATTTTTGACAGGAAATAGAAGTATATGACAATTAAACGACCCGGATGTAAGCGTGACACGGAAAATAACACACATGCTATAGTATTTATATATAGATGTTTCACATGTGTTATGTGTTTGAAACTGTAAATGATTTAAGCAACCTATTTCGATTGTTTTCTTTTAAACCATTTTCGAGATGGAGAACTGTACAAATATATTTAATACAAAAATTGTATTACATTGCTTTAAATATCTAGCCTCATGTTTTAGTTTAAGATATATCAAATTATGCTATACTTTAAAGATAATTTGTATATGACAGGAATTAATATTTGGACGCTTATTCTATATTTTAAGCGAAGTATATAATGATACCATGCATGACCTTTACGTGTATTACTTCTTTAATTGAATTACGTGAACTACGATTACATAACATCTATTTTAATAATGTATTTTATAATAATTCTTAAATTAATTATTATGATATAAAGAAAATATCCTTGCTATATATCTTGAAGGTCTGTGTTTAAAGCAGCAATGTTTTTATTTAGCTATTGTGAATTCAGAGAAAGGTTTGTAAAAACACACTACATAAATATATAGTGTCTATCGTAGCTCTGTAACAATGTCCCCCAACCGTAAATAAGCAGTGATTCTTGTAAAGTTTGTAAACTTAAACGACAGAACAAGACATTTCCTTATTGTAAGGGGAGCGTTCCCAAATAAGCGCATCTTTTTTTTTATTCCGCTCGAATGGATTAAATTGTATTATTATAGTAGCTAATCCTTCGCATTAATACTTAAATATTATATCTCTCGATACTTAATTACCAGTAGTGCACTAGACAATTAGTGCGAATGAAGGTAACGTTTTGGTGAAATTACAATGTCATCTTTCAATGTCATAGAACTTTTATCAACAACAAATATATTAACTCAGTCAACAGTGACAAAAACATAATGATTTTTTACAGCATAAAAAACATTACAAATAAAGAAAATGAACTGCCAAAGAATTAGCAATGCTAACTAACATTTGGTCATTTGTTAAGTTAAATTAAATTTGCTAAAAATTCGTTGCGGTTTCGATTGTGACGGGCTTTTACGAATTTTTATCAGTGGAGCTGATTACAACGTGATTACTTCTACGCAAATTACAATGAGATAAGTTTCAAATCAAATAAGTAAAAGTACTTAACGATGATCAGAAATAATTAGTTTCGGTACTTATGCACTTATGTTACCGTGCTGAAGTCATAACTTTATTATTTAGAAAACCATTCTAAACATGGGAATAGGAAGGTGTTTAAAAATTATTCAGAACTTTCAATTAAAAATTTAATAGAAATATAAATCGTAATACTTGGATGTAAGTTGGAAATACTAATAATAGTAGCACGGTAACATAAGTGCATAAACACCATGCTTTCCTTTCATATATCAATTAAATAAAACTATTCTATAGTTAGTTCGATGTTGATATGTTGTAAGTTACTAGAAAAATGTACAACTATTATAATTACATATAATATAGTGCTCTTGATGTTGATCTCTATTACAATTATGTGGAAAAGTGACATTGTTCTATGACAAAGATAGAAAAAAAAGGCAGATAAAATACAAGGTCATCAAGCCAGGCATTGCAATATAGAACAAGCCCGAAAGAATTGCACTCATCGATATCACAGTTCCAAATGATGTTGGTCTTAGAGCTGAACGCGAAAAATATTTTTTTAAATATACGGATTAAAAATTGATCTAAAAACGATATGGTATTTGAAATAAATAAACATTACAACAGTTGTGACAGAAGCAACTGGTCTAATAAAAATGGATCTTCAGAAATACTTAAAAGCACTCCCTGGAAGACCAAGCTGTAACTAAATATGAATCGCAACAATAAAGGGAACAGTGTTTATCATAATGAAATCAAGTGATTGATTTCTTAAAACTAACAAAAGTAAAATTTTTAAAAGTTTTGATAGAAAAAGTTAATTTAAAAGCTATATATGACTATTTATAATAAACTTTGTTTTTGTCATGAATAACATTTTATTGGGTCATATATAATTACGCAGTGGATGTATTTAAATAATGATACTTATGTACATTGCTATATCATTTACTATTGCATTCCTCAACATTTGACCGATTTGCTGTCAGCCAAAATCATCGATAATGAAAAACTCAAAATACACGAAAAAGCAATGTATTGCTAACGGATGAGACAAAATTAATCGATGATTTCTTGTCATTCAAATACATACAGATGATTAATATAATGATGATTAATATAATGATGATTAATATAAAGATGATTAATATAATGACGATTAATATAATGATGATTAATATAATGATGATTAATTAAAAGATGATTAATATAATGATGATTAATATAAAGCTGATTAATATAAAGATGATTAATATAATGATGATTAAAATAATAAACAGATTAACAGTATATATAGAACCCTTTTGATACAATACAAAATAGAAAATATTACAATAGAAGTACAAATTATTTCCGCTCTAACTACGTAGATTTAGACCGTAAAGCCGGGGATGATTTTTTCAATGCTTATTAACGACAGATGTATAAGATGGCTGAACACTTTCAATTCGAATGTCGCATTTTATTCCATGAGAAACAAGAAGAATAAAGTATGTTTTTATTGGCTTTCGTATTGCTTCACTGAAAATTTACCTCCAGTTCTCTGGTTCTTAGAGATTACCGTAGCCATTATTACAAATATGCACGGTCGTACTTCACGATAAGCTAACATTAAATAAGAAGGCCGGATGACACATCGGTCAAAGTAAATATAAACTTTGAAACAATAATGTCAGTAATGAATTTAGGCGCATAGGGTTAAGGATTTGATAAACTATAGCGGTATTTTTTTAATTTTATGTGAAAAAATCATGATTTGGGTATTTATTCGTTTATTTTAGCAGCATTTCAACCTCGTTTCGAGATAATTTGCTTCACTCAACCAAATTGTTAACAGTGTACTCACACATTAATAGACCGTTCAAACCGCGTACATTTAACAGTGATTTTTTCTTAATATAAAAATTTGACTAAATTACCAAAATATTTAATATTTTACATCTAATATGTCTAAATGACGAATATTCCATTTCCAGGCCTTCATCATTTGCAAAATTAATGAATATCGAATTCTCTGACAAATACACGAAATATTCATTATTGTCGCGTTTACATTGCTAACAGTTGTAATTTTACCCTATTGAATTTAAGTGGCAACTGATTTCATGATTCTGAAAGATGCTCTTTTAATAAAATACAAACTCTTAAATAAAGATATAGTATCTTTTCTTGTTTTTTTTATGTAGATTCAGAACAACAAAAAATTGGAATTGAATGAGAAAAACAGAATTTAATTCCAACAATTAAATGTCTTGTTTAACAATCACTATGCTATAATTTTACATTTAATTAGTATGAAAAAGTGAAAACCCACGTTAAAAGGTAAAATCATGTATTTCCTGTGAATACACTTAATATGTGATTTAATGAATAAACATTTATGACGATCTAATATTATTTAATACTTTGAATCGAAACTGATTATATCATTTATTTTTTGTATTATGTACTTGATTGCCGAGAAAGAAATCATACTAGACTGAGGCTAAATTTTACACTCAGCTGGAGATTAAGAATTGATATTAGAAGTACGTATAAAAATTATACTGACTCCAGCCCTAAATAATTAAAAGCACAGCTTGTTGACGAAGGCGGTTTACCTGTACGTAAATAAAACGTATAATCCAACCAGTTAGAAATCTTAAAAATTAGAAGAATCCTGAACCTATCTTATATTAATTTGCGTGATGAGATATCCTTTGTGAGTGAAGCAATGTCCATAACAAAGTAAATAAAAAGCAAACAGATATATGGATTGATAATGTCAGTATTTACTTTTTGAGAAAGTATGATAGTAAACACTTTTTTCGCCGTAAAATATAATCGTTAAATATAATGAACGTAATATACTTGTTATTCATGTAGGGTACCATCTATATCTATAAACGTAAGAATGCATGTGAGGACACTTCTCAACCTATATACTCTATAATTTTTTATCTATATATTATAATTTTGGTATATAGGGTATTCCGATATGTGAAGGATATTTTAACTTGTTTTCATCCATATAAGGTAGCTCCTAAAGGGTAAAAAAATAAAAAAAATACTATTTTTGAGGATCATCGAATTTGTATCTGTTTTCAACTGTTTCACCAATGTTAAGGCGCAAATAGTTCCAATGACTGATTCTTTATGTAAAGAATAAGTAAATCTGAAAACACTATTTAAAGATCATGTCAAACTGGCCTAATTATCATCGTACTTGACTCACTGTCTTAAAGTTTAGCTATCGATCTAAGCTCTAGTATTTCTTTATTCACAAGAACTGAAGTATTTATAAAAAAAAACTAAAAATTCGAATGCATATGTCTCAGTTTCTGTATTAATTAAAATATCTTATTATGTATATTTTACGACCAAGCAAAGGCAGGCGGGCTGCTAGTTGTGAATATATTCGAACGGAAATACACTTTTTTTTATATAATAAAGAAATAGTGTTTATTTTGTTATTTAGCATGAAATTTTATGTGTTTATTGCATGAATACATTTGAATTGCCTTTTGTATGTAAAGATGTATGCACGAACATATAACTATTGAAATAAATCGAATTATAGAAATTGAGTAGTCAACATCCGAACTGCATTTGCTTGTAAACTGAAACATGGCGGGTATGGAATATATATGTTTAATCTGAATATTGTTCCTCAAAATATGTAATGATGAAGCAGCCAATAATAATAAGCATAACATGCAGCGTGAAGAAACAGGTTTTCTTTATATAGACAAATGACCTGGTATTGCGTGGTATTTTTCTAGATATCGTATATCGACAGAGCCCGGTTGCTGAATCTTATTTAAACGATGTCTTAGGAAAAAACGGGCATCAAAAAATAAATATACAGTAACTATAAATACAGAAATATTTTCGTGAATCACGCTTATAAATGGGCGTTGTTGAGTGAGAAAATTATACGCATTGTAAGCTTTTGGTTATTCTCATATAATTGCTGTATTAAGAGTGGAAAGATCGAAATATTTTTATTGCATAGTAGGCAAAAGTTGAGAGAGGAACTACGATAACCGATTACGCAATCAGATCTTACAGTGGGTGATTAATTCTTTTTATGCTGTATCTTCATCCCAAACAAGAAACGGTGCCACTAATTCGTAGATGGCTACTGATAAGGGTCAGGTTTTCCGGGATACTGTGTAGGGCGTTGGGAAGCAAACCGCCTTTTCACATTGCACTTTTGAATGTCAGTATAATCAAGGTAACAGGGGCCAGGGAGGGAATTACAAACTATATGTTCGAAAAAGGAAAATATTTAGGTAGAACACTTTACGGAGTCTCGGCATCTCTATAGTGTAGTAGCGGAATTTTGATGCTTAACTCGTTAGTCGAATGAGTACTAGTATTTTGAGTGTATCCGAGCGCTTAACATTAAAGTACTTGTAAAAAAAGGAACGGGGATGCCATGTTTTAGCGAGGGGACCGGTGTTTAAGTTTTTTCTGCACTACAAGACCTATTGTATTGGCGACTCTTTTATTGAACCCTCTCTTTGGGCGAGACACTAGTAGTAGATGCACCAGCCCACATGTTAAAGCAATATTCCATGTATGGGCGAATATTGATTTTGTAGATAGACAGGACACTCTTAAGTGAGAGTAACCTTCTGGCACAGTAGAGCAAGCGCGCCTTCTTCTCAGCATCCTTGGAGATTATCTCAATGTATGTTTTGCAATTCATGTTGTCTGTGAATAAAAAGCTTAAGGGCTTCATGGAAGTATTTCAATTAGTGTATCGTTATCCACGTAAGTTGGTGGTTGAGAGGGTTTCTTTTTTAATATTAAAATAAATAAGTATAGTTTTTGCGAGAGTAAACGTTTCCATCCAGTTTTGGTCCATTCTCGTTACAAACTGGTTGGTTGGTTTTTGTTTTACGGCATATCAAACCTTCTCAGGTTATTTAATGCCGAATCCAAAGATTTTGAAGAAAATTTTTTTAATAGAATATATTTGTTGTTTTCAAGTCGGTTTCTATTTAACCCATAGTTGGAGCCCTAAAAGGTGCTATCACTCTGGGTCAGAGTGGACCTGGAGCAATGTTAATTAAAGGGTGGCTCCACACTCCCCAAAGCCCACAAGCTGGGGCCTCACCACTGGATATAGTTTAAGGTCATATCCAGGACCCCCATTGAGGGATTTTTACCCTCTGCAGGCGGGGCAGTCGGTGTATCCTAATGCCCCACCAACAGGTCCCGTTACGAACTGAAGATTTTCCTGTATAATTATAGTCATTTCTTAAGATATATATTAATATTTTGATCGAGTCTCTAATAGAGCGTTGTGTCATCAAAAATATACCTATCTGAGAGACAGTTTAATCAGTCAAGTCCTTTGTGAATATCAGGAATAATAATAATCCGAGGATTGATCCCAGTTGCAAACCCGCATTTATATAAGGTTGTTCAGGTGTACGACCATCAATGACAACCTGGAGTTTTCTATTTTCTAGGAAAAAATTGATTATATTAAGTTAGTGTCCAGTGGTATCATATCATTAAATTGTATGAAGAAAACAATAGTGAGCAACTCAGTAAAAGGCCTTAGATGTGTCTAGAGTTACTGGCACAACCTCATATGCCTAATCTATTGTGTAGAATATAAGTTTGAAAATTACAGTTAGTATATCTGCAGTGAAACAGGATTGCCTAGACCCATACTGTCGGTCAGAAAGAAGTTTTTTATCTATGAATTGGCGAATTAGTACTTGACTGATTGACAACTAAAAGATTTTGTGTGAGGAGAGGAAGGAATCTAATGAGGTTATAATTAAGTGGCTAAGTTCCCCGGACTGAATACTTGAAGCATTTTTAATTCCATTTTCATCTAAAACAAGGCAGAGTTGACACTTTAACTCAGGGGCTACTATCAGGGACATAAGTTGCAGGGATAGTATGCAAGGAGTTGATCAGCAAGATGCCTGTTCACATTACACTTGAACTTTTACATCTCAAAACAATGGGGAAAGTAGAATCCCTGAAGTGAGTTCCAAAGTCTAGCAGTTCTGGGGAAAAATCTATTAGACTAGACGGCTTTCTTACGTCTACATATCTCTACTGTGTAGGGGTGGGATTTTGCTGCTTGTCGGGTTTGTCGGAGATATTTACGTACAGGGGGTGTCCGTGCTTGTAGTTCGTCAGAGCATTCTACATTAAAATATAGAACAGGCAGAGGGAACCAAGAGTTCGACGATGAGAAAGCAGTTAAAACTTAGATGACAGCGCAGGACCTATAAGGTTGGCCACACTCTTTTGTAACCCTGTCTAGGAACAGCAGATGCACCAACAGAAATGTGAAATCAGTATTCGATACATGGAGGAATGGGTGTCTTGTAGAGATGCAGGATACTTTCAGGGATAAGTAACTTTCTAGCACGGTAGAGAGAGCCCAATTTCCTCGCAGCTGTCCTGCCAATTCGATCAATATATCTGTTTCAATTATGTAACCTATGAATTTAAAGCCAAGCAGTTTAAAAGAAGTACTTTCAGGTAATGTATCATTATCTATTGCTATTGGTGGTTGATAAGGTTTCTTGTAATTTTTGAAGGAAACAAGCTTAGTCTTCGCAGCATTGAATTTGACAATTAGTTTATGTCCCCATTTTACTACAGATTGGATGTCTTCCTCTAGTGGTTCTGCAATTTCCTTAGATATGTGTTCATTTGTTTTCCCTTGGTGCCTGTTGTACAGCTTGGTGTCATCAGAAAATACACCCAACTCAGAGACTATTTTATCAGGAGAGTCACTTATGGATATCAAGGATAATAAAGGTCCAAGTAGTACTTCCGCATGTATATCAGGTTGTGTTGATGTATTACTGTCGAGGACAATCTAGATTTTTCTCTTGCTTAAGGTAGATTAAATTATGTTAAGTATTAGTAAATTTATTCCGTATGATCTGATTTTCCTGAGAACACCATCCTGTCATACACTGTCAAAAGCCTTAGATGTATCTAGGGCACTCTCCGTACCTTCAACCGGATTGTTCAGTGTCTGGTGTATACGTTCAGATTGTTATTCGGTCAAAATTTTTGTAGCTGTAAAGTAATGGACTAAAGCTTGGTTGATTACAGACTCAGAGATTTTGTCAGGTTTTGTCAGATTTTGTCAGAGATTTTAATGGTGCGATAATTTAATGGGTCAGTTCATTCACCATAATTTTATAAATCGTTAAACACAGAAGCAGCTATCCAGCAGTCAGGAACGCAAGATTCGTTAAGGCATTAGTTGGGAGAGAACTTGAACAATATAGACGGAGGATATTCTTAAAAGCATCGCCGGGATGAGATCAGATCCACGTGCCAAGGTGTTTTATGATATCATGCATCTGAGAAAAGGTGGTTTACAGATCCTCTAGTGTGGTGTTTGTCCGCAAAGAAAAATGCGGGTGGGAGTGGTTCGCTTGGTTCAAAGTGGAATTGGAGGCAAACCGACTGGCAACCACGTAAGCCTTCTCGGTTGTCATACAAAATAACCCCATGCCTATTGGATAATGGGGGTAATTGTTGATAGCTTATTATTTATTACACTGTTGTAGAGTTTCCAAAAGTCACGAATTCCAAATTGTTTTGCTTCCATGTGTTTTCTGCTAATGTCGGTATACTCTATCTTAGCTGCCGCTATTTTTCTCTTACAATTACTTCTACTTTCTATAAACTTCTGTCTGTTATAGAACTGGTCTTACGTCGGTTAGATTTGAGGTACGCATGCTGCTTTTGAGCAATGGCATTCGTTACACAATCGTCGAGAACTGTAATCAAAATGATCTTGCTGGTCAGGAAAAAGTATCAGAAATGTAACCACCCTTGATAGGGAATGAAATATAGAGAGGCTATGTGTTATGCTACAAGCTGAGTCTGTGCAAGTAGATAAATTGAGCCAATTAATGTGGTGGATATTAAAGTCACTAAAGGCATGTACTTGTGCGCTAGTATCGAAGGAGAGTGCTGTATCTATGCTGTTAGCGACTTTGCTTATTAGGGTACAGTCCTGGGTCGATGGAGAGCGGTAGTAAAAATATAAGTAGATAATGTTATGTTGCACGTGAAGTCTAAAGCACATAAAGGCCTGGTGTCTCATTATAGTTTTGTTTCTATAGTCACGGGGAGTATGGTTCCAATATACACGTCAAGTTTGTGCATGTGTCTGCCTGAGTTCTTCCGGAAAAGAGGGAGATAACCAGCCATGTTAAAGTTGTTAGAGAGGAATGGAAGAGTGTTGGTTAGTTTCAATTGTGCTAAGCTATCCGGGGTTTTCCTAGAAGAAATGATTCAGCATCATATAAATTAGTTCAAAGGCCACGGATATTCGTAAATGCAAACCTCAAGGGAAAGCACAAAGAAGGTTCCGATTGAGTTTGAGTCTGGTTTATCGTAATTTTTTATTGAACTGTCATTTCATTTTATTTAGAAATTTAAATTAGAGTGCGTGGTGCTTGAAAAGTGTTTGTGCAGAATACCATGCAACACAAGTAGATCATTAACTGATTCTTGATCTACAAGATTGTGGACTCAGGAAAGCCCACCGGAGATGAGTGCATTATCTCTTCCTATGCGCGATATGACACTACAATTATCCCGATATTATACAACTATTGATGGAGCAGCCGTTCTGAGCGCAACGAAAGAGCCTGGGTTCCTGTACTATCAGGGGGGAAACATCAGCCAGATACTATCTACCCTGTACCTTCTACACATCAGATAAATGGCAACCCAATCAAATTGCACTGGCATATGTAACAACTATCGCACCTCTAAAATTCCTAGTTTGAGTAGTTGGAATGTTGCTGGAGCAGGAAAACGGCGTCGAATACTGGGTGTTTCTATCGAGTTCCTGTGACAGAACCTCTGTGTCTGGCTAATAGGGAGAGAAGTAGTATGAAAGCCGAGCGATAGACAGAGCCTACCTACACCTTAAGCAGTTTAGGTTTGCAAACCGCTAATTTGTTTGAGCAATCAGCTCTAGGAAAGTTGACACACAGAATTGAAGAGGTATCTCCCCTTAGGTTTAGCTTCGAAATTTTTCGTCTAGAGGGATGACGTGTGAAAATCAAGGGGTCCATCAGAACCGAGAGAGTTTGCCTCGTGCCTGGGTCCTAAACCAGGTATTTATGCGAACACACACTGGTAGTTAGTTTTAATGGGGGCGTAAGTAAATGTTGTTTTCTACTGAAAACTTACACACATAAAATAATTAGTGGGACCGTGCCACGAATTTTTGCAGCAGTCTGAACAGCAAGAGTCAGTGATGTATTTGTTCAAGAGTTTGGAAAGCACCGGACCACTTCATCGGAGCCCTTTTTAATAGTATAGAAGTGATAAGAGCGGGTTCACATGCATTTGAGATATGAAGGATTTTTTTGTATCACCGACATGAGGAATGGGTGGTTTCTCCCTATCAAATGTTGCTTCAACCGCAAAGAGAAATTTGACAGGGGTAATTCGTTGGATCTTAAGAAATGCTTGAGGCAACTGTCAGGCAAGCACATTTGCATTTCTGTTGCTGTAAGACAATCTCCAGTTAGTTGGATAATGGCGAAACTGTTTATTTGTTTGTTATACAGAGAAGTGTATTGACACCAAAACAGCCATATTACATAGTGAGGTGGGAGACATTGTTCTTATAACGGGATCAGATAAACGTATAAATTGTATGAATTGTTGTTTAACCAGCGTATATGATATCGACTTAGCCATGGAATATTGGAGAGTAATCACACGGGTATATACAACAGTTCCTATTTATATAAGGTATAATATTTATGAGAAGAATGATATATGCTTCATACCTGTCTTTCTCCAAGAGGTAATCTATCTTCACTGCTGAGCTAGGTGATAACACATGAAATGACCAACACCATACCAATTGAAACCTCTGTTCTCACATTTTTCTGAAACCACTAAACAACACTTTATATTTTTAAAATATGAATTTATTTCAGCTGTCTCAAATGGGCTTCGCCGAGTCTGCATTTCGAGTCTGCATGCTTGTTCTTTACAGTATCGTTTCTTAGCTTGAAGTGCATCTGTTCCCTTACGTGACCAAACTCCAACACTTTCACTTACTAAACTTCCCGACCTCTTGAACTGTGCTTCGGTTCCGTTTCGTCATCATTCAAAAACACACGTCTCTCGATGTGTGACCATTCCACGTCTGCCTGCTTAAGGTCATTTTGTTTATTTAATCTACCTAATTTATGTAAACATCCTTAGCTAAAACGCATTGCGCACTTTATTTTACAAACAATTAATAATTCCCAATATAAACTATTTTAACAATATCACTCGATAGATAGATAAATAAAGAAAGATAGACAGATAGATCGATACTAATTCATTAAACTTTTAACAATGTTGTTATCTAACATATTTACCATTATTTACTACGATGTGAATTTTTTTATAAAATTCGCGAGCCCCTAATATCTATAAGTCTGTACGTTTCGAGCTACTTCCGAATACCTTCTCCTGCCTGTGGCCTTTTCCCTCTTACAGTTATTCCTATCTACTACAAACATTGTCTATTTGTATTGGCCATCTATCTGATAAATCTCAGGAATAAATGCTTCTTTGAAATAATGGCAGTGCGAAACTAAATGGTATACCATTATCGATAGAGAGGTTTGCTACAGAATTTTTGTGTTTTCACGTACGCTTCAATTGCTGCTTTGAACAATTTAGTAGTCTCATTTGCACACTTCTTCAGGAAGAGAAAATGGAGCATCTCTGGTGTAGCCCTTTTTAGCTTCCTAGTCAGCACGTTTATATACAATAGTCGTTAGCATATTAGCTCTGAAAATTAGGTTCGGGAATTTAAAGTAATTTCTTCCATGTTCACAATGTGATCCGCATTATATAGGTGGATATAAGAATTAATTATAAAAATCTCGGTGGGTCTCGTTAAAAATGGATCTAAAATGCGGCTTTGTTATCCTATTGTTGGAAACGTAATAGTCTGTTATAAGGAATGAGATACAGTACAAGAAGAGAAGCAGAAACCTAGAACCGGATTAAAAAATTTAGCAGGCCAAGGGAAGCAACTATTAGAGTAGAAGGCATTATAGTATTTGCGGATCTTTACTCTGTTAGGATGGCGTTTGTCTGCTTGTCGAGTCTGTGGGGGATATTTACGTAGAGCAGGGGTAATGCTTATAGTTCGTCCGTGCTTTTACCATAATGATACTTGTAAAACAGGCAAATTGGTGCAACATCTCGTCGATGTGACAGGGGTGTAAGCGGAGAGTTCTCTACCTATCAGGTTGACGATTCTCGTTTGAATCCTATCTTAGAGGAAAAGGCTGTAACGATAAAAGACACTCCTAGGCGTAAGTAATTTATAGCAAGGAAGTGAGATCACACCTTATTTGCAGCAGTTCTGCCAATACTCTCACATATCTGTTTCCTATTAATATTAACTCAAGTAGTCTGGACGAAATACGTTCAGGTAATGTATAATTAGCTATGCCATTTTGTGGATGAGTCGTCTTCCTGTAGTTATTAAATTAAAGAAGCTAAGTTTTTGGCAGTATTGAATGTGAGAATCCACTTTTGTGCGAATTCCACTACAGACTAGAAGTCTTCCTCTATGATTTCTGGCATTGCCTTGGATATGGGTTCATTCGTTTTACCATCGTCTCTGTTATAAAGGGTAGTATTCTCAGCAAATATTATTATTTTATCAGGAAGGGGATTTATGAATATCAGAATTAATAAAGATCCAAGGATTGACACCTGATGCATTCCCACATGTATCTGATATTGTTTTTTGTTTATGTGTGATGCTACCAACTGTGTCTGTGTATCTAAAAACATGCCAATTATCGTGGTGGATTTTTAAGACATCAAACACATGCACTTGGGCACTAGTATTTAGGGGAAATGCTGTATCTATGCTTTAAGGAACTTGGCTATTTGGGCACTATCTTGGATCAAAGGGAGAACGGTAGAGAAATATAAGGAGCAAACATTATGTTGCAAGTGTACATGAAGGTCTAGTGTCCTGATTCTAGTAAAGATTCTCTTACATAATGGACGGTATTTCGAATATGGACTCCCAATCCTGTGTCTTTATTGTAAACTGTTAAAGTGGTTAGATGGGGAAGGGGAAGTGTAGATTTGTTTTAATAAGCGCTAAGATATCTGGGGTGTATACTGAAAGAAATAATTCTAGATTATTTAAGTTAATTCTAGGTCCGCAGATATTTGTGAATGCAAACCTCGAGGGATTGTATTGAATGTATAAAAGGCTTTAATATTCTCGAAGCACAAAAATAATAGGCTCTAAAATTCTCGAAGCACAAGCAAGATTCTAGTATTATTGATCACCATCGAATATTACATGAATCGATAGAATTATTTGTACTATCATGCTGTGAATTTATTCTGCAGTGATGAAATATTAACTTATAAGAATGGAAAGACTGTCAGAAGACATTATTATCACGAGAAACGACGATTTACACCTGCTAATTCATATATATCTCTCAGACTCTAATGGGAAAAGGAAAACTGTAGGTGACACGTCCGATGAATATTGAGGTCACGGTCGACGTGGCTCGACGTGGCTCGACGTGGCTCGACGACTAAACCAATTTTTCTTCTCGATTTCTGATACATTTGCTGCATTACTGTAGAGCAGATCATTTTCAGAATGTTTGTACATTAACTGAGTTTTACATCGATTGCATTAAAATGATTGCAAACGCGTAACATGTTCATGTCTTTATTCAAAACTTCAAGTCACATTTTGACAACCACTGCCTATGGCTAAATTGGATCTCTAATGAATTGACTAGGAATTATCCTCCCCATCCATTTGTCTTTTCTTCGTTATTTTATTTTCTTGAAATTATTCTCCTATTCATAGTTAGATACTCTGCATTATTTGAAATTTTATAACATTTTTAGAGACTTTTCTCAAAAGATAAAAACTGACACTTTCACGCTAAATTCCTTTTTTTACCCATCGATATATACTTAGTATTCGTCTTCCATCTTTTCTTTCAACATAGATCCAATAGACACCACACTCTGGATAAAGAGTTGCATTTATAGTCACCTTTTTTAATGTAATTGCGTCAACATCTTTCATCTTATTTTCTTTCCATTTATTAATGACAGGTTCATATCAAAACATGGATACTTCTTTATTTTTGCACTGCGAATGTTTTCTTTGTACAATTAATCCTGCATTAAGGAACAACAGCCGGCTTCCCTTGTTTTCGTTTCGTATTACCAAGTTCATTTTATCTTTTTTCGTATTTTATCTATTTCACAAAATTTGATTACGTTTTTCACTCTTCACAAAACTCTTTTATCATTCCCCTATTCAAAAACATTATTCAATCACTTTCAATTTATTCTAGTTTAATTTCAAGGCACATCACTTCCTCATGCCAATTCCATACGTATGTTATTACTATACATTTGAACTGCCCTTATTTCCGTTGTTTGAATACACCTTTAAGTCGTCTATGAATAATATATTGTTTACCCATCCTCCTTTTTCCGCATTCATAACAAGGATCAAACTTGAATAATATGAAAGAAAATCGCAATATTTTTACAAAATAAGAATGGTGGCAAGCTGTCCCCATGTAAAAAACAACTTTTCACACATGCACTTCCATATAATCTTCTTCCTTTGATGTCAAAGACACATTCAATTGTGTCATACTTTTTCTTAAAATTTCTTGCAGATCCGTTGCTATTCAAAATATTTGCATGCATTTTTTAATCCAGCTATGTGGAACCAGATCATATACTTTGCAGTAATCTAGCTATAACGTGCATAAATTTGTGGATATTATCTTACAATCGTAAGCTAGTTTCATATCAATAAACCAATTGACCTTTGGTTCTTATACTACATCTCTTACATGCATTTTGTTCTTCGGGTAAGATAGCTTGCTGTTAAAATAGGTGTACATCTCATCTACCAAAATGCCTCTCATCAGATTCTACATCAATACCAGACAGATGATTTATCGATAGTTTTAAACTGCAGTGCACTTAGACGTATCCTCCTGCCGGATAAATATTTATTCATGCATGCTCAGTCTCGTGCCAAGTTTTATTCTATGCAGCATGGTAAACATTTTTAACCAATATTTTGTGGACAGTCTTGTCCGGAAACCTTCGAATTTGGAATATTCTTATATCGTTTGTTTATATTCTGTTTGCTCAGTTTCATTATATCTTGGGATAGCATTTTCGTCTACTTATTTAATTCATCGCGTCTTCCAGTCATAAAGCAGTTCAATTATGTTTCTGTTTTTATCTTTGTATGTCATTTACATAATTTAGCATTCTACTAATCGTATTACTTTTCTGGACCAATCTGAACATTCTCTGCTTTCTGAACTGCTCAGTTCTTTCTAATTTTATGTTCATTTTACACATTTTGTTTGATCTCCTCTAGTGCTGTTTTAATTCCCTTTTAACTATGTACATTTCAGGCAAGTTCATCCTCGTACTTTCGTACACCATGCCTAACTCTTTTTTCCACGTCGGTGCATTCATATTCTGGCGTCTACTTTTTTAAAATCTGAATTTTCACTGTAAGATTATTCGGTTCTTGTTATGGTCCTACATTTTACACTATTGTTTTATTTTCGTTGTAAACATGCACTTCCAGAGTTTATCTGTCAAAATTTTTAAATGGCAATTTTAACATTTATTTTTTCTTTCCACTATAACCGTTTTCGGTCTTTCAACGTTTCTCTTCATTTCCTCAATTTATTCAGCATCTTATAAGCAGTTTTTTTCTTAATTAATATTTCCATCGTCCCGAGTTTTTATTCTAATTACTTAACGTCATCAACTGTTATTTCGCTATACATCTACTTGGTTTGCCGTCTCATCCCCTATAAATTCTGTTTTTACTTATCTTTAGTAGCCTCTAATTTAAAGTCTTATAATAAAGAACTTTCCGGATTGCTCTTGCCTGATAACGCATGCGCTGTTCTGTTGATTCTAATGGGTCTAGGTAAATTCATAGTAAAAGGGAAGACATCGAGATCTCAGTAATCGCCCCATGGTGCACTGATAGTAAAATTAAAACAATGATATGCAACACAATCCGGGAACTTCCGGTGAAATTAAAAGACATGCGGCAGAAGCAGTGAATGATGAATTTATGAAAACCTCACAACAGAAATGAGAACTAAGAGATTTTACTTTTAATATCTACTCAGTCTACGACAATATCCTGCTTTTTAATGAAAGAGAAATCATTACTAATGCTCTGCACAATAGAATACTTTGAAAAATTCCATGCAGGATGAAATGCCATATGCGTAGTTATTTTTACTGGCGGACAAGTGATCAATATATCACAAATATGGTTAAACCTGTAAATTGTGTGACTTGACTCATTTTCACGAAACGTGGAGAAAATCTAAATAACTTTAGCCACGTACGCGCATACACTTTGCGGGGCCACTAGAGGTGTTTTACCACTTAATAGTGGTGGATGGTTTCTTCAAATGGTTAGAGTTTCTAAAAATGTAATAAATCCACCGCAGCGGTGTCATTAATTTCCTACAGAAACCATTCGCACGTTTTAGTTTTGTTGATTGTCATGTTTGTAACATTCCAACCCAGTTCACTCCCCAGAGTTCAAAAAATTATACGAGACTTGTTAGCTAGAACATCTTGCAACGTCGCAATATAATCCTAATAGCAATAACCAAGCCGAATGTTTTGTAGAGAAATCAGCAAAAGAAAATAAAGAAAGCATAAATTTCGTCACGAAAAATAATCCTCGCCAATTTGTTCAAGTTTAGAGATAAATTCCACTTAAATCACTATGGAAATAATGTTTACTTTCGGGAATAGGGTAATACAAAACAGAGTATCAACAACGTTATATACATAATGAAGAGCTTGACATTGAAACACAAAAGAACGTGTGAACTTAATAGGAAAATATAACAGAGGACCAAAGTGAACTGCCGCAAACAACAAAAAAGAAAAAGCTCTACTGAAACGGTCGACAAGAGATGTGACATTGAGCCTGTCCAAACATTACTAGTACCACGACAGGTATCATGGTTTACCTAATAAGAAAGAAATGCTGATATACTTTTCGGAGTAATCAGCTTAGGAGAATTTTTCTGGCAGAATTAATTAATGCATGCACATAAATTCTAGAAGAAGGCATATAAATTCAATGTTCATTGACTGGAGGAACACACGTGTTATTTTCTTGCTAATATATTTTTCTATTTGATTCTCAACTCTGTTTTCCTTGTAACCCTTTAACTAGATTTATAACAATATGTATGTATATATTTATATATATATATGTATATATATATTTATTTATTTATATGGCACTTACCTATAAAAACTTTTTCGCTATATAACAGTTCTTCTGTGCTGTAGACTAACACTCATGCCTATATAAGGGTCCAATGTACAACTATCTACTTAATAGTCGACAACCCTCCATAATGCCATTGTGATTTACGTTTGTAAAAGACTCGATTAAATGCCTATTTATATACATATTTTGAACGGTAATTTTAGTATTGCATTTGTTTGCGTTATGCTAAATACGTAGCTAGAGAAACCAATTTACGACATTGTTGACCCCGAGAAAATATAGACTTATATATATATATACTAGACCACCCGTGACCCGTTGGGTCAGTACGTTATATTAGCTATGGAATTCATGTATGAGCGTGACACTTGTGGCATAAAGAAAATAGTTTTTTTTTACATAACAGAAGCATTTCTATGAAAGTATATTAAAATGAAAAAAGAATATAGATAGATTTCTATGAGTCGTTATGTTTATTATAATTGTTATTTTTTTTAAATTACAGTTACTGAATTATAAGTGGTTGGTCATACTTATAGGTAAATATGCACTGAACAGGTATCATAATCCTTATTATAGTTAAATTCAAATTTTGATATATCATCTTTTAAATGAAATTGTTAGTTGAAAGTACAGAATAATAAAAAAAACACTCTCCACATGTTAATAATGGCTTTTTTAAATAGAAAATAAAAATAAAATGTAACTTTTTTCATTTAATTTAAGCAAACATTCAGTACCCATTGTGTAAAATATTTAATTTGTATGTTAATAATAAGGTCAATAAAATTAAGACAATTCTTTTCTATTTACATTTTTTGTACAATTAATTTTTTTTAAAGAACACTTTTGTTATCCTTTTGCTTAATTGAGACTTCTTATCAGGTTCTAACTCTCTTATATCCAGATTAATTATATTAATCAATTTATTTTATTGAATATGTATCGCTGAAAAGCACGGGTGCTTAAGCACTTATTGTACAGAAAATAAATATTGTATTCATATGCTAATAATAAGGTCACTAAAACTAAGACAATACTTTTCTATTTACAACATTTTTTGTACAATTTGAGTGTTTTAAAAAAACTTTTATGTTTTCCTTTCGCTTAACTATCCAGTTTTACATCGCTCCCTTTTTCTCTCTCTCACACATACACGTAACTATTTCTCGCGTACGTAACGAAAACAGAGCGAGTAGGAGTGTTGAAATCTATGAGAGTGAAAGTGAGAGGTGTTTTCTTTCACCGCCGCTTGTTTGTTTACTTTTGTTTTTTTAAAAGGGAGAAGTTTTTTTGAAACTGCGACAGACTTTACGAAGTTGAATGTTTTTAGCCGTTAAAAAAAACAAAAAACTATTTGATCAAATTAAATGAAATTGTTTGTATTAAAAGCGATATAAAAATTCCGGAATTGGAATAACGGATTGAAGACGTTGCTATTTACGCATGCGCAACCGGATGTTGAAAACCGGAAATCTGATTGCAAACATACAAGATCCATAGACTTTTAGTATTATATATATATATATATATATATATATATATATATATATATATATATATATATATATATATATATAAAGCTGAATGTCTGTGTGCGTTTGTGTCTGGTTACGAATAGGCTCCTATATGGTTGACTATTTTTAAAAAAACTGATTACATATAATGATAGAAGATGTATTGAGACACATGGATTGGGTATCGTTGATCTGGCAGAACGGTGGTACATTAAATTTGGGGCCTGCGTTCGCGCCTGGCCTCCATGGAATGGAAATAGGCACAAACTTTAATAAACACTTTTCATATCTATCTGCGTAATTATCTTGTGATAATTATGTATTAGTTTGAAGAAATAGTGTATTATAAAATTATGGGGTGTTCGTTCGCACCTGACCTCCATAGAATGGAAATATGTCACAAAGTTTAACAAGTTTTTTTTTAATATAGATCCACATAATATTGTGATAAGTGTCTCAGTGTGAACAAGTATGGTATAATAAATCATGGGGTTTATCCATTTTATTTATTTTTTTACTTTCATCATATTTTGCTTTGGTTTTGACCCCCAAATTCGAAGCTATCTCTTTACAACCTATCATACTTTCATAACCTATCATACTTTCATAAATAGGAGTCCATTGTCTGTTTTTAAACCCAATCAACGAAGGGTACCTTTGCTAGTATATATATATATATATATATATATATATATATATATATATATATATATATATATAAAATATAATTATTCACTGTCACGTGTTTCGTCGTCCACGACTGACCAGAGTGGCTGAATCTGGCGAGATTCGAAAGCGGATCCTCGTGATAGGACGCCTAAACCTATACCACGGTGCTACCCTAGCCGGACTACTAAATGTATCACTTTAACGTAGATGTTATTATTTGTTTTCGTTAGCGATACGTTTATGAATGAATTCAAGTATTTATACGAAAGTGCATTTTTTCCTAAATGCTTGTTGGGAATAATTTTCCCATTGACCAATATATATATATATATATATATATATATATATATATATATATATATATATATATATATATATATAATTATTTTTCTACTATGATAATTATTAAATACCTACAGACACTAGTGTTTCATCCTTTCGGGAATCTTCAGTGCAGGGTGTCACGATTAATACCAGTCGAACGATTCGAACCCCGTATCACGAGACATCTCTGGCTAAATTTAGCGAAGACCTAATCCATTCGGCTACCATTAACCGCGTGAAATAACGTCGAATTTAAACATTTTAATTTTTCATGTTCATTTATGTCAGTCAGAGAGTGACCTAATCGTTATACGATGATCTATGCATAAGAGCTAAATTGACCGACTTTAATTCAACTGAAAGTACTCAACGATAAGAAACGAATTTCTTAAAGGGTTGTCATAATTATGTTTCTACTATAATAATAATTAAATACCTACAGACACTAGTGTTTCATCCTTTCGGGAATCTTCAGTGCAGGGTGTCACGATTAATACCAGTCGACGATTCAAACCCCGCATCACGAGACATCTCTGGCTCGATTATATATATATATATATATATATATATATATATATATATATATATATATATATGGGTGTGTGTGGGGGGGTGTTCGTGTGGGTGCGTTGCTGTGTATACCTCTACAGTAATACCTGATCTAAGGAACCGTTGTCTTGGTACATGCGCTTCTCGTTGTAATTAAGGAAAAACTCACTTTTATATACATGTGTTCCTTAGGGTACATTTAAAGACTATATTTAAAATGTAGTAGTAAAATTTTCGCTGCACTTTAATCTATATATCTATAAAAGTGCAAGTGTATGTCTGTGTGTGTGTCTGCCTGTGTTCATTTCCCGCACAATAACGATGTCAATTTTCAGTCTACAGACTCGAAATTCCATATACAGGGTACGGAGATTTGGGAAAATCTTTGTAATCCGTTTTCCGCCAGAAGTTTGGCTGTTAATGGGTAAAAGTTACACGATTATACCTTTGATAACTCTACGACACTCGCCCACCAATTTTGGGTTTAAAATATGTAAATGTTAGATATAGGTTCTTTGGACATGGATCTAACTTAATAACTTGATTTGATCCCAAAACAATAAATGCTATGGGGTCATAATAGGGGTTTAAGTTAAACAAATGACCTCTGCGGTCTCTACCAAATTACTTCTACAATTTCTGGTCTAAGCATTTCAAATTTTACATAAAGGCTATTCACAGATATACCAAGATTTTTAATCGGTTGGGGTGGAAAATTTGATCTACCTATATATAAATATATGTATGTATGTTTGCATGTCTGCCTTAAACTTTCGACCAAGTCGACGGATTTTCACAAGACTAGTATCGTTTTGAAGCTCGAACATTCAGACGACAAATATCGAAAAATTGACTAAAAACATTAATTTCTTAACCCTCAACTCGGCACACTTTTATTGGGAGTGATCGTTTTTTTTTTCACCGATATTTTCGAAAGTTATCCCCTCTTTTCGATTGTCTAGCCTTAATTTAAACCTACATCACTTCCGGTTTGGCGGTGGTCATAACAGCAAAAACGTCTCGTATTTCCCCGTTCTTTACCGCCTTCGCAGTACAGGTTCGAGCCTGCCTTCATACTATAACATACATTTCTTCTTTTGTTTTTGCTCAACACACACCTCGAAACACCCGAGCAAAGCGGGGCATCCATGCTAGTATATATATATATATATATATATATATATATATATATATATATATATATAATATTACAGCAATGTTTTAATATAGTAATTAGAGGTTCCAAATTGTTTTTGTTAATAACCTTCAGTAGATGTATTTATCTTGCCGAAAATGCATTTACTTTTGGTTTAAATTAAATGATAAGTAAAATCTTCATAATAATATACATTTTTTCTATTACACAGCTTCCAGCCTGATTCGATATGCATGTAAATCATTACTTAATTAAAATTTCAAAAACGACAAAGAACTCTCTTGATTACCTGGAGAACATAAATTATTTGAAAAAAATACCCTGTGTTCTTTCTCCACTTTTCGAATCAAAATACAACAAGACAACATGTGGAAAAATAGTAGCAGAACGTAATAATATCATGAACAAATGTAATTTCGAATTATTATTATTATTATATATATATATATATATATATATATATATATATATATATATATATATATATATAGGGTGGAACGATATAATGATTGTCACAAAGAAACGACAGGGTTCCATTTTCGTTTAATGAAAACCGATTTTCTTTGCTAGTATGACATTAGTGTACAAATACAAAGAGAAATAAGCTTTCTATCCTGTTGGAAAGTGACAATGTTGAACGAGCTTGAATGGAGAGGCGGCGTTGTACAACTCATGCTCTCCAACGATGAAAGTTATGACCATTGCTAGCACCCTCAGAATGCATTGCAGCTTTCCAAGAATAACAGAAACGTGCCCAGGGTTATGAAAATAAAAGTTTCTTCCACCGTTATGTTCTTTTTGTTATTCAAGTAAGAGCTACATCATGCCACCGCACATATTCCAAGTCGGCTTCAAAATCAGCATAAATGTGTACCTGGATATGCTGGAGAGTGGGTGATCCCCTGGTGCAATTCGTTGGCCGCTGACAATGGCAACAGGACACTGCGCTGGCGCTGATGTTTCAACAGGAGATAGCGCGTGCCCACATGTCCAAAGAGACGCCGGCTTGGTTTCAGAAGGAGTGCTACGACTTTGTATTCTTCTCCCCTCGTTCCTCTCCTTCTACAAGCTGGACCTACTCGACTACTCCGTTTGGTCATATGTAGATAACATAACAAACATGGCCCTCCAAAGTACCAAATCAACCTTGAGCGCTACTATTCGCCGACAAACCTGCTGAGCTCCCATCAGCTCTTGTGGAAAAAAACATGGCCACAGTTTAGGACTCATATAAAGTCGCTGAGTATTAAACGGCTACATTATAGTAGATGTCACTCTACTACATAATCAAGTAATCTGGACGGATCTTTTTAGAAAAGTTTTAAAATAAAGCTTGTAGTGTTGTTTTCTTTAGGGTGACAACTTAATCGTTCAACCCTATATATATATATATATATATATATATATATATATATATATATATATATATATATATACTGCGTCAAGCACCTTATTGTAGATAAGTAAAATATCAATATTTCACTAAATATACGTCACGAATTATGAAAATTGAATCATAAAATGAGTGCGTCAAGGTAAGTTTATTTTTTATTTATTATCAAGTAATTTATACTGTCTATCGTTTTATTGCAGGTCTTTTAAAATGTCAAACAAGTATCAATTAACGGTTATTGAATAGAAAAGTGTTGCTGGGCTTTCTGTAGGAATGTTCATGAAAGATTAAGCTAATAAGCTGGAAAGGGATCCAAGAACTTTGGCTTCGTTCGTGAACAACATCAACCCCAAATCTAGAAAAGATAAGGGCACCAGGAGAAATCTCTCACCACGTGATATTTGGAAAATTTGTAGGGAGTTCAATTGAAACCTAAACTGCACTAGGACTCCATTTTTTGCAAGAGCAGCGATCGCGCCAAGATCAAGCAGGCCCTTGTTAATGTGTTGAATGAAAGAACATCAACACTATTCCAAGGCCACCATTGAGCAAACAACAAAGCGAAAAACAAAGTGTTTCGGTACAGAATTATATGAAAATGCATTACACTTGACGGTCCGGATGGTTGGGTCAAAGTTAGGAACGCAAACGGAACTCACTACCTTACAGAGTTTATCGCCGACAAGAAGGTGGAGGCATCATGTTTTGGCCGGGAATCATTGGGGATAAGTGGGTTGGATCATTTCTTAGTCCTAGAGGGTGTAAAACTTACCAGCAATGTGTACACGGCCTTTTTGGATAGATGACCTACTATTGTCACGTCGCTTTAAGATGATTTTATGCATGACAATGTGACACTATATCTCAATGCCACGGTTGCTAACACACTCTTCAGCATGGTGGTCATTTGGCCATAAGCGTAGATATACACAGAAATCCAACTCCAGAATTCCCTTTCCTTGATCGACCTTTTTTTCGCCGGACGGCATGGGATAAGCAGGCATATTTCTGTCTCTCCGTAAACGAGAGGGAGCTGTCCTCCTGTCATCATTAGTTAGATCAGTTAGTTTAATTTTGAAGATTCTGTCGTGTAAATTGTCTTTGTGTATATATTATATACATGTTTGTAGAATAAATATTTAATTGTATTTCTCAAATATTACGACTGTATCGTCTTGTGTGTCTTCTTGTGTCTGCCATAAATGTCTGCAATAAATAATAAACCCGTCCGGAGTACGAAGAAAGAAGATTCCAACCAGAATGCCACCAGGGTGAAAATGTCATCCTGAGAGAATGAAGAAGCCACACACCCACATCCAACTTTTCAGGTATGCTTTTTCTTCTTGATACACGGACTCTAAAGACTGGCCCACATCTTCATGGGACCGCTTCTTAGACATTAATGTAACATGTGAAACCATTCACACGCTAGTTACCGGCAGATCCTGTTATAACAATGCTGCCGCCTTCCTTGAATCGATGGGCTACTTTGGAGAAACTCTCATGAGCTGACCACCGTGTTCTCCGGACCTTAACCCCTATTGAACATCTCTGATAAATATTGAAAAGAGATATTTATGAGGGAGGAGAGCAGCCTAACTTCAAAGGACGTGGAGGAAAGTAGTTTATGTCGGCAAAACCATTACTCCTTCTCAAATCAAACAATTGACTTATTCGGTTGACAAAAGGTTGTTTGAAGTTATTTCAAAAGATGGTGGATATGACGAAAAATAATTAATTTATTTTAGTCTTAGCACCTAGCATGTGCTTTTGTTATTATTCTTTAACAGGAAAATATAGTAAAAAGTAAAGTTTTCATGATTAGACATTGTATTTTCGCCATAATACAACATTTTATGAGACCTGCGATAAAGCGATGGGCAGTGAAATTTCCTTTATAAAGAATAAAATGCTATAACTTTGGGAATGTCGCATGAATTTAGATAAAATTTTGGGAAATAACTAATTTTAAAGCAGTGATTTGATTATACAATTGTTCTTGTGTGTGACATTTATTTAGTGAAATACTGACATTTTACTAATCTGCAATAAAGCGATTGACGCATATATATATATATATATGTAACAAATGCATTTACTCACATAAAATTAATATACAAAGTATATATTTATGCGTAGGTATAAGTATTTACTTCAAAAGTGCTCAATACGTAAGTAGAGCTAGTTAGTAATTTATAAAATATATATGGCAATTAAGCTACACTGAATAGTCGGCGTTTCATCCACTCTAGGATTCCTCAGGCTTATATATATATATATATATATATATATATATATATATATATATATATATATATATATATATATAGACAAACGTATAAGTATATAATAATACTGTCACCCGCCACGTTGCTCGATCGTAAAATACACATAAATAATATATATTGAATTAAAACAGAAACTGAGCTATATGCATACGATTATAAGGATATTTTTTCTAATCAGTTTACTTATTTATGTAAAAAAAAACAAAAAAAACTAGCCAAACTGTGATCGAAACCAACATCTTAAAATATTGAGTCCATTTGTAAACATCAAACCAGATTTACACGATCTTTAACCATGTTTTCAAACCTTCCTTTTCTTAACATAAGTAATCTGTCATAGCGATTAGAGCATGCGTATTCGTGCAACTGTTAACAAACAGATAAAACCCCGGTGACCCCATGTACCACATTGTTTAAGAATGTTTAACTCTTATTTTTTTTTCTCTCGGAGATAACAAATTAAACACTTTTCCACATGTCTAAATAAACTATATACTGAATTCGAAGTCAGTAGATAAAAGATTCGTTGAGGTTTAGAAATATCCTCACATACATTTTCACTTTTAGAAATGTATAACTTATTATAAAATGACGAAAAGTATGTATGTATATGTGTATGTATGTATGTGTGTGTATTTGTAAGCTAAGGGTGGATTCGTGTCTGGGTTGTATTTTCAGAACCGGCAGGAAGTGTTGCCTTACACTGATCATTGCGTATGGAGCACTAGTGTCTGTAGCTATAAAGAATGTTAAATATTTATGCATAAGTATCAAAGGTGACCACTGTCTGAGGACTTATAAATAAGTCAGTAAACAAAGTGTCTTTGCGATGCTTACGACTGATTTTGTGCGCGCATTGTTGTTTGTCTAAATTTATTCGTTTAAATTAGACGTATATTAGATTTTAATTCCCTACCGTGACAATTGTGTGGTGACTATAAGGTAGAGACTCGACAAATGTAGCTACAGATCGCTTCTGTGACTGGTTTGGAATTCCATGACTGGCAGGAATTGCCACATCTCCACTGATGATTGCGTAAGCAGGAAACACTAGTCTCCGTAAGTATTAAAATAAGTATTATTTAATTGTGCGTGAGTTATATTTTATTGATATATCAATGGCTGTTTCATAAATTTATTCTGTACAAAAAAATGGAGTTTATTCACTTTTATTTCAGAAAATATGAATAGTTTTTCACAAAATAGCACTGGATGTTATGTTTGTATAAATCATTGGAGCAAAATAAAGTCCTGTAAAGTGTACGATTATTGTCATTCATCTTATTAAAAATCAATGTTATTTAAAAAAGCGGTTTGACAAAAATATCTACTGGAACATAATTTAACTTTTAAACATTTTTCATTAATGTGAACATGTGTCTCCGAATAAATATATTTAAATAAACATATTTTTCGAACAAAAATATGCGATATATTTATAAAAGTAAATGACGAGCATGCTGGGTCCCTTACGCTTGTGAAAAATTACTTTCACCATAACTAATGTTTGTGCAAAATTTGAAAATATCCACATTTCAAAAACTCCTTGGCGTGGTTATAGAGAAAAGTGTGAACAAACAATTTTACGCCTATAATGTCTCCTAGGAGGCAACCAGTGTTACCCCGGAAAATCCGTTCTAGCAAAAATTTATTTTACCATAAACCTGTTCTGGAAAAAAATACTTCCACCATAACTAATCTTTGTTCAAAATTAGAAAAAAAATATGCAAGACGTTGTAATAAAGATAAGGGCGAAGAAACGAACGGACTAAGGATGTTGAAAAAAATAAAGTATCTATATAATGCCCCCAAACTACTGAGCAGACTTATACCGAGAAATATATTACCTTCCCCATGACTAATGTTTGTGCATTTTTTTTAGAGTAAAAAATATGGTAATTGAGAAAAGAGCGAACGAACGAACGATTCTAAAGCAATTTTACCTCTATAATGACCCGGGGGAGGGACAACCAGAGTTATACCGGGAAAATCTCTTCTTAGAAAAATGTTCTTTTAGCGTGACTAATGTTTGTGCAAAATTAAAAAAAAAAATCAATAAGTGGTTATTGATAAATGTGCGAAGAGACGAGCGGACGGGACGAATTACTAGGCCCAACCCTTCCTTTGTCGTAGGACCAATAAATATAAACATCGTTAATCTTTGTTCAGCAGGGATGCGATATCGGCTGTCACTAGCAACTTCCGGTCTATCTATCATGCAGCAAAAGCTCCGTGAGATAATAATAGAGATAATAATAATAATAATAGAGATAAAAATAGAACAAACACAATATCCGGTCCAAGAAACACCTCCCCCCTCTTCCAAATTTGGTTAGCCGGGATACTGTAAGTGCTGTCGAGCGTGGCGTAAAGATAAGTATTATTTCCAAATAACCCTAGTCCTAAAAAATACTAACTTTGTCATTTCTTCTCTTTTAAATTTCTTATTTGATTTTGTAATTATGTGTATTAATTTATATATGCATTTGTCTTTTCTCTGGTTAGCTTTTTAAATTCACCCCCTCCCCCAAACAAAACTCAATCACGTTCTCTCCCAGCTAAAATAATTCCACGTTCTGTACTAAGGCTAAAGATAAAAGAGCATAAGGCCTGATAATTTTTCCGAAATTAGAACAAACGTGGATTTATTATTCTACCGTAGAAGTGAGGAGAACTTTATTTAGTAATATACTTAATATCTACAATTGCCCTTTGCTCGCTTGTATTAATAAAAAGGACTTGTTGATATCTCTACCAAACCAATGGATATAGTTTTTAATTAACTGCTACTATAACTGTAACTGAAATCTACAGTGATATTAGCTGCGGCACTAGGACTTTTTTCTGAATAGATACGATGTTTCTCCCCAACCTTAATGACTGCCTAAAAATATGAATACCAAATCACAAAATAATTGGTTCTCTTTACCTCCAAGATGACTGCCTATGTCTAACCTGCATGCAAAATAGGGGAAAATAAAAGAAGATTTTATTTTCTCCCAAGCAAAAACAATACTGTAAACTCTAAATCCGAATGAAACTTTACTGTATTTGAAAATAGTAAATAACCCCGACCCTTGAAAGCTAACAATCTGCATCCTCATGCTGCCACTAAAACCTTTCATTAGACATTCGCCTTAGTAGTGGAATCCTTAACCTCAAGCTCCAAACTTTCACATATTAACCGCCAAACAGTCTTCACTAAACATCTATACATTTCTACCCATGACATACATTAGATTTCAACCAGCCAAAGTATGCACTCGGATGCAAAGCGATCTTCATTACATAACAATTGCCTCTTCCTAGATGGTTTTGCAATAGACAGTACTAAACCAAATCCGATACTCACTGTCATGCAAAACTCTCTATGACTATTAAATGAAAACTGAAATTATCTCCTCCTTAATAGTAGAAACACTTACACAACTTCTATTTGCATCTACTGAAACCTTTCCCAAATATCTATTTACTTAATTATACTTACGAAATACACCATAACTTAAAATGTACCTCCAGTTACACCCTGAGTGTACTGCACGTACACCTTAACCTTCGTAAACCTAAATATACAGTGACTGGGCTAAATTTCTTAGCTCAATTCCTAATACCTACTCAAACTATAACGTTATCCTGAACCTATACTAACATAAAGTTTTAAAAAAATGGAAAAACCTCAGGTGAGAGGCCTAATCATCACTAATGTTTTTCTAACAAGCCTCTCCACAAAACCGGTTCCACTGCATACCCCTAAATCTCTTTGAGGAGTGTAACTATTCATTAGATATATAACCTCTACAAACTAACCCTGTAACATTAACTAACCACGCGGGGTCGCAGAAATACCTGGAGTAGGATCCAGGCGCGGAGCAAACCCTCTCAGGGATGAAGGACCCAGTAGATCTTCCCAGATCACTCGTCTAGGAGAAGGAAAACTCTGAAACTAAACCAAAAGGGAAGGAGGCCTCTCCAGTCTTGGACGACAACCTTCCTAGAGCTGGTGACTCAAACAAATTACCGGTCTGCAAACCTAAATTGCTTAAGGAGTAGATAGGCTCTCTATCGCCGGCTTCCATACTCCTTCTTTGCCTATAAGTCAGGCGCAGAGACACTATCACAAGTGAATCGACAAAACACTTAGTGGTAGATCTTGTTTCTTGTCTAGGGCATTGAATGCCGTTCCCCCACTCCCGACACATATCACCCCTCTTAACTGGGCACTTGGGAGTGCTCGAGTACCACGCATGCCAGTGCAATTAGATTGGGATGATCTTCTTCTGATGGGCTGAAGGTACCGGATTGACAGTTTCTTGCTGCTGTTTCCGACTGGTATTACAGGACCCTAACCCTTTGGTAGCGCTTAGAGCGGCGTCTTCATCAACAGTTGTATAATATCGGAATGTTTGTAGTGCCATGTCGCGCATGGAAAGGGACTCTGCACTCATCTCCGATGGGCTTTCCCGCGGCCACAGTCCTAGTTGAAGAAAGTTCAGCTAATGGTCTACTTGTGTTGCATGTCTGATACCCTGCATAACCTCTTGTTCAGCCCCCCTCACCTAACTGAAACTCTTTAAAAACATGATGACAGTACAATCAAATAATAAGCTTAAACCAGGCCTAGGGACAAACAAATCGAACTCGCCTCCTCCCTTGAGGCTTGCATTCACTAACATCCGTGGGCTTAGAACTAATTTAGCTAATGTTGAAGCATTTCTCCTAACAAATACCCCGGATATCTTAGCACTAAGCGAGACTAACCTTCACTCCTCAATCCCCTCTAATTACTTTAACATGCCTGGCTATCTCCCACTCTGCCGGAAGGACTCTGACAGACATATCCACGGACTTGGACTCTACATTCGTAACACCCTCCCCTTGACTAGAGAAACAAACCTAGAAACGGACGATCAGGCCTTAATTTGTTTTAGACTAAACCTACAACACCTCATTAGCTACTTTTTTTTTCTCTACCGCTCTCCCTCGACCCAGGACTGCACCATAATAAACAAAGTCTTTGACAGCATACACACAACACTCTCCCTCGACGCTAGCGCACAAGTACATGTATTTTATGACTTTAATGTTCACCACAAAAACTGGCTTGGATTCTCTACTCACACAGATGCAGCGGGCAGCACAACACATTGTTTTGCTATATCTCACCACCTATCACAAATGGTTACGGTTCAAACCCGGTTCCCTGACCAGCAAGAACAAAAAAACATCACTTCTAGATCTGTTTCTGACTAGTTCCCGAAGATTGTTGCGTTGTTTAGCTTTCTTCCACATTTGCTCCACGTCATTCGTCGTAGCCTTCGTTTCGGGATTTACGAAGTGAAGGCTGTGGTTTACCGTCACATAGCGATACCCCTCTCCCCCAACTTTGTTGTATGCCTTTAACAGTCTGATACGACCGTGGTCTCCGGCAGGATGTATTGTTTGATTAATGGAAGGAGGGTGTCAGCATTCCAGTTTGGTACACTCACCAAGAAACCCTCCCTTTTCGGCGGGGTCGTATCCACCAAAAACCCAGACAGGTGTGATTGACCTGCTGACGTTAAGCTTTCTACGATTAAACAAAGCTTCATATACCTCCACTGTATGGCCTGAGACTCATATTTGCCGCGAATTCCTTAGTAAATTTTCAACGCAAATGTCTCTTAAAGAATTCTTCCAGTCGGCGATGGTGTGCGTCGAACGAATTCCACATTCGCGCTGGAGGTCTTTTTGAGTTGCTCTCGAACGCCCACAAGTAGATCAGTTTAATTATTATGGTAATTGCCAATCTAAACATTGCGAAAAAAGTTCCTGTCCGGATCGAGGCAAACGTTTGGCATTTGCCAGCCTGGCACCTCCAGGCATATCCATCGCTTACTTTGTTTCTTGCAATAAGAGTGCATCTATATCCACAAGATTCACATATTTTTGTTCGTGCTAGCAACTTCCTATCCTGACAAAATTCCAGGACTCCTGCTGATGTTTATAATTGCTCGCATAATTCTGTAAAATTCATGTTCTTTCCTTACGGAAAAATACGGAAATGGTATTTTTTTAATCTTTTTCTAAACTAACTTGTTTTCTTTTCTTCTTTTTCATGATTGTCGTCTGCTGCTTTGAATTTTTAACTTGCGCGAACGCGCATCGCATTGAAAACCATCGCACTACATTGTCGTTGGCTCAGCTTTATGCTACGTCAAACGGCTTAATCTCCTCGCCGACGCTCGGTTTACTCTGGCTATTGACGACATGTTCCGAGGAAAGCCGGGCGTGCGCTGAGTTACGTCCGGACCACTCCTTGCGAGTTTTTTACATTACGGGACCTGCAAGCGTATTTTATGTGTCTTAAAACTACATTTAATTTATTTTCCAATCAGATTGTTTTCCCTCTGCAATTGCTTTTCCAATTGGATTATTTTCCACGCTAAATTTACTTGCCCGTTTTGCTGACATTAAAATTCTGACTATTTGTTTATAAAAAAATGTCTTTGTTCTTGAATTTGCCATCGAGTGAGTCTTCATGCATTGTTGACTTTCTATATCCGGGTTGTTTCCCAATTCACCTATTGCCATATGTTTTTTACAAACATGTACATTTTTGCCCTTTATAGCTATCCACTATAAGGCACTGTTTCATTATATGCCAGAACCAGCAAATCCCTGGTTCGACTATACTAATAATTTGCGAATATCTTTCTTTCCTATGAAAAGAAGAATATCATTGTTTTAAACTTCCTGGAAAATGTGTGTGTGTGTGTGTGTGTGTGTGTGTGTGTGTGTGTGTGTGCATACAGCGAATGAGAGAAAAAAAGAGGAAGAGAAAGAGGGAGATGTTATTTGTTTTTTTTGTTTTGCGATATGTTTTTAATGAATTACATTATTCTTCTTATTATGAGGTTCTGGTTTTGAATCTCGCTAGATTTAACCACTTTGATGAGTCGTAGATGACAAAGCACGCGTCAGTGGATAATTAAATTTGAATAATACATATGCCGCTCTTCATGAATGTGTTATGAACTGGTCAACGGCAAAATTATTCCCAACTCGAGTTTAGGTAACAATGCACTTTCTCATGAAAATTGATTTTTTTTTTAAATATTGCAAAAAAACAAAACAAATAACATCTACATAAAACGCGATACATTCAGCGGTTGTACGAGTGTCTGTAGCCAATAAAAATATTATTGTAATAATCATATATATATTTTTATATATATGTATATATATATATATATATATATATTACAATGATATTTTTATTACCTACTAAAAATATTATTGTAATAATTATATATATATATATAATTAATACTATAATATTTTTATTACCTACAGAGACTAGTGTTTCATTCTTTTTGGGAATCATCAGTGCAGGGTGATATGATTACTGCAGATCGAGATGTTCGAACCCGGCCATGAAGCTATATAAAGCTTCATTAGCAAGAAACAAATCCACGGCCAATCTCAACCGCAAGAAATATCGTTGAATTTTACCATTTATTTTTTAAATGTCGTAACATCTTACCATAGTGATCTAATGATTATAACATCATTATCAACGCTTGCGAGATTAGGTGACCGACTTTCTATTTGTACTTTAGAATGCCCAACAATAAGAAACCGAGTTTTTAAAAAATTATTGACATAATTATTACAATTGTCAATTTTTAATACCTACATATACTAGTGTTTCATCGATTCGGGAATAATCAGTGCGGGGGTATACGATTATTATCGGATGCGAGCTTAGGTGACCGACTTTCTATTGCAACTTTAAAGTGCTTAATAAGAAGAACCGAGTTTCGTAATGATGCTGGCATAACATTTAGAGATAAGGTATGTACTGAAGTTTGAAAATGTTTTTACTGATTTCAAATATTAAAGAAATATGAATTTTAACATATGTCTGTCAAACATATTTGTCAGCATTTTACATTTATTCGGATTGAATTAAAATAATTAAATATATAAGCACATACTAATCCGTGTTTCTAAGTTTATAAGGGATGATTAATTTATTTCAGAATGGATCTTATATTATAACAATAAAAAACATGCACACACCATACTTTTCATAATTAGTAAGTATATTTAAATGAATTTCATAATTAGTAAGTATATTTAAATGAATTTCATAATTAGTAAGTATATTTAAATGAATTTCATAATTAGTAATTATATTTAAATGAATTACATAATTAGTAAGTATATTTAAATGGATTTCATAATTAGTAATCATATTTAAATGAGTTTCATAATAAGTAAGTATATTTAAATTAATTTCATGATTAGTAAGTATATTTAAATGAATTTCATAATTAGTAAGTATATTTAAATGAATTTCATAATTAGTAAGTATATTTAAATAAATTTCATAATTAGTAAGTATATTTAAATGAATTTATTAATTAGTAAGTATATTTAAATGAATTTCATAATTAGTAAGTATATTTAAATGAATTTCATAATTAGTAAGTATATTTAAATTAATTTCATGATTAGTAAGTATATTTAAATGAATTACATAATTAGTAAGTATATTTAAATGAATTTCATAATTAGTAATCATATTTAAATGAGTTTCATAATTAGTAAGTATATTTACATGAATTTCATAATTAGTAAGTATATTTAAATGAATTTCATGATTAGTAAGTATATTTAAATAAATTTCATAATTAGTAAGTATATTTAAATAAATTTCATAATTAGTAAGTATATTTAAATGAATTTCATAATTAGTAAGTATATTTAAATAAATTTCATAATTAGTAAGTATATTCTAATAAATTTCATAATTAGTAATTATATTAAAATAAATTTCATAATTAGTAAGTATATTTAAATGAATTTCATAATTAGTAAGTATATTTAAATGAATTTCATAATTAGTAATTATATTAAAATAAATTTCATAATTAGTAATTATATTAAAATGAATTTCATAATTAGTAAGTATATTTAAATGAATTTCATAATTAGTAAGTATATTTAAATGAATTTCATAATTAGTAAGTATATTTAAATAAATTTCATAATTGGTAAGTATATTTAAATGAATTTCATAATTAGTAAGTATATTTAAATGAATTTCATAATTAGTAAGTATATTTACATGAATTTCATAATTAGTAAGTATATTTAAATGAATTTCATAATTAGTAAGTATATTTAAATTAATTTCATAATTAGTAAGTATATTTAAATGAATTTCATAATTAGTAATTATATTTAAATGAATTTCATAATTAGTAAGTATATTAAAATGAATTTCATAATTAGTAAGTATATTTACATGAATTTCATAATTAGTAAGTATATTTAAATGAATTTCATACTTAGTAAGTATATTAAAATGAATTTCATAATTAGTAAGTAGATTTAAATGAATTTCATAATTTATAAGTATATTTAAATAAATTTCATAATTAGTAAGTATATTTAAATAGATTCCATAATTAGTAAGTATATTAAAATGAATTTCATATTTAGTAAGTATATTTAAATGAATCTCAAAATTAGTAAGTATATTTAAATGAATTTCATACTTAGTAAGTATATTTAAATACATTTCATAATTGGTAATTATATTTAAATGAATTTCATACTTAGTAAGTATATTTAAATAAATTTCATGATTAGTAAGTATATTAAAATGAATTTCATAATTAGTAAGTATATTAAAATAAATTTCATAATTAGTAAGTATATTTAAATAAATTTCATAATTAGTAATTATATTAAAATAAATTTCATAATTAGTAAGTATATATAAATAAATTTCATAATTAGTAAGTCTATTTAAATGAATTTCATAATTAGTAAGTATATTTAAATACTTTTCATCATTAGTAAGTATATTAAAATGGATTTCATAATTAGTAAGTATATTTAAATGAATTTCATAATTAGTTAGTATATTTAAATGAATTTCATAATTAGTAAGTATATTTAAATGAATTTCATAATTAGTAAGTATATTAAAATGAATTTCATAATTAGTAAGTATATTAAAATAAATTTCATAATTAGTAAGTATATTCTAATAATTTCATAATTAGTAATTATATTAAAATAAATTTCATAATTAGTAAGTATATTAAAATTAATTTCATAATTAGTAAGTCTATTTAAATACTTTTCATAATTAGTAAGTATATTTAAATAATTTTCATAATTAGTAAGTATATTTAAATAAATTTCACAATTAGTAAGTATATGTAAATACTGTTCATGATTAATAAGTATATTTAAATGAATTTCATAATTAGTAAGTATATTTAAATACTTTTCATAATTAGTAGGTATATTTAAATACTTTTCATAATTAGTAAATATATTTAAATACTTTTCATAATTAGTAAGTATATTTAAATAAATTTACTTCTAACTCCAGGCGTGCTGATTTATAACAAAATTGTTTTTTTATTACTTTCTAAGGATTAAATTCATTTAAATTATTTTGTCTAGTGGTTCAATAAACTCGTGACAAGGTAGTCACTACTTATCAAGGCCCGGATTAAGGCTTATTGTGTGTACAGTACGTTAGTATTGGAGATTTGATAAAGTATCTTTCTTAAGGGGGCGGTTCATCAGGAATTTCTTTATGTTGGACTTGAAGACATCCAGGTTGTAGTCAGGATGGAAACAAGCAAACAGAACAGATCTCCACAGGCGTGCACTTCTAAGAAAGAAGCTTTGTTCATGAAATCTACGTTTTGGTTTTGGCAGATATAAAGAGTGGGGAAAATTTTGACAGTGGTCTCAGCTAGACGGGTGTTTATCGTGAAAGAGGGGTTTATGAAGTTGTGTTTTGCTATTGTATTTTTCTTGTCTTATATTAAGTTTAATTACGTTTTAGTTGTCTACATTAATATATATATATGGAATAAAGACACAACTGTGCTTAATGTTATGTATAAGTTATCCTTTATTCTTATTTTTCCGCGGACATTTATCATCGGATGACGTAGCTCTAAACAAAATTAAAAATTAAGATCAGTCATGTATTTACAACAGTGAAGAAAACACTGCAGATAGGGAATGAAACAGTTAAAGGAAAAGAGGTGAGGACACGGAGGCTAATATCAATATATATATATATATATATATATATATATATATATATATATATATATATATATATATATCAGGCTTATGCGCGAATTCTGTGGTTGTTTATCGTTTTATATGCTCCTCTTCTATTGAGATTTTAGTTAGCCAATGAGCTTTCTAGTATCCACCGCGCCCTTCCTATCAGCCAATGGGCATGCATTTTATCGGACAAAGGATCTTTTTTAAAACTACGTTAGTTTTTTGTTAGTTTATATATAAACATATGTGTACATACATATATGCACATATATATACATACATATATATATATATATATACATACATATATATGGTATCGTTTATGTATATTCATGTTTATTTAATTTATTTGTTTATTTTCTATTGTTTTGTTAGTTTTAAAAATATTTTGTACCGCTATCATAGAGTAAATTTTATCTTGTGAACACAGTTATTTGCTATTTCTCTTCTACAGTTTAATAGATGTGCGGGGTTCTTTAAAGTACAATATAGAACATTTTTCATGAAGGCATAATGTACATGGCTCGTCTAGGTCCCTACCCGTGGTAGCTTTTTTAGAAAACAGAATTTTATTATAAAAAGAAAAGATGGTAAATATCCAGATTCGCTACAACAGAACACCGAGCTACAAAATGGTGGAAAGTAGTTCGTGGGTTCAGGGGTTAATACCATGCAAACGGTAAATTTGCCCCAAGTTTGACTACCAGATTCGTTGTCAGCGGCCTCAATTACTTATAAAAAACGAATTAGAATAGTCGGCGTTCTGTTGTAGCGGATCTGAATATTTACCGAAGAGATGAATGCTTTATATGAACACTGTAAATATGAGGTGAAAGTAGAGAAAGTTTTATTTTTTTCCAGAAAATGTACAAATAATTTTTCTCAACAGATGTTAAGAAAATAAACAAAAAATACTCCCATCATTAATTAATTATGCAAAAATATAAATAAAATATTGATTTAGTGTTTCAACATTTGGACAACGCTCGGCTGCATCTCGTAATGATGGCCGGTCGAACCCTAAACTAATTGGAATCCGGTGCGTGCGTGTGTGTGGGGGGGTAAATTCTGCATGAGTACCATTCTTTTTAATTTTGTATTTTGTTCAATTTTTTGTGTGGGCTTTAAGCGATTGCAAACTAACAAATTTAACCCAAATGCAAAAAAATTCAACACATAAATAATTTTGCTCAGCTTATAATAAAAATCTTAGTAAATCAATCCCTTTTATTAAACCACTGAATGGAATGACGGAAACATATTATTACGAGTACATTATGGAGAGGTTATATACATACATACATACATATATATATATATATATATATATATATATATATATATATATACAATATTTTAAACAGGTTCGACACTCAGCTACCAGATTTTTTGGGGTTGCTCGTTAACTTACGATAAAACTTGCGAAGTATGCGGTTGTTTACGGTTGTTGTAAAAATAGAATGGAAATTTAAATTTCGCTCCCTTTTAATCTTTTTTTAAATTGTGCTTCTCCCAAACAAATATAATCAAATGAATAACATTAAACGATTGTGTTTTTTATATAAAACACAACATATTAATATATATATATATGTGTGTGTGTGTATATATATATACATATATATATATATATATATATATATATATATATATATTAACGAAAGAAATAATTCCATTTTTAAACGAAAAATGTCAGTTTGGTATATAAAAGTTCCGTTTAGTGATGTCACATGATCGCTCGCGATGTGAAATAATTGTCCCCAAATAAAAAAATGGCACATCCGTACAAAGAAACCCACCTATTTATTATAGAAAAATTATGTATAATGTTATAATTAAAAAGAGATATATAAAATCACGCATGGGTACAGTAAATATATACTAAAATGCCGAAGCAGTCATTCCAGTGGTTATTTAGACTATTAATTAGGAACGAACAAAGAGTTACATTTTATATATATAGATTTATATATATATATATATATAAATATATGTATATATATATATATATATATATATATATATATATATATATATATATATATACATATATCAATTTCTCCGATCCTTTTACATAAGGCTCTGATCTTTGCAAAAAGAAATTCTGACTTAACTCATTCAGAAATTAAATTAATTCTACTAGCCATAACGTCCCTTATACAATTTAACAATAAGTTTTGGACTAGAAAAGGCACCCCTAATAATTTTGATATCTTAATGGGTTTGTCTCTGCAGACGTTACGGATTTAGTAAGTCTCTTGTTACTGAAAGAATTAAATACCATTTTAAACATATCCAAGGGTTCCTTTATAGAGATGAGGCCCTTTTCACTACAACAGTCAGGCCAAAAAAAATTACATTACTTCTTTAATTATTTTGGTCTAGCTATAATTATCGGACCAAACAAAACCACTTAAAATTCTCTAGACAGTACACTTAATCTAAACACCGAGACTTATAGTCCCTATAATAAACCCAAACTTACGCTTTTATGAGACCATAAATCTTCTAACCACCCCAACAATATTATAAAATCTATTGTACTATCCGTCTCTAGTATAATTTCTACTGTTTCTGACGATTAAAAACCTTTAAAAAATGCTACTTTCTTCAATAATTCCTCTAGGAATTCAGGATACTCTGAAATGATTAAATACAACCATTATGCCCCCCTTCTGACCGCCTTTAATCTATAATCACACACAATATGACTAGCAAGAAACCAGTTCAAATAACAAGATCGACCGCTATCCATATCTATTTTTAGATATTAGTAATAATGTTTTTTTTATCCATCCAGAGAAAGTCTAGCAATAAAGACGAAACGTTGATGGAGACATAAGAAAGATAAGGGTCCATAGACTTGCAAAACAACCACTCTATATTATCCAAATCAACATACTTATTGTAATACTTCTAACTTACCCAGATGCACCAAGAGGAAGAAAAATATTTGATTTAATGCTCCTTTTAGCGTAAATGTCAAACCTAATATACCTAAAGGAGTTTTAACATTGTACAAAACTCTTTCTAATACCCAAACAGATATAGTTCTATTTTTAATAAAAACTCAATAATGATTTCTTATTCAACCATGCATAATTTAGCACAAAGAATATTAACATCTAATAAAAAATAAATCAGCTCCAAAAAACCTTTTCCAAGTAAACCCAAAATTAACTGCAATTGTAATAACACACATCTTTGCCCACTCAATAATGATTGCATCCATAGAGATATAATATATTTATGCACATTTATTGAGCTCCCACGCTATTCGCCCATAACAGACATTAATATTTTCATCAAGTTATGCCTCTTCCCACCCTCCATCTGATATAGTTACTAATCCAATAAACCATTCAATCAGCCTCTCTACTTACAATTATACACCCAGCAATAATAATAATAATAATAATAATAATAATAATAATAATAATAATAATGAGAATAAGAATAAGAATATTGAGAATAATACTATTTCTCCTAACAGCCATCCTAATACTAACAACACTCATTATCCCCTCCAAACATCCCTCCTACACCCATTGTCCCGCTCTTCAATACAATGAACAAAATCCAGACTATTTCCCCAGTACAGATCGGCAAATTAATATTAATTTAAGACCTTGAGCTGTTAAAAAAGTGTATACATATATCGGCGCTACTTCAACATCAATTAAGAAAAGAATAGCAAACCAGACTTCTTTTAACAACCAACATTCTCATCATAACCAAGGAACTTCTCTAACCGCTTTAATTAAAAAAAACAACTTAATTCTAAAAATACCCCCCTTCTCAATTAAATGGACTATCCTAAAAAAGGTTAAGTCTTATACTCCAGGCTTTGCACACCGATGCTATAACTGCAATTACTTGTATGTATTTCAGTTATCATTAATTCATTTGCTTCGTTTAAAAACTCCTGCTGATAATTCAATTCTTAAGTAATAACTTGTATTTGACTCCTTTCTTCTTTAAATTTTGGGCACCTTTTTAACGTCATCTTGTCTGGGTCATTTTGACATGACCTTCCTGTTCTAATATTAAGTCAATCTCCATTTATTTTCTTCTTTTTCTTCTTCTTTACTCATTCTCCCAATATTAGCCCAGCCTTCACAGTCGATTTAATTTTTTTTTCTACGCACATTATTTCCTTGCCTCCATTTCTGAATTATTCCACAGATTTCTGCCTTTTGGATTACTTTGGACCATCTATTAATTACGCAATTCACTTGAATTTTACTTGTGGAAATGGGAACTTAACTTTTGATCTTTGGATTTTACCGTTATTGGATATGTTACCCTTGACCAGACTATCCATTCACATGGAATCACTTTTCCTTCACCATATTCCTTCTACTTGAATATTTGTTACCAAGTAAGATCTATGACTTACTTGTAATTTCATCAAATACTTTTGCAAGTAAAATCCGATCGGCGAATTCTTGAGGAGGAAAGTATTTCTTCTAAACTCCACGGATTAAGGACTATCCCCTAATTTTATGCTTCCTTTTTGAAATTAAATATATTTTTAACATTTTTTCAAAGTGTTTTTAACATGTTTTATAAACTACATGTTCTTATATATCTATCTATATATATATATATATATATATATATATATATATATACATATACAGAGAAAGAGAGATAGATATATACATAGATAGACAAACAGATAGTGAGGTCGAGAGATGGATAGACAGATGAATAGATAAAAAAGAAAGACACCAAGTTATGTGTTCATCAATGTTTCCTCTTAATTGCGAGACTATTAAAAATATAATTTTGATCTAATGAAAGGTATTACCTTGTTCCATTCTAGAACAAAAAGAGAGTGTATACCGTTGTGAACGACAGAAGTTTTTTTGCATAACGTTATATATATATATATATATATATGTATATATATATATATATATATATAAAGAATATAGTAAAACGTTATATATATGAAAAATACTCTATTTCACAAGTCTATGCCCCCCTTTTGAAATAAATTTCCAACCATTTTTTTCGTTTCTGAAATAGAAACGAGTCATACATTAAATTACATCAAAGGTATATATTTTTAGATATTAGTAATAATGTTTTTTTTATCCATCCAGAGAAAGTCTAGCAATAAAGACGAAACGTTGATGGAGACATAAGAAAGATAAGAGTCCATAGACTTGGAAAACAAATTCGTGGAACAAAAGATGTATGCGTCAATTAAAACTCTCCTTACGATGATTAATATCTGGATACGGAAAAAAGTAAGTGGTGGGTTAGTCTTAAGGCCAAAATTATGCATTTCTCTGTCCGATACAGCCAACGCCTCGCGTTAGATAAGGCTAAGGCGAAGAAGCGCTTAGAGGATAAGCTGGCCCGATTCAATCAATCTATCTAAACCTGAAGAAATGTCTAAAATTCAACGACTGACATATTAAGAATTAATACAAATTCCAAAAATCCAGTTTGTTCTATTTATAGCCGTAATGGGTTATATTTAATGTTAACTTGTAATATTTAAATTTCTAGATGAAATGTTCCATAAAAGTTTTTAAAATATTATATAAAAAGTTATCTACAGCGTGGCCCAATTCAAGTAGCCCCAAAATGCAATAGAGAGAAGGAACATTTCTTTTTGCTCCAGCATTGTTTAAATTATATGTAGTGTTATAAAAGATGCTGGAATTGCTGCCCTTTATATTTATGCATCTCTGGGAACATTTAACAACGTTTGTAGATACTGCATATAGAGCAGTTTTCCTAGTAACGTTGATAAAGTTCTCTTTTAGTTAGTCCAGATTGTGAGGATTATTTGTGTAGTACCCTCACCAAAAATCACATGATGATATTTTCGAGTAACGTGGTGGCCATTACATTTTTCTTTTTGTTCTCTCTTCCATAAACATGCCATGAAATCGTGCCAGTGATCGATTAGGCGTGTGGCATGTGGACAATTTTCGCGCTGCGTACTCGTGCTTTGGCCTAAGAGATAAAAAGGCCAAGACAAATATATTGGGCCAACCGCCGGCAGGCGAAGTTATGCCAGAGTTTAACATCACCATGGATGGCACCACAATAGAATGCGTCGAGCACTTCCCATGCCTAGACGATATTGTTTCCACTTAAGCAAACTGCTCGAAAGAAATAGGAAAGTGACTACAAACAGACCACACCGCTTTTAGAAGACTGTTCACCAGAGTCTTCAAGAACAAGATTTTACAGTCCAAAGGTGATGGCACACAACGCTATTGGTGTCTTCACTCTATTAAATCCGTGAGAAATCTAGACCATCTACAGTAAAGACTTTTAAACTTGAATAGTTCTACCCGAAAAAAAAAACTGCAGATTATTTTGCGGATTGCGTGTGAAGATTATGTGTCAAACATAACTGTACTCGAGAGAGCGAACGCCACCATCATGCAGGCTTTGATCATGAAACACCGACTGAAATGGTCTGGATATGTGGCTCGCATGGAGGACACTAAAATTCGGAAACAACTGCTGTTCAGCTAAAAAAAATACAGGAAAGCGATCTCGAGGCCGCGCGCTACTTAGATTAAAAAGGGCAGCTGAAGACATATCTAGGTGAGACCAATATATATCCTAACAGTTTTGATGTATCATCGAACAACAGACATGAATGGAGGAACAGAGACAAACTGGGTAAAAACCCATTTTAAGAAAATAGAAAAGCCTATCTAATAACTAAACGGCAACAAAGAGCTCTTAGAGCGAATCTTCCGCACCCCCACAATACAATTTGCCTAATGCATCTGACTATTCCGAACTAAAAAAACAATTTTAACCACAAAATGGATTCACCATCCCAATAATGACTATATGATGTTTCTTTCCGTTCGACTGGCTGCCCTTGTTGGGAAGGAGTTGAATTTCTGAGTAACGGTCCCTTCTTCTCGTATAAGCGCTAGTCGATATTCTTTAGCAAATTGCTCCAATCGGACTGGTGACGTCATAAGAAGAAAAAAATTGCAGATGACTTGCTACAAGTAAAATGTCTAAGATAACAGCAAAATAAAACACTAATTACTTGTTACATAAATGTATAACAGTTGACTGTCGAACATTGCGAACATCTGATTTCTAAGTTTGCTATCGTGGTCGTGGTAGGAGTTGAGCGCGGCTCACTTGTTCTGTCGATACGAGATTCGACACGTTCGGCATCTCGTCCAGAAAATTCTCTACTGCTTCACGTGACATCAGTCATCTTGCGATCGGCGGTCTGTTAGCTCAGCAAACAAAATTGGGAAGGCCACACGACTTCGCTACTTGCCGTGTTTATATACCTATTTGACACCGCCGGTTAGAGATTGATTTTCAATACATACGTTTCAAGTGTTTGAACTGGTCAATAATTGGTGCTGAGGGACACCATATTCCTACATATCAAATATCGACCCGTTCAACTTTCCTTTATTGTTTCCTCCATTCTATTTTAGTGATGAGTTTCTGTTCAAAACTTTGACCTCGTTTTCTGTTTATCTTTTACCTTTCAAAAATGTAATTTCAAGTTATTTATTTTATGAATAACGCAGCAGTAATTTTAAACCCACCAGTCAGGTTCGATTTCTCGTGGCGCACTGCCCTTATATTCAACATCGGACGTCTCACAGTATTACAACTCCAATTCTTACGAAACTCCTAAAACTCTCATTTCTGCTTATTTTCTTCATTGGACTTGGGAACTACAATATTCAAACATGAATGAACTCTGGCGACGACGATGTTCTCACACAAAAACAAATAAAATATTACGGATGTTTATATATTTCAACATAACATATGAAGTTTAAACTATTACGATCAGGAATACAATTTTAAATGATCAAAGGTAGCATGAAATTTTTAACCTTTTCCGATAGACATATGTGAAAATCTGGGGATTTACTGAAGACACCAGGAAACAAAAAAAGAGGTAAGCAATTCTAATATATAGAAAAATAAATGTTACCAAAGGCAAGATAAGTTACTCTTTTACGTACCTCAATAAGTTTTGTGGTTTCAAATATTTCAACGATTTTAATCGCTTCGAAAACACTAATGTCGACTTGACATTTGACAGAAAAATGAGCTACTGCGAGGAATCCGGTTATTCTGACAAAAGCCTATTAGCCGCTGTTAAAACAGGACGGAGACCAGTTAAATAGCCTTGTCTCTCGATGGTGACAAGTTTACCAACTTCATTACAACTCAGCTGATTGGAAACATTTCAATACTTTTTAGTTATTGAATTTTACAAAAACATAAACATAAAACAATAAAAATAGGCCTATGCCTAGAGTTCTGCTCACGTATTGTACAAAATACAAGGTAAAATCCACTGTAATTCAATGCTTCTTTAGTCTAATTGCTCTGCAATTCAGGTCTGTCTTCAGTGAAAATATCGCCAAATTTTACAATTCACGAAATACGGGTAAAACATCATTTTTTTTTTACTTAGTTCAAGAAATGCGACTATAAGTGAGCTGTAATCTATTTTTCAAGATAGTCACCTCTTCAAAACAACTTTTGATGAATGCATAGCAGCGCATGGACGTCTGGAGTCTGCTTAAACAAAAAGGTAGTAGTTCTAATAGTAAAACCTGCTTTTCTAAATTCTAAACGTTAAAGAGTTACTAAGGCTTTAATGTTACCATAAAAAAACAGCGATTTTATACTGCATTAGATATTTTTCTATAGAGTCACTACCATTTACATGTCATGAATGTATAATTCAGTCATCATAACAATGTAATTTGTAACGTCTATGGAAAACACCAAAAGTAATACTTCTCCACCTTTCATTATAATGGCACATTGATAACATTATTATCGAAAAATATTGTCTTGTTATTTGAAGTTATTTATATTTGTAAGCATTAGAAAGGTTAACAATTCTGAGAAGACTTTAAATCAAAAATTAGAATTACAATGCATATAGTATAAAGAACGTTTTCGATATATTCAGAATATTATAAGACGATGTTTCTATATGTATGTATAGAGTACAAATATGCATGAAGGCAAGTAAGATTATATACTATGAGAAAACTATACTCTAGGAATACTGCTACAATATGGATACATACGATATGATCGTATATGATAGGTTTAAGTAGAGAGATTTTGTCCGATTTAGAATAAGGCTCTATTAGGAGAAGAAAACTCAAAATGATGCCATAGAGTGATTTGATAAAATTTAAGGTGCATTAGCTTTCGGCTTTTGTAGCAATTTATCAGCAGGAATGTCGTTCAGATAAGTCATCAATTGACGTAAAGCAAAAAAATAAAAAATAAAATAAAAAAATAAAAATAAAAACAACAAAAACTAAAATTGCTAAGAGAGAGTAAAAATTTAGTGCAACACTTTCCAAAAGAGATAACAACAATAAAGACATTAAATTTAACACAATCCTAACTCACTCCCGGCCTCATACGTTGGCTGTCTGTTCCTTAAATTGTCGTGTAACTGTCCGTGAGTGCGTATGTTTCTAATATGTATGTGCAAAGTTGTGTTACAACAGATGCTTTTAAAACAACAAAGGCACTTGGATTAAAATGTTTTAACATAATATGTTTTCGGCTATCAATTATATATATATATATATATATATATATATATATATATATATATGCATATACAATTTCAAGAAGTTTAAGTACTTTACAATTTGTAAAAATATAATATAGTAACAGTATTTATTTGCTCCCCCACCGAACAAATTAGGCACAAGGCCGAATTTTTAAGTGAGGAGTGAAGGGGAAATGGGGACCATGCCCCGGGGAGTAGGGGAGCTGGATAGTGACAATTGGTATGAAGGGTTTCCCCTACATTAACCAATAACTTATATATATGTCTTTGCTTTACACTATTTGCGCAGGCCCTTTAGGGCCCCGGCCATGTACGTATAATACAGTAATATAGTAAGTATGTGGTATATAGTATATAATATAGTAAGTATGTTGTTTTAAACAAAAATAAATTTGTATTTTCAAGATATTTGTTTAAGTTAAATGAACCATTAGGGTAATACTGTTATGTTGCAAAAACAAGTTATGCACTTACTTACTTATATTATAATAAACCACTGCTAATCTTGCTTGTTGATTTTAACATTGTAATTTAAGATAGTAAGAGGATACATTGTTAGAAAGTAGCGTAAAAAGAAGAAAGGTATATGTAAAATTATGGCGAGAGTATTATAAAAACAGAAGTAGTAGTAGTAATAGTAGCAATGGTAGGAGTACAGGTAATGTTATAAAAAAAAAGTAAGACAATGATAAAAAAATAGCAGGGATAAAATAAAAACAAAAGTAGTTGTTGTAATAGCAGTAACTGCTAAAAACAATAAAGAACATATATAGATAATTTAAAAGAGAAACAAATTACAGAGAACTAACATAGTAGCAGTAGCTTAGTAGAAAATAGAATAGGCAGTAGCAGCAGTAGGGAACATTACAGAAATCGATAGATTATTTAAATTAGAAACTAACAAGACATGTTTCGTATTTAACAATTTAATTTATACAACAAGAAACATTAAACACCGTTGACTGAATAACATACGAAAATGTTATGTGAAATCGAACATACGCAAATATAATACAAGATAAAATAACCAAATTACATAGAAACATGAAGTAAAAGCAGTAACCGCAAGTAGTAACTTAACCCATCGATAAATCTTGTATAATTCTCCAAAATAATCTAAAATGTATTTTTTATAATAACATTTAAAATTTGACATAAAAATCATAATATTAAGTTCTAAAAACATTAAACATTTACCCAACACCAACGCATATGCAGCTATCCTATAAGAACGATTCTTCCTTATCCGGCAGTTACAATATGCAATATGCCACGCGACTGATATATATTATATTTATATTAGCGAAGTGGTTAGATATAGAAGATAGCGCACTTAAAAACAGAGCAAATTACATAATCTCAATCACTAGTGATGCACAGAATGAGTGTTTACTACAGTTTTTAATATTCTGTGCCATGCAATAAGTGTCTCTAAATACTGTAATTTCCCATTCATCACTAAATAACCTCAAATATAGATTCGGATTATTGTATTTCGTAGAAAACACCTGAAAAAAACATAACTCTAATAATGCAATGCACCTCGACACTGGATAAACAAACTTGAGTATCAATTTAAGCACTACATAGTTGTATTACATTTTATCCATGTTTTTATTGTGGTTCTTTTTTTATTTTTTTCCTTTTTTCTATTTCTTTCCTTTTCCATTTTCATAGTTTTTCACATAGTTATTCAGGTGATAAAACAAAGTACGTCTGCTTTTTCCGGCATTTCCATGTTTCAATGATTAAAAGAAAATGTTCCTTAAAATATTCGTTAATAGAAACGAATATCGCTTTTTCATATTTTTCTGTTTTCGTTTTTCATTTTCTTTCAACCTATATACCTCAAAATTTTCATTTTTCATTGAGGCAGCTTCTTGTTTAGTGCATTTAAAAACTGTGATAATAAATCTACCGTTCGTAATGAGGTTCAATCCTCTGGAAATTCTTTTGCATTAAAATCTATGCCACGGATAACTTGATTAATATTGGGAAAGATCCACTGATATAATACGATGAAGTGAAATTTCAATAATATGAATATGTCTAACATTGCAGAATCTCTAACACTTTATCATATAAGTATGCAAGAGCCCAGTGTAAAGGTGTCGTTTTAGTTACTTAACGATGTAAACTGATGCAACTGTTTAATGAGAACTTAGTCTAATATTCTCAATTACCTACTTGCTGAGTACAAACACACATATATCTACACTCACACACACACACACACACATATAATAAATTCCACAGCCAAAAATGTCGCCGCCCACAAAAGCAATGACAGTCTACAAACCGGAAGTCCTAGACTCGAGTTATGAGCCCAAATAAGGGCGAAACTCGAGTCTTGAACTTCCGGTTCGTTGACTGTCATGGCTCTTGTGTGCTGCGACATTGTTTGGCTATAGAAGTTATTATATATAATTTCTCCATTCTAAAAAAACACACACATATATATATATATATATATATATATATATATATATAGTTATGTAGGTGTATATGTTTATAGTTTTAAATTACGATATATACTCATAATCTAATCGACCACTATGCAGTTTAACAGGACGATTGGTAGTAATAGTTCGTATTAATGTCTGTTTTTATTAAGATTTATTTAGTTTTATGTAAAAAGAGGAAAAAGCGACATTTCAGATACTTACAGTTACACATGTTTACGAAAGTTGTTATCAGGGAATAAATATTTTCAAAATTTAGTATTTATTAGTTTATTTAAAGAGGGTTTCCGGTGCATTTCTCATGACAAAATTGCATTAAAAATTAAAATCTCTCAGAATAGCATTAGATCGCATCCCTACACATTAGATCGGGAGAAGGGCCAGGTATTCTTCTATTTTATTCTTCTTAATATAATTTAATTTCTAATTATATTCTAGAATTGAAAGTTATATAATACATATGAAACAAAAGGTATGTTTGAAGGCTTACAATGCAGGGATGTACAGTCGTTATGAGCAGATAAATAAATAAATAACAAAATAAAAATAATAAATAATGTTGTTTTTATAATTATGTATTTATTTACTTGTATTTTTATTTTTTAAAACTGTGGATGGTATTTATTCCAAATGTCCTTTCGGTTATGTTTTTTTTACAAAGGTATCAACAATTATCAAAGCAAGGAGACAACTCGAGGATAAGGGTTGCAGTGTGTGCAGTAGACCTTTGAACAATAAAGTAATCGTTAGTAATGGAAATTAGGTAAATTGGTTCGCTTATATGGAACGGCCTATCAAAAACTTGTTGACGTTAGACTGGCAGACAACCATATTGTAGTCAACTGGAAAGCAGGAAAACAAAAGGAAAGTCTATAGGCGTGCAGTTGCAAGAAAGCAGCTTTCTTCATGGAATCTACGTTTAGGTTTAAGCACATATAAAGAGTGGGGGAAATTATTGATACTGTTTTCTGCTAGACGGCTGTTTCTTGTGAAGGAGTGGAGACTATAAATTGGAGCTCAGTCAAGAATTTTCCATATAATAACGATAGAGCAGAGACAGGCTCGCAACATCTCCCCTGCGAGAAAGAGGTTGTAGGGAACAGAAGACACTCCCTAGGAGTCTACGAAGTCTATTCTGAACTCTATCAAGGCTAGATAAGTTCTTTTCTAGCATCTCCTGAACAGATGTGACAACAGTACTCCATCTTTGGGCGTACATTGATCTAATATAGAAAGATAATTGCATCAGCAGTGAGATATCTACTGGATCAATAAAAGGATCCCACCATTTTCCAGCAGCCTTGGCAACGGATGTAATATACGTGTTCCATTTAAGATCAGGAGTAAATGTCAAGCCCAGAAGTGTGTCAATACATGAGGCCTTCCCAAGACGAGAGCCATCCATTTCAATTGATGCCAGATGGGGATCAGAGCGCTGATGATGTAAAGATAAACGGATCAGGAAGGGAGTTGCACCGATGATGGACCCCTTGGGGGCACCAGCATTAATACTATGCGCTTCTGATTTCTAACCATCAACCACTACACTTAATAACATATCAGAAAGAAATGATTTAATAATTGTGAGGACATTTCCAGCTATACCGGAGCCAGATATTTTGTTAAGTAAACCTTTAGTTCATACTCTATCAAACGCCTTTGATATGTCAAAAAGAAAGGTAGCTGTCCTCGAGAGATTCGCTGATCCTATAATATATAACTGTAAGCACATCTGATGTAGATCTAGCAAAACGAAAACCATATTTCGTGCCACTAAGAAGGTTATTTTTGCTGATATGGTTTACTTGTTCTTGGCAAAGAATTTGGCTTTGCCTGGTGCTGACGAGATTACCTCAGATCCATTGATGATAGTTGGGATAGAGCACCCGCTTCTGTTCAGGATTCTGCTTGCTATTTGCCAAAATTGGTGGGAACCAAACAGCTGCTTAGCTACTTTGGACTTAACAAACTGAACATACAACTCTCTTGCGATCTTTATTACTTTTTTACAGTAGTTGCTGGCAGTCCCGAAAGCGGCTTTAGCCTCAGTACATCTGTTATCTTGAAAGCAATGGAAAAGATGATTTCTGTGCGCAGTGGCTGCAGCACATTTTAGAGAGAACCAAGTCTTTCTTTTAGGTTTATTCTGGAACATTTGGAGGGTATGAAATGATCTATACCAACAAGTAACCATTCCGTCAGGTTAGATATTCACGGCCTTTGATGTGTTGCAAAATATGGCATCGCGTTATCAGCATAGATGTCAACGAATAATTAAACTATGTGTTTTTGGGAGATCATTGATGTAGATCAGGAAGAGATTTGGGCCCGGGATCGACTCCTACGGAACTCCAGGATAACAAGTGTGAGCTTCTGATTTCTGCCGATCAACCACTACTCTTATGAGCCTATCAGAGAGAACTGAATTAGTTATTGAGACAACATTTCTAGTCATACCGTAGCTGGAAATCTTGTAAAGTAGGCCCTTATACCATACCTCATGGAATGCCTTCGATATGCCAAGAACAATTGCTTTAGAAAGAGAACCCTTTATGGAGAGATTCACTAATCCTATGATATAACCGTTAGCACATCTGCTGTAGATCTAGCAGAACGGAAACCATATTACATGTCACCAAGTAGGTTATTTCTGCTGAGGCGGTTGTCTACTTCTCTATTTAATATGGATTCCAGCAGCTTACTCATGATACACAGGAGACTTATTGGTCTATACTGGGAGGAAGATGACTTATCACCTTAATTCTTAAATACAGGCTATATTGATGAGGCTTTCCAGGGTGCTGAAAAGGAATTCTCCTTACGGCAACGCTTAAACAGTTTTGTAAGTATGGGAGCAAGTTCTGGTTAAAGCTTTTTTTTTTAGCACATGATAAGGTTCCTGATTTCCTTGGCCACCTCACGCACTGATATTTGTATATTGCATAGCGTGTTGTCTGTTATGGGAGGAAATACAGGGTGTGTATGGCATTCGTCGCATAGGGTAGAATTAGCTGTAAAGTTCTTGGCAAATATTTTGGCATTGTCTGATTCTGACGAGATGACCTCCGGTCCATTGATGATGGTTGGGATAAAACGCACGGTTCTGTTCAGGATCCTGTTTGCTATTTGCCAAAACTGCTGGGAACCAAGCCGCTGCTCAGTTACTTTGGATGTAATGAACTTAGCATATATCTTTCTTGCATTTTTTATTACTATTTTACAGTGGTTGCTGGCAGTCCTGAAAGCAATTTTAGTCCCAGTACATCTATTACGTTGGCAGCCTTGGAAAAATGATTTCTGTGCGCGATGGCAGCAGCACATTCTGGGAAGAACTATAACTGGCTGTTAGGTTTTTGTTGGACTATTTTGGATCGTATGAAACGGCCCATGCTTACAATTAACAATTCGGTCATGTCTGATACTATAGAGGACAAATCCTTTTTAAACATAGACTACAGACTTAGATCAGGTATAAATGTACGGAAGCTATCCCAGTCAGCCATAGAGTATCGACATACAGTATGGTGGAGAGGTACGTCTGAAGACGTATTACATTTCATTTCTATCCTAACTGATACAACCGAATGGTCGGTGAATCCCAGAGGAAATAGAAGGGGACATGAACATAGCTCAGGGGAAGTTGTGAGAAAAAGGATTAAAAGGTTTGCATACTGACTGGTAGTATCGGGCACACGGGTGGGTTTGTGAACAATTTGAGTAAGGTCATAGAGAATGGCAAAATCGTAAGAGAACCTCCCCCTATCATCTCTCTTTTTTGAGTGGGTCAGCACTTCTACATTATAGACATTGAAGTCACCGCAGCTGTGAATGTTAGCCGAAGGATGAGCAGACAGGATGTGGTCAATTTTCTCAGATATACTCTTAAAGATAGTAACCCCACTGTTGTGGGGGCGATAGAGGACAAATATATATGCGGTGGTGTAAGGAATTGCAACCCGGAAGCATATATAAGTTAAATTAAGGTCTTCTCTAGATATATCCCTACCACACGGAAATTGATCTTTTATTTAGGCACATATTCCACGCCCATAGCGATTTTGGAAGTTAGATTTAGATGTTAAGATAGAGAAGCCTGTAATTTAATAGGGAAGTCGTCGGCCCTATGCGAGTTTCGCCTAGAAAGAATATGTCCGGTTTCGTCTCCTGTAATTGGGTTTCAACCTCTGGAAGGTTGGAACGTACACCCCTGATGTTGGAGAAGGAGACATGGTAGTAGGGGTCTACGTTGAAGGATGGGGTTCTAGGTTTATTCGTATTTTTTTTTAGATATTTCATGTTGATATTTTGGGATTTGTGGACAGATCGACAGACTTGGTAACAAAGGGACATAGAGGGAAACTAAGAGAGGAAAAAACAAGATTTTTTTTGTAGCACATGATAAGGTAAAGCCGTAACAATTACTCACTCGTATGACATCGAGTGGCGCCACCAGAAGCTACTGCATAATTCAGAATCCATTCACCAAATCGCAATACAGTAGCCCCGGTACTTTGCACTTGCCGATAGGACAGCCTCCTTAGTGGTTAATCCAAGGTTCGGGTCCCTGACTATCAGGCGGATAACGTCAGCCCAGATGAAATGCTTACCTCCAACACCCTTACTAGTGACATCGCCACAAGAATATACATTGATATAAATTGATATATCTTTTAATTAAAACGCGAAAATTCATTTATGCTGTTCGCATCCATACATAATGATACAGATGAATCAGTATCATTGAAAATGCTTCACCCCCGAGAAAATTATAATTCTAAATCAATAGGTTTATGCGCACGATAAACTTATCTTTAATGAATCTTAATGTTCCCCAACATAATAATCTATATAATTATAGAATACAAATGACTTTGTAACGGTTGTTACCCAACATTCGGTTTACGATTTCCGGTTGCGCATGCGTAAATAAACAAATAATCAACGCAACAATAAAATGAATTGCTTTACTGTGTACGCTTTCACCGTCTCAGTTGTTTCTTCTCGCGTTTAAATTATTTAAATAAACAATTGTTATACTTTTTGCATTTTTTTTACATCGTTTATTTCCGTATTATGTTTAAGTTATTTTAACGCAATTTTCTTACATATACACTACCAACATAAATAAATAACCCCGAAAATATTTTTTTTATTTACGTTACAAATAAATAATCAACGCGACAATAACACTTATTGTTTTACTGTGTACGTTTCAGAGTCCCAATTGTTTGTTTTTTTCGCGTTTACATTAAAAGATATATATATCCAAATTTGAATTTTACTTTAAGTATTATGGTATCTGTTCAGTGAACATTTACCTATAAGTATGGCAAACCACTTATAATTCAATGACTGGAATTTTTTTTCAAAAATAAACAGTTATAAACAGAACGACTCAACGAAATCGATCTATATATATTTTTTTTTGCATTTTAATATACTTTCATTGAAATGTTTATGTCACAAAAAACTATTTTCTTTACATCACAAGCGTCGCGCTCATACATTAATTCCATAGCTAATATACCATACTGACCCAACGGGTCACGGGTAGTCTAGTTTATTATAATTATTTTAAAAAGTTGGATTATATTGTTTAACATAATATAACCAATTAACATGATTTTATGCCGGTAAACGTTTACACTTCTAAAATAATCATTAAAAAGTTATTCAACAATCGACCCAAATTGCGGAGATTCTATAATTTATTAATTATATACAATCTTTGTACATTTCATATCAACAGAATTCTGGGGGGATATCTACTAGTATAAATATATATAATTCATTTCTTTGGCGTCACTACAGCTTTACGTGGTATCAAACAATAAAACGCATTGATGTAGATATTAATGAAAACAAATGCGAGGAATCGCAGACAGAACAAATAAATATTGTAGACTATAATTAATTATCCTCTCAGAAATATGAACAGACACATTATTCACGGATTCTAAAGACCGAGCAGGCATAATAATCACAATGAATGCTGGCTGTGCATGTACGTCATGAAGACGTTTTGCCATATAGAGATCGTTCTCAAAGTAAAATATCAGATTTTCTTAATTTCAGAAATATAGAGAGTGACGAAAATATTAGCAGTGACTTTTTACTAACTAACGTTTTTTGTTCTTCAGAATTTATTTTCCGACACAATCAGAATCATTTTCAATGCACTTTAGCCAGCTATGAACAAGAAGTGTGCAGGGACTTCCGGCAAACGACTTCTTATACGAGCGTTGTAGCAAATGTAAAGATCTAACTTTTTACCTAAAATGTTAAAGAGCTACGAGTAAAGAAACGGTGCCATTAAACCAATCGACCTTTTGTGCTCTAGAATCGATAGTTCTACATAGCCATCACGATTTTCAATGCACTATTTTACGAGATTTAATGAGACATCTCTGCTATAGCATCAAGTCCACGTTCTTTCACTCTTAAATCATCAGAAAGGTCAAACTCAAGTAATAAACGCATAAGTTCAGTCATATACCGATGCAATTAGCAATGCGCTCTGAACCATTAAAAATTATCGAAAATTAGGATGTATTTCGACCGTCCGCTCTTATAAATAGAATTATATATTTATATTCATCTTTTGTTTCTATCATTCTTACTATACATGCGTACATACATGATGGCAATAAACTCGTTCTCGAGTATTGCCATCACTTAATACCTCTCTGGTTCAAATGAGGCAGACATGAGCGGCACTAGCAGCACGTGCCGGACGGTCACTTCTATGAACTTCTAAAGTCATGCACATCTGCCGGGTCAAGGCTGCAGTGTCCTGAACATCTGTCGGACAAAACCTTGGATGTTCCAGAGCCTTTATTTCCATTGTACGCCCATATCTGCACCAGTCCTCATTGAGTGTCCGTTTGCCATTTGAGACTACAGCCAGCCTTTTTGTTATCGAGATACACAGTGATGGTAAATTGTGTATTCCATTACATATTAAGTAATGCCTGAGCTTGAAGCGTTTTTAGTGAGGAAAGACTTTGCACCGAGGGAATCCAACTCTCTGAACAACTGCCACATTGAATCAAAAAGAAGAGCAATTCAACATCATTGGATGCAGCAGTCGCCGCAGGTTTGATATTAGGGGTTTCCTCCTCCTAGAGCGGTGTCTTCACCACGGCTTACGGAGCCCTCTCCACCACTCATGTCAAGGTTCTTTTAATCAAAGGCTAAAGGTGAGGTAACTCTGACAGAAACCTCCAGAGGAGCTTACGCCCTGTAAGCTGTGGATGCATGGCCCACCGGCGTGTGGCATATGCTGTGGTATCCAGCAACCTAAGTCCCAGTCATGGATCAAATGACATACATACACACACACATACATACATACATGTATTTTTGTGGAACTATATTTTATTCCCTTATAATATAAATTAATCCTTATTTAAGAAGCTCAATATAATTACAGAGCAATATAATGAATGAATGGCAAAAGTCTATATTCCAAAGTATAATGTTATTGACCATCTTACAATTTATTCCTTTAATTCAGTTCACATTTACAATTTTTGACAGTATATGTTTCGTTGAACAAAAATTATTATTTCAACCAGTGAATCTATTTTGCCTAATACTCATCAGAGGAAATAGCAACAATCAATTAATCAAACGGAAATAAAGTGCATATTTACATAATTAAAATCCGACAATTGAAAGAGAAGTTGTAAACGCCTTATAATATGTTTACATTACACCATTTTGAATGTCTAAATTTCAAATGGCGTATGTATGTTAAAACGCCTTTTTATTTCCCTTTGATGGATTTATTGTTGCTATTGCCTCTGATGATTTTAGGGCAAAATAGATTCGCCCGAGGAGATAAAAAAGGGGTTTAAAAATATGGATTTTTTCAATATATATTTGAACACGCATTTCAGTAAGATAAATTGTGTAGAAGATGTTGGAGATGAGGATTGATATTTATTTGGATTATTTGCTAGTTGTTCTCATAATAAACACTTTTCCGGCCCTTATTTTTTTAATTAATTTTTTTTGCTGGAAATTGCCCAAAAGCAAGACCATATGAATATACATCTGGAAACGTAATATTTTTTGCCTGGGAAAATTGTGGGGTTTGGGCGACGAGATATTTTAGGGGTACAAATCACAGCTTTTGGAGCAAATTTTATTATTCTCCAAAAATGTATACTTGTGTCTAAATATGGGTTTTGAATGTTAGCGAATACAAATAATGCATGGTTTGTTATGAACCGGTGCCATTTGGCCGTTTTACTCTGATGTTCTACATCAAGCCAGGTGTTTAAATGAGGGAAATTAGCCAAAATCAATCGGGGGACCCTATATTTTTCAGCTTGTTTTCTATGCATTTATTTCAAACCATGTTATTTGTGTATAATAGACCGAATATTTTGAATAGTGGCCTCTCAAATCCGTTTCTAGCTTCGATAGGAATTGGTGGTTGGAGCAGTTTTAATTGTTTAAGCAAGAAGCTTTTGATTAGTAGCATTAAATGAAACTATCTATACATGCACTAATTTTACTACAGATCGGAAATCATAATGTCAGGGAAAATCAATTGCCTTAGGTATGTGTGCAATTTTATGCTGATAATAAAATGCCGATAATATCATTTAATAACTCAACTGTGCAACTGTGTCAAAGATGAACCGATTAAAATATGGCAGAGGAAAAATGTGTGTTCCACAGAGCACACTGGATTAATATTATGTTATATTGATGTATGGCCACTAAGAGCAACATGGATATTGTCATTCCATTGATAAACATATTCGCTCATTCATACCTTCCAATTATTTTAATGAGTATGTGTTCGTGTAAGATATTAGAAATATCTTTAAATATATCAAGCGTAACTTTCTTAAAATAACTTAGAGTAGAGAATACGCGTTCATATATAAACGTTGCGTATATTCGCAATACAAACAGCTTGTGTCAATTTTTATTGTGTGTATGACAGAGTTTCCAATTTATGAGGTGGTGAGCAACGCTAGATTGATTAAAATAGTAGTAATAGAGTAGGAAGGGGGTTGATTGCGCGTTAAGTTTTCGGGTCAGATTTTTTACTAGGATTCTAGAACGCTGGTTGTCTAGCTTTCAGTGAAGGAAAATGTTATGTGAAACTTTAAAAAATAGAAATAGTTTGGAAAGGAGAGACCAGATAAGAAGCATTTTATTACTATAGCAAAGATCATATAAACCAACACATTTTGAGATGTCAACTTTGTTTTATACTCAATAAGAAGTCCGAATATAAGATCATAAACAGTGGCGTCTCTCTATTGTGAGAGACTATAAGAGGTGTTATGAAGTAAAAAAAAAAAAAAATTAAGCTAAACCGCTTCGTGAAAATTTCAGCTTTATCCGAGCTGTGCAGGAGACATCGGGCTAGTTCGATAGATGGAAATTGTTATTATCTATCGTTTATTACTCTATTTAAACTTTTTTAGAAATTGTTATAATCTATTTTTCTGCGATTTCATTAGCTTATTTACAAAGTAAGAAAACCATTATACAATAACTTCCAGCATTATATAATGTAACAATAATAAGACACATTTTGATTTCTATGTGTAATCACACTTTGGCTAAGAACCTAACATTCCAACGCAACATAAATAGGAATAAATACATAAAATACCCTCCAATAAAGATGGGCACATTCTATCATACTATAAAATTTCACACATTTTTCTGTAACACATACCTTCATATGAGTATCAATTAATCACAACATGAGATATTCTGCCACACCGGGACATGTGCACAACCAATTCGTTTTTCACACGCGAATAAGTTGCATGGAACATGAACCCTTCTCTGCTTATTTTGAAGTGCCTATAGGTTTCCAGACTTTTTTGTACGAGCATTTACAATGGTTTTAGACTCTTGAAAAAGTCAGTATGTTATTGCTATGCACGTTATGAAATGGCTGACCAATTTTTAGGTTGCCAGGTTCAAATAAACAGCAGGAATTAGGACACATCCTTTTTTCACAGCTAATGCATTTCAAAAAATGTAATCTAGACGTCAGTATACTTAAAAAAAAACGATATGCAATAAAATGCTGATTTAAACGTGAAAATAAAAAGCCAGAGAAACGTATAAAATGCTTCAGAGTGCTTTGGACTATCCTGCATGAATCGACCATCAGTTTTTGAGTAGCATAAGAGATCTAAGACAGGCAGGGAGTCTGTACGAGATAATAAGTGGTTGGGCGGAATAATTAAATCAGAATACCACAGTTGATTGGAATATAAATAATTGCATGGATAAGGACCGTCGTGTCTATATATACAAAATAAGTGCACCAATTAAGCTCAGTGTACGAACTGTACACACAATTATTTGCGAGAAACTAAAAATGCAGCAGATTTGTACGAAGTTTGTCTCAAAGTTACTCAATTTTTATCACAGACTATTGGACCAAGATAGACATCAAGATAGTTTCTCACCGTTCCTATAGTTCAGACTTTGCTATCTGTGATTTTTTGGTTATTTCCCAAGCTGAAGAGAAAACATAAGATGCTGGCGTTATGAAACAATTGAGGATATGGAAAAGAGCGTGACAAAAGTTATTGACACGCTTATGCCGTAGAACTTCCATAAGACCTTCCAGAAGTTCCCGGAACGGTATAACAAGTGCATCACGTCGGAGGATATTACTTCAACGGTGAGTTTATGCGTATACTATCAATATAAATGTCCATACGAAAAAGTTTGGACACTTATTTTAAGCACCTTGAGCAAAGCTCAAGCTCCTGAGCCATGGCGTCAAATTTGCATTCCTTTATTTCTCCAAAAAATAAAATCTATTCAGTCTGCTCCTAAAAATACAACCGCAACATAAAACGCAAATACCTTCCATCTTATTTGACTAGCAGTATAATTTAATACCTGAACTGAACATGTACGGAGATATCGAATATTTTTGTACACCCTTGTTTCCATAAATAATCCAACATACAGGAATTAAAATGTGTTGTACGTTTCGGTGGTGGTTTTTGCGTCGATTAGATGCCGGGAGAAGTTTTTTTTTATATTTTCTAGATCGTTATATCTAAGATTCGCAAACGGACATTTTTGCTCGAGTTTTAAATAGCCCCCCTTCGAATGTTTGTTTGCTTTTTCGTATAAAAAAGCGAGAGTAATTCTACGCAACCACTAGCGCCTGATTATATCCGTCATATATATGTCAATGTAGGGGAAAAGCTTCATACTGATACAATTGCTACTTATTTGGATACTGCCTTCCTTTTTGTGGGGGGTAGCTAGTTTTCCCGCAAAAGCAAAACGACTGAAGTTTAAAAGCAACGACATTTATGCAATCATCTTTTTGATTGACATCGCTAAATGTGATCGCCTTACACGTCCGGTCGCTTAATCGAGTAAAAGAAAGACGTTAGGTTTTTTTCTCTTTCTCTTCCACCTTTGCATCACGGGTTCGAGCTTGCCTGCCTGCTACCAGTTTTTTACACCTACAAACTCCAGGGCAACGCTGGGAACCCATACTATATCTATTTATCTATCTATCTATCTATCTATCTATATATATATATATATATATATATATATATATATATATATATATATATATATGGAGGATAATCAAACCGAAATAGGTCAGAAGCTAAGAAGTAAAGTTACATAGGAATTAATTACGTAATAAAAGTATTAGGGTTTACAAACAGGAGAACATAGGGGTGCCATTTTTAGGCCATATCATTTGAAACATAAAAGCTTTTCACCAGCAGAGGATCAAAAAGCCGGCATTTTCTAAATGCAAATATAACGAGACATAACCTACTTTTAAAATAATCATATTAAGAACGGTAAGTCTAACAAGTAAAAATTCAAAAACAATTATTAAAAGGAGTCGGCATATGATAGGGATAAATAGGAGAAGAGAGGGAAGAAAACAATAAATTCTAAAAAAAGTATATATAGTAACGTATACAGCAATCAAATAATACGAACGGTTATTAAAAAAATGTATAAAATACCTAAACATTCACAAACATTAAAAAAACATTTTAAAGTAAAAAAAAAGATACATTTTTCTAAAAATTAAAAAAATACAATAACGTTCTGAGAAAATATAAATATAAGCATTTTAAATAAATACCAACCGAATTCCAAATATTTTATAACTGATCAATTAAAGATTTTCTTCCCATATTTGTTATAGGACGTTACATCATCAGCTAATATACCCATCTGGAATTTTATCAGCTGTGTCAGTTTCAATTAAAAGGAATAAGGGTCCAAGGACCGACCATTCTGAGCACGTCCGCAGTTACATCATGTTGATTTGACTTACGACTATTGAGATGCACTTATATTACATATTCGTCTAGTAATAATGCATGGTTCCACTTTCATTATAAGACACTCGTGCAATACGCTGTCAAAGGCCTCAGACATATCCATGACTACTGCATTAGTATCGTCTGTCTTTTTCATTGCAAAGGTTGTTAGTTAAGAGATTATAGTTTAGATACCTGCAATAAAACCTGCTTGTCTAAATCGATACTGCTATTCGGAAAGAAGTTTATGATCTATGAGGTTGTAGACCGGTGGTCAATTAATAAAAGGCCTGGAGATTTTGGTGAAGAGATGTAGGAGAGTAATAGGACGATAATATAGTAGGTGAATCTTTCGCCGTAATTTTTATAAACTGATACATAAAAGCAGACTTCCAGCAGTCAGGAAAGCAAGACCTGGTAGAAGATTTTGGAGAGAACTATGGCAACCTTCAGCTGAGAGTTTTTAAAAAGTATATCAAAATTGAATCAGGTCCAAATTCCCTTGACGTATACTGCTATTTTATGATGTGACGAATTTAAGAAACGTTGATTTTCAGCTAATCGAGTGTAGTTTCTCTCAGTAACGGCACATTTGGGAGAGGGTGGTTTACTGGATCCAATCTAAAGTTAGATGCAAAACTTTGGGAAAGCAAGTTAGCCATCTATGGTGTCGTGCAAACAAACTCTAGATAAATGGATAGTGGGAAAATTGTTGATTGCCTATCAATTATTACATCATTATAAATTATCCAAAAGTCACGAGTTCTTAAATACTGATTTTCAAGACGCATTTTAATGTTCTTGGGATATGTCCTCTTACTTCGTCCGTTTATCTCACACAATTATTTCTAGTTTCGAAAAGCATGTTTCTGTTTCTACTGGACTAATGTTAGATGAATATGTAGTATGCTTGCTGCTTTCGGGAATGACAGCTGCGCGATTTAAAATATATCGTCGGAGAAAGTGGGGTTCGCTAAAGACCTTGAGTGTTGTGAACAGACCTGAAATAGGCAAGAAAGTCAAAAGAGAGACTGGACAACGTAGAGTGTGAGGGGGTGAGATTGGCCAAATAAGAACAAGCAAGATGGCTTACGATATACACACACACATATATATATATATGTATATATATATGTGTGTGTGTGTTGTATGTATATGCACAATTTTCTGTAGCATAAATATGACTTTAGTTTATAAGAAAAGTTACTTCATTTGCGCAAGCAATTTTCTTGCTCGAAAGAACATTTCCTAATATTAATTAGTTTCTATTTCACATTCTTCTATTTCTGTTTTTTAATCAATATTTATCTCTAAACTATTTACATTTTTTTTATAAAAACACATCTTTCATTTTATTAAAATAGTTGGCATTGAGTGTAACAATGTTGGTAAAATTGTATACACAAAATGACTAGGAAAGGAGTTTTTATGTTTTATTATTCCATCTTCGCCGTTTCAGCAAAATTTCCAGTAAGACAAGCATAAATTAACAAGTACATATATACATATTAAAAATATAAGTATAAAGTTACATAGATATATACGTCAGAAACACGTATTAAACTTAGTGGTCATTGGGGGAGGGAATCAAAGGGCTGGCATTGGCAGATAGAAAATCACGCTAAAATGTTAACGGGCACAGGCACTTGTAGTCAGCTCTTCATTCAGGAGAACGAGATTGTTCTTGAAGGCGAGCGAACGACACCGCATTTTCAGATGTAATCCAACAAATTGCAAGACTATCTCCTAAGAATGAAATATAGTAATTCGCTTTCGAATCATTATGGTGAAGTCTAATAAGGTCAACTGCACAATGCCTAACAGGCATGTCGTTGAAATTATTGCATGTTAAGAAATAATTCTTTTGCAAAGAGGTGGAAAGAACAGCGGTGCACTAGCGAGTCCAACGAAGGGCGAGACATCGATCTAAGGCAAGTCACACACACAAAACACACACACACACACACACACATATATATATACATATATATATATATAGTGAACATTTCTTATATAATATATCACACAGATTTAAAATTGGTACAATCTCTTCTGTACCTTTTCTGTAACTTGTCGTTCTGCTTCAATATCATATAATACATATAATAGAACTCGTTTGTAATCACCAATTATGTTGATGACACTCTTTTCGCTATGAGTAATCTATTATGAAGAATAAATAACTGATACAAGCACTAATTTTAAATTCATCTTTTTATTTAAATTAACAACACCACTACATGTCATAAATCTTATAAGACAGAGTAAATCCTCCAAACACGGCTAGACACAACTATCATTTCAAACAGGGCCAGCAAGAACTAGCCCGTCATACACGGTTATACACCTCTAATTCTTAAAAATCGGATAAAGATAACCATCCATTAATACACGGTTAGGAACAGTAAGCTCTATAAATCCAGCTAGACATAGCAGGCCTTCCAAAACTGCTAGTTACAACAAGCCCTTCAAATATGGCTACGCGCAACCAGCTATAAAGCACGATTAAATATACCTTGTGTTACAACCACGTCTAATAAAACTAGCCTAAAAACACGGCTAGACCCGGCTTGTTTTTCAAACATGGTTATATATAACTGGGCTTTCAAACACGACTTAACACAACAAGCCCTCCAAATAAGATTAGATCCATCGAGATTCACCACCCAATGGCGTTAATTCTAAAATATGTTCGACTCGAATTGTCATTTCATATTTCATTAGACGACGATACTTTTCATTATTTCTACCAGAATCGTATCTTTACATTTAACGACGATGGCACTATCAAACTGAATAGCCTTTTAATTTATCTATTTCACGGCGACGACACTTTTAATAAAGTTCAACGCGAATCGTATTTTACTTTCTTATTTAACAGCAATGTCACGTCCTAATTGACTGTCTTAACGTTCTTTCGTTTCACGAAAATGAAAATTTGCAGAAGGTTTAAACCGAACGGCATATTAATTGCTCCATTTCGCGACGGCAATATTAAAAAGCTTCGACTTTTGAATGCACATCAAAACTTCCACCTAACTTAAGGACGGCATGTCGCCATAATACGCCTCAAACTCTAATTTTATTTCTCCTGTATATGACACGCACATTTTCTTTAAAAATTCGTTTCTCGTAATTTCGCATCAGCTATACATTTCAGCCAATCAAGGCAAACAATTTCTATGACATATATTAAAATTGGAGGCCTTCAGCACCAATACATTCTCGACAACGTAACACCACACTCTGACAAACTTTGGTGCACAAGTCACGATCAAGGTTGGCAAATGCATCAATAATAAATTGTCGAAGATCTTCAACACTTCTTGGCTTTCTCGAATACACAGAGTCTTTGATGACTCCCCAGACAAAGAAGTCCACTGGCGTTATGTCTGGAGATCGTGGAGGAAATTCAATGGGCCTTCGTCTGCCGATCCATTTATCAGGAAATATCTCATCCAGTAAATTTCGGACAGCTGTAGCATAATGGGGTGGGGCTCCATCCTGTTGGAAGTACAATTATTGAAATCTCGTAGTTGTCTCAATGCCGGTACAATGAAATTTCTCAGTTTGTCCAGGTACCTTTATCCTGTAACAGTTCCGTCGAAGAACTGTGGACCCACAATTCCATCAGACGATATTCTTGCCCAGACAGTTATTCCAGGCTGTTTCAATTGGGACGTGACCGTAAAATGAGGATGTGTGTCACTCCAATAAACACATTTGTGACGATTTACGTGTCCCGAAAGTTTGAATGTGGCTTCATCAGTCCACACAATCTCGTCCAAGAAAGTGGGGTTATCCTCACACATCCTGACGATCTGTTCGCAAAACTGAGACCTGCGATCAGGACTATCCTCAAGAAGTCCGTGAATTAGGCGCGGAATGTATGGTTTCATGTGGAGTTTCGTGAGTATTTTATGTAGAGAGGTTCGTTTGATACCAATTTCTGCACTAGCACGGCGAAGTGATTTCTTTGGGCTTCTGCCATATGCCTCAAAAACTGTAGCCAAATTTTGTTCAGTGCACACACTTGGCCGACCAGAACGCGGAGCATCAGCAACTGAGCCAGTATCATCAAATTTGTCTCGAAGTTTATAAATAGCCAAACGTGTTGGAGGATCTGTATTAAAATAATGATTCCAATCACGAATTACATCCTGTGCGTGTTCTGTTTTCCAATATCGCTTCCAAATAAATTTGCGCTCTTCCAAAGTTAGCTTGCGTGGCATGCTTGATTAAATAAACCTGTAAAAAAATAAATATTAACTATTAATACAAATACAATAAAACAATAAGACTGTATAGTAACGTTACGGACACCCTGTATATCTGTTATCCTGTTCCATATTAAGGTCTATATATTTTATCACCATTACCTAATACCACGTTGACGTCTCTGTACGATATACTTGTTCCCTCATAGGTTGACCTCTACTTTGTTTGATCTCTGGTTTAATTTATCAAGTTGGTCATATTCTGACTGAATGATATTCCCCCACTTGTGTAATACCTTTACAATATTTGGACCTGTTACGGCTACACCATACGCTGTCTTGTAATTACTTACGCATCATGAAAATCAATATATATATTTATACCTGCAATGTCTTGCTGTTTTCCTTAGATAATTCTACAGGTTCTCTGCATTTAGATACTTATTTATTTTAGTAAAATCTATCAGTTACTTTCTTATGTGAACAGGAAAGCTAATTAAGTAAAGTAACGGATTTTTACAACCATTAATGGGTTTTCATACTAATTATCTTCTTTCCAATTAATTAGTTTTCTTATTTTCTTAAAGTAATTAAATCTTTTAAAGCAACAAATTTTAAGCAGGGTTTATATAAATAAAAACGCAAAATATAAGAAGCGTTGTGTTGTAATTATCTTTAATATTGTCTGGCTCTCTATTAAATATGATAATTAAGGCAATTAGCTATCGGGTGAGAAAATTTAAACGAATTATCTTAGATAATAAAAGCGGCGAACATAAACAGCTCGTCAATAATGAACATGTTTTAAGTTAGAGATGTTTAAATACGAAGGGGTGTAACATAAACCGAAACATGCATAATATACCATGTTCGAATTATTTTTAAAACCATACAACATATATCAATATTCGAATTCTTGATAAAACAATGTGGTCATGTGAAGTTTTATTGTTATTGAGCACTATAGATTCATTAATTTATTGAGAAACAATAGGATGATTATTGTTGGTATTTGTTTCTCCGACATCATTCTAGTAAGAATAATCGACACTAAGTATGACTATTTTCGGAGGACAACTTGAACTCGAATTTGACACACCTGGAGTAGCAGTCTCCGTTATTAACCAGGTAGAGCTTGTCACATACCTGTTAAGTTTTAATACTTTGATGACCTTTTTTTAGAGGAAATCGACAATAAAGATATTTTTATCAGTATACTATTGTCTTACCGACTATCAAACAACGCATTTAAATCTTCTACATCTTGGTTGTTATCTTGAGTGTGAGAATTAATAGCAACGTTGTTCTTAGCTGAGCCCGATCAACGATATGAACACTCTGTGACACTCAGAGCATAGGGACTCCCTAAGACGAAGAGATCTAGGCAGTGTGTTCTGTTGTTGAACGTATATATAATTTTTATACATACACTGACAGCTGTTTGCAACTATTCAAAATTAAACATAGATAATTTAAAAGTATAAGGTTTATTTACCACTAGCGGGCTATCTGGCGTTGCCCATGTATGGAGAGGTAGTATAGTAAGATTATTGAGCAATTCAGCCCTAGAAAATATGTTTCAATCAATCGAATTCCCTTGACAGCGCCAATACATAAAAAATATAGTGACCCACTAACAATAGAAAATAGGAGCGAGTATCCGTGCGAGTGCAAAATAATTTTTTTTTAAAAAACCCAAAAAACAGAAAACAAATAGCCGCAGTAGGATAGCTCGAACCGGTACCGCTAAGAGAAAAAGGACGTGGAAAAGAAAATTACTCGTATGTCTCACGGTGCACTTATGACGTTACGGGCCTTTGGAATGTTTTCTCAATCATTAAATCATTTCTCTCCGATAGGCTCATAAGAGTAGTGGTAGATGGACAAAAATCGGAGGCCTGCAATATACATGCTGGAGTCCCTCAGGGGTCAATCCTGGGCCCAACTATCTTCCTGATCTACATCAATGACCTCCCTAAACACATACTTAAATCATTCGTTGACATCTATGCTGATGACACGACCATCTACGGCAACACATCAAAGGCTGTAAATGACAAAGTTCTCTCTGATTCTCTCTCCTCTGATCTCGAGAGCGTGGTTCAGTGGGGGAAGATGTGGCTGGTTACCTTTAACGCATCCAAAACCAAACTCCTATCCTTACATAATCAACGCTCTGATCCCCAGCTGGCATCAATTGTGATGGATGGCTCTCGTCTGGGTGAGGCCCCGTGTTTTGACAAGTTTCTGTGTTTGACCTTTACTCCTGATCTGAAATGGAACACGTACATCAAGTCTGTTGCCAAGGTTGCTGAAAAGATGGTGGGATCCTTCTACCGCTCCAGAAGATATCTCACTACTGATGCAATTCTCTATCTATATAAAAGCCAAGTACGTTCAAGGATGGAATACTGTTGCCATATCTGGGCAGGAGCGGCCAAAAACAGCCTATCATGCCTTGACAGAGTACAAAATAGACTTCGTGGCTATGTGGGGATGCCCTTTTCTCTACCCTGCAACCTGTCTCCCACAGAAGAGACGTTGCGAGCTTATCCGTGTTTTATCGTAATTTTCATGGCAGGTGCGCGTCTGAACTCCAATCTCTGGTCCCGCCTCGCCAATCTTTCACGAAAAAACCCGTCTAGTTGAATCCACTGTGAAAAATTTCCTTCACTCTATATCTGTGCCTAAATCAAAACGCGGATTCCATGAACAAAGCTTCTTTCTTAGAACTGCACGCCTGTGGAACTCTGTTCCGTCTGCCTGCTTCCCTCCGGACTACAACTTGGATGTCTTCAAGTCCAATGTAAACAAATTCCTAATGAACCGCCCCCTTAATTAAACACTTCATCAAATCTCCACACTAACGTAATGTACTTGCAATAACCCTTATCCCTGAGTGGCTCTCGGGCCTTGATAATTGTGATCACTGTGTAAAAAATAACAAAAAAAACGAATACCGCCTTTAAAACGTACGTTAAAACCGCGAAGAAATAACGGATAAACGCACAAACATTATTCGCCCAGAAAAAGACAGACGTTAAAAACTCCCTTTCTAGAAACAGGATACAAAGATAAAAAAAAACTATCGAGATTTTAACGACCTTCTTCAATGCTATCTCAGTCTAGAAAAAATGGTATTTGCGTTCTGTTGCAGAGAAAAACAAACTGAAAATAATTCAGTTTATAAAAAAAAGTATAATTTGTATTAACCGAAAAAAATAATTAGTTATTTATTAGTAATATATTATGCGGCCGAGGGATGGCTCTTTCTGATGGTACTAGTCTCGACCCAGTCCGATGTGGCTGACAAAAGTTTTAAGCGAGACATTCATACACACGTATATACATGCATACATACATACATACTTACATATATGATGATTGATGATTGATTGCAACGTCTTGTCAGACGAGTGCTACTCCCTCATCCACTGAAAGTCTATGAGCCTGAGGATGACCTTCTTTTGTTTTTTTGTTTTTTTTGTCCTGTCAGCGAATTCACACACTCAAGCAGACATGGCATTGAAAACGGTCTTTTGGATACATACATATATTAATATATATATATATATATATATATATATATATATATATATATATATATATATATATATATCCCTTCATAATGACCCCGCTAATTAATTCCCTAATAGTAGCCCCCTGCTTCAAAGTGGCACTGTGCCTTGTTTGGGGTGAAAATTGAATTAAAAAAAAAAAAAAAACATACATACACGCATAAATATGCACACAAACATACACATACATACCCATAAAATACACACATGCACACATTCATAAATACATACATACACAATACCTAATACACACATACATACAGACATATACATACACACATGCACACACATATACATATATATGCATACACATATATACACACATATACAAATACATACACACATATACATTCACATTCCCGTACATATACGCACACACTTATGCACATATACATACATACACATACATTTACCTACATATACATACACATACATATATGCAATTATACGCATACATATATATATACATATACCTTAATACACACGCAAATATATATATATATATATATATATATATATATATATATATATATATACGTATATGAATACAAACACACATAAACATATATACACAAAAAATAAAGGAATAAATAAAAAGAAAAAAGAAAAATAAATAAATAAATAAATAAATAAAAATATATACACATATACATATGTACATGCATATACACATAGATATACATACACTAGTACATGCATACATACATAATACATACATACATAGAATGAGGGCAGATCAATTGTTACATGCTTCCAGCATTTAAGGCTTACACTCGTGACAATTCTTCCATCGCCACAAACTATTTTTATAGACAAATGCCTGAGGTTATTTCTATACAAAGATTATGTTACAGAGTTTTAGCTTTGTTCGACAGCTAATTCTCTCTCTCGGTTAAAAATGTTGAGATCTTGCAACAAACAAGAGTAAGATAGCCAGCAATAAGTTAAACTAAGTTAATGCGGGTACTGGTCTCCCGCTTTATGTTTTTTTTTAATCAGAGATTTGCTTCACCCATAGAGGTTGCCTTCACAAAGGCTTTTGGGAGTCTTCTCAACCCATACACACATGGAAATAAACACATATACGTACAAATACAATCATGAATACATACAAATGCACGCAAACACACATACGCAAGAACACACACAAACGCACATGACAACATGCACATACACACATGCATGCATACATACACATATGTATATACATATGCAGATGCACATACACATACATGTAGAATATACATGAAGGAGCGTTCATGATGACGATGATGATAATTAGAACGAATTTAATATGAATAAAAAAGGAAAACAATCCAATACAAACAACACGTAGTAGAGACAAACATTTGCTACGCTGCACGTACAGCTTTTAAATTTAAGATAGGGTACACATCTTCAACGTTCATGACGACAATGATCATGGTTTTAACGAATAGGTGAATTCAACATGGATAAAAACATAAAGCAATCCAAAATATACAGAACGTAGAATAGACGGACGTCGCTCACCGCTAGTAGAGCGTTTGAATTGAAGATGCTTCCATAACGGCACAAATCCTCAACATACATGATGACGATGAGGATGGTTTTAACGAATAGGTGAATTCAACATGAATAAAAGAGTAAAACAATCCAAAATACATAGCGCGTAGAATAGACAGACGTTCGCTTCGCCGCTAGTACAACTTTTGAATTGAAGATGCGTCCATAACGGCACAAATCCTCAACGTACATACATACATACACACATACATGCATACATACGTATTTACACACATACATACATGCATACATACATACCGATGTTAGCCATTAATCTTATAAATTACCTTTCTTGTCCATTAACTAATAAGAAAGAGTTATTTGTTTAAAGGGGTTGGTTGGTTTTTGGCTCGCCGATGAAGAGGTGTGTTTTCTCTCCCTGTTTTTGTTGTTTATTTACATCGTAGAAAATAAATCGAAATTTCTGGAATTGAAAAATCAAGGATTACATTCTTCCTTTTCTGTGTTTCATAACATAATTCTATACTTCGATCTTAGAAATGTAAACAGTTATTCGTTATCGATTTATTTTTTCTAAATTTCAGTCATTTTTTTCGAATGCCAGTCCAATGAATGTAAGGTTGTAGTGAAGCCATTGTTAGTGGTGCAAATTGTGTCTAATATAATTATTTATGGAAACATCTCAACAGGAACTTATTTACATTGGATTTGGAGACTACCATATTGTATTCAAACGGATAGCAGGCAATCTGATAGTGTTCCAATACCGGGTAGTTATGGGAAATAAATTTCCTCGTGAGATCTGCGTTTAGATTAAAGTACAAATAGAGAATGGTGGGAAGTATATAGGATGGTAATAGATAGCCGAGTGTTTTTGTGAATGTTTTTGAATATAATGTTTGTACAATTTCTATCAATTAACAATCTCTTAAACTGGAAGAATTACTTTTGTAACAAAATTAAGTAGGAGTTTTTTTTTTCATTACAAAAAAAAATAAAAAAGAAAAACACAGGACAAAACTAATTAAAGTAGTTAGTAAAAAAAATAAACACGTTGGATCAAATGACATGTTTCCCTTTGATCGAAAGTCAGAAGTCTTCACTTTGCAAACCTATATACGAATTCGTTTTTCTTTTGTGTGTATTGATATTCATATTAAAACCCTCTTTTCTATTTATTTAAAAAGAAAATACAATTTTCTTATATATGGCTTGTGGAATTGCATTAACTAGCTAAAATCTAGCTAATTTGAATATTTGTTCAAACATTCATTTTAATTTATTCCCTATGAGTTTTTTTTCAGTTTTCTCATGGGACGACCATCTTCAGTTAACTATTACGTGCAATTATATTCATGCAGATATTCTACATGATTTATACTTGCATATTATTTGCGTAAAAAGTTTACAGTAAACACAAAATTGTTTCCATATAATTATGTATATGTATATATTTTGTTTAATCTATCTATCTATATATCTATAAAAGTTAACGTGTATGTGTATCTGTGTGTCTGTGTGTCTGTGTCTGTACATTTCCCTACACAATAACTCTGTCAATTTTAAGTCTCGAATTTGATATACAGGGTACTGAGATTTGGGAAAATTTTTGTGGTCGGTTTTAGATATAGGCTCCATGGATATGGATCTAACTTAATAAGTTGATTTGAGCCCAAAACAATAAATGTTAAGGGGTCATAATGGAGGTCAAAGTTTTAAAAAAATGTGACCGTTATTTTTTTATTATTATTATTATTTTTTTTTTTTGCTTAACATACACCTTCAGACATCCGGACAAGGTCAGGCTGAAATGCTAATATATCCATAAAAGTGAACGCGTATGTGTATCTGTGTCTGTGGGCATTTATGTCTATGTGTGTACATTTCCCTACGCAATAAATATCTCAATTTTCAGTCTATAGACTCGGAGTTTTATATACAGGGTACTGAAATTTGGAAAAGTATTTATAATCCGTTTTCACCCAGAAATGTGGATGTTAACGATGTGACCTTTGAGAACTCTACCAAACTCCTTCGCCAATTTTAGGTCTAAACACTTGAAATTGTAGATAGAGGTTCTTTGGACATGGATCTTACTTAATCACTTCAGTTGAACCACAAAAAAATACATGTTAAGTGGGTCATAATAGGGGTCAAAGTTAAAAAAAATAACTCTGAGGTCTCTACCAAATTCCTCAGGCAATTTCTGGTTTAAACATTTGAAATTTTACATAACAGGTATTCAGAGATAGGGCCAGCATTTTTAATAGGTTTGGGTCGAAAATTTTTAGTTACCAATATATAAATGTATGTATGTATGTATGTTTGCATGTCTGCCGAAAACTTTTGACAGAGGCGACGGATTTTACCAAGATCAGTATTGTTTTGAAGTTCGACCTTTCAAACAAGAGATATCGAAAAATTGGCTAAAAACATAAATATATTCACCTTCAACTGGGCACTTTTTTACAGAAGGGGTCGCTTTTGTTCGCTGATATTTTTCCCCGTTTTTTCTTCCTTCGCGGTAGGGGTTCAGCCTGTCTTCCTACTAGCACTATTTTTTTTTGCTCAACATACACACCCAAACACCCGGGTAACGCCGGGCATAAATGCTAATTATAAATATATATTAGATAGATAAAAGATAGATTATAAAATTCTTTAATTTTCGTTCGGTTGTTCATCACAAGAGTTTATCAACATTGGGAAACGATATTTTCTTGTATTATCGTGTAAAGACGGCAAATAGAACTATTTTTCAATTTTTAATTTTAACACGGACAAAACGGAAGAGGATTTCTCCGGATGATTAATGACTGTGTCGAATGTGTCGCTTTACTTGAGGAAAGATAGACAAGAATTATGAATGTGTAGCACCAGTGGTTGTTAAGCTCAACTCCCATGGTTGTCGTTATTTTTGAATATGTCTATTCCGTTCTCTGTTAATACATTTTCTTACCTATTTAGGAAAATAACGCAAATAATGTGAACATCGTTTCATATCAAGGATAATGTCTGCAGAACGAACGAGGAAACTGTGAGATAAATGGAAGATAGCGTAATTCAGTCCCGGACTAGAAAGAACTCTCGAAGATGGGAAGATTAAAATGAGTTATTACCGTGCGTGCACACACATACACACACACACACACACACACACACACACACAAACACACACACACACATACACACACATACACACATATATATATATATATATATATATATATATATATATATATATATATATATATAAGAAACGTAAATCATCTTACTTGGACGTTGAACCGTCCATCCGGTTTTGGTTTACAATGCGTATGCCTAAATAAACCCGGTTCCGGTTACGCTGCAGTTGCATAAATAAATAAAACCCAAACTCTAAATGATATTTTTACATCGCATTATTACAATTCGTCCTTTTCTATATCAAATGTTTCCTTACATTTCTATATATTATTTTCTGACAATTTCTGATATACACAAAACTATATAAAGTCGAAGATAATAAAAAAAAACTTTACTCAATTTGCGTGTGATTAAAACCATCGATAGTAGCAAATTGTACTTTTTTACGACCCTTTTTTATTTACGATTATTTTATTTGGATTTATCATTGCAAGTTGGAATCGTTGTCTAACGAAAAACAAAGTAAATTACTATTTAAACTATTTAAACATTTTTTTATATATTTTCTTATTTGCAGTTTAAAAACGTTAAAAATATTTGTATGTATATATATATATATATATATATATATATATATATATATATATATATAACTCAAACTAGTATACCCATTCGTCGAAACGGTGTTAATACAAAGAAAATATCACTACATAACACCTTCTTTTTCATAAATACGAAATCGTACATAAAATTCGTACAATAAGCAACCGTTACCAAATGTCATTGAAATTACTTTTCTACGTATTTGATGTAGATTTGAACAATTTAAAATATTTAAAAGTATTTTTGATTACATAAGGTTTCGTAATTGGCAGTCTAAAGACGTTACAATTATTTGCAAATATTTATTCATGCTTTAAAGCTTATGCTAAAAATAGATTAAAAACACGAAAAGCAAACACAATTCATAGTATTATAATGATAACTACTTTATGCCATACTGGCCTGCGTTTATAATCGCACTTTGTTTACAATACTATTCGCATATATTTGGCGCTTGCGTACAGCATTAGTCATTACTTTTAACATAAGGAATTACATTGCCTAATAACCAGAAAACTACTTAGTTGCGAAACATTTAAATGCGACATTCGTTTCCAGCATACGTGAAAAGTTATAACGGTCGTCATTTAAAATTAAAAAAAAATTACGGCTGAGACCAAGATAAAAATACACCGCAGTTCTATTCAAACAGTCACTACTTGACATTTTATGAGAAAATTATGATCAATGTAATAAAAATATGTTCATAAGCTTTCTTTTAAATAAAATATCAGAGATGTTTGTATTTTTTTACATCAAACATAAAAATATAACTGCTAAATATGTTTATGAACTGTTTATATATAATAATATATATATATTTATAATAAATAACACAAATTTATATTCCAAAATACATGACTTTGACAATTTTATTTTTCATTCCTTTACATCAATTGATCTGTTTCGTAGCGCAAAGTCAATTACTTAATAATTACATCAATTAGGGAATTTATTATTGTTACATGATAAGGGATGTCCCCTTTTCATGTAAGTATAACCATGGAGTATTTAGTTTAAAATGAAAATGAAATGGCATAGGCGAAATTCGAACCTCGTAATCTAGTTTAGAAATAGATTACGTGTGAGAATTTAAAAATGTAAAACAAAACATTTGTTTAGAAATAGATAAATATTTCAAGAAAAGAATGTGAGCTGTCAAGTTTATTATGAAATTTTAAATTGAAAGAATGCAGCTTATAAGATAATGTTTTTAACATATTGAATATAGGTTAAAATTCCTTTTGTAGAAATAGTAAACGTTTTGGGACACGTATGTCCAGGACACGTGGAAGAATGCACATGTTATAACATGTGTATGACGTCATGGATAATAGAAAGTTCTAGAATAGAGAAAAACTTTAGTAAGAAACCAGTCAGTAAGAACACTCAGAGGGATTCAGACGTCTGGGAGCGAGACGTCACTTCAAGAAAAAATGTGAAACTTTGAATTCTTGATGATGGAATCACGGCCGTGTGAAGAATAAACCATTATGTTTTTGTAAAGCTCGTCTTGTGTCTTATGATTCCTACAGAAAGGTAATGTCCAATTGTATTATGTATTTGTGTTAATATATGTCTTTATATACACGTCTCAACATCACCATGTCTACATAATGTCCGAACTGTCTGAACACTATATCCCTTCACTCCAAGAGCTTTTTTCCTTCTTCCATCAGCAAGATCTAAGAAAGAACATTTTAATATATAAGAATTATAACATGAAATATCTATCTAAGTCTCTTCCAACATATCGCTCAAAGTCTCTCTACAACATCCCTCACTGTAATAAGACTCTTCTAAGACTGTGCGTATAATAAGACTCTTTCTAAGCATCTCCCTTCTAAGCCTTACTCTCTCTCTAAGACTGTGCTTTTAATAAGCATCTTCCTAAGACTCTCTCATCACTGAAACCCCAATATGCAACATATACATATTTGATGCCGTAAATGACCAGACCACCCAGCAAGGGTGGGTTTAAAGAAAAAAAACCGAACCTGGGGTCGATACCACGAAAAAAAAATTAAAAGCACAACGTTTTAAAAGGGTCCAACATAATTTAAAAAAATAAAAAAAATAAATAATACCACGGAAAAAGAAAAAAAATTACACCATCACAGAAAGGCGAAGAAAAAAAAAGAACAAAAAAATTGAGCACACACGCACAGAGAGAACGAAATATACAATAAATATTTAAAAGAAAAAGAAGAAAAGGCCGATATGCCGTAAAAGAAATTCGTAGTAATGGAAAAAATAGTAAACAAGTTACCATGAGTAATTCATTGATAAATTAATTAGTATGTTAGAAAAACACACACACCCATACACGCAAATGCAGAGATTGAGTCACCCATTATTGTTTTGAAATTTGTAGAAGTGTCATTAGAAAATGTGTGTCAATATGAAATCGTTTGGACGAATTGTTGAATTTAATCTGTCAATCAAAACAGTAATTTTCCAAAGGTCGCATGTACTCTCTGAAACAGCGTGTAAATTGTTTGGAAATGCATTTGTGTTCATAGTTGAACTTTTCAGCTTTTGTGTGTTCATTTATTTTGTTTTTGAAAAAAAAGGACAATTGTTTTGGACAGACTGTTGAATTGTTGTTTGTTACAGATGATTTTTTTAGTTGAAAAAAAAAGTTATAACTGTTGCAAAATGTTTAAATGTATTGAGGTATTTTTTTGAAAATGTTTTTATGATGTTGAACAAATATTGTAAATTGTCTTATGTATGTAACGTTATTGATTTTCACAGCAAGAATTCAAAGTTATCCGTAAATATACATTAGATTAAAATGATCTAGTAGAAAATAAGTTAAGACGTATGGTTGGCTTACAGATTCAGTTAGAATTTTAGAAGGGGGACAAGAATTAAAATTACGTAAACGCGTATTTGGAGAGTTTTTAGATGTGATAAGTCGTAAGAAAGATGTTTTGTTTTAGCATTTGGTTTTGTTGTATTTTTAGAGATCCTAAAATTGTTTCTCCAAGAAAAGTGACTTGGTAGGGATTGATAAGCACAAGATGTGCCCCTATACGAAAAATTTGGGAACCTGGTTAATTAAGTGCTTAAAAGAAGCTGGTTGCACGTACCAACTCCAAGCAAGTAGTAAGTCTTGGCTTAATTAATAAACAGGCGTTGGAAAGAATACGAAAATTTTTAAGGGGACCAGTAAACCGATGAGAGGTAGTCCCGAGGCAATCACATATAGAATAATGAAGTACGAGACAAGCAAAAATATGCCGTAGATTACGTAAGAAAGATATAACCTTGTATTTTTTTAGAGATGCATGAATGTGGGATATATCTGCTGGATCTTAGAAGCTGGTGAGAGAAAAGAAAAATCACAAAAAAATCGAGCAATTAGATAGAATTTATGCGCAATTAAGGTTGGGCGCGGAAAGTGTTAGTTAGTTAGGGGTGATATTTTAAATCCTCGTCGAAGTTTCAAGAATCCAAGCAAGGAAATCCGAGTGAATCCGTATGAGAGAAAAAAAGGTATATCTTAAACTTCTGAAGCCAACCACAAAGATTTAAATATATGAGCTTTGGTATGTCCCGTATAAGATAGTTATTGAAAAAAAACAAAACAAAGCCATACTTGATAAGACTAACCATGCGGAAAGAATTGATCAGAATACTTTTGAGACGAAACAAGTCGTCCATTTCGAGAAAGGTGAAAACCTCTAGTCTGCGACATATGGGTGGCTGGAAAATAGCTGATGTGGAATCATAGGTAAAGACCCTACATCCAAAAAGTAAATGCCACAAAGATCAGAAAGGTTCTGATCTTATAAATAAATAAATAATTGTGAAGTCGGCCGTGAAGGGCTGACTGAAAGAGATTTTTTTTCGTTTGTTTTTTAGCCTGATCTTTCTAGCCGTGTGGTTGTGTAGATGTAAAAATAAAAAAAATGTACTAAATTTAAAAATGCATACATTTTTTATTTTGTGAAATATGGAAGGGAGGGATGTTACATGATAAGGGCTGTCCCCTTTTCATGTAAGTATAAAAATGGAGAATTTAGTTTAAAATGAAATGGCATAGGCGAACTTCGAACCTCGTACTCTAGTTTAGAAATAGATTACGTGTGAGAATTTAAAAATGTAAAACAAAACATTTGTTTAGAAATAGATAAATATTTCAAGAAAAGAATGTGAGCTGTCAAGTTTATTATGAAATTTTAAATTGAAAGAATGCAGCTTATAAGATAATGTTTTTAACATATTGAATATAGGTTAAAATTCCTTTTGTAGAAATAGTAAAAGTTTTGGGACACGTATGTCCAGGACACGTGGAAGAATGCACATGTTATAACATGTGTATGACGTCATGGAAAATAGAAAGTTCTAGAATAGAGAAAAACTTTAGTTAGAAACCAGTCAGTGAGAAAACTCAGAGGGATTCAGACGTCTGGAAGCGAGACGTCACTTCAAGAAAAAATGTGAAACTTTGAATTCTTGATGATGGAATCACGGCCGTGTGAAGAATAAACCATTATGTTTTTGTAAAACTCGTCTTGTGTCTTATGATTCCTACAGAAAGGTAAAGTCCAATTGTATTATGTATTTGTGTTAATATATGTCTTTATATACACGTCTCAACATCATCATGTCTACATAATGTCCGAACTGTCTGAACACTATATCCCTTTACTCCAAGAGCTTTTTTCTTCTTCCATCAGAAAGATCTAAGAAAGAACATTTTAATATATAAGAATTATAACATGAAATATATCTCTAAGTCTCGTACAACAACTTATACAACTTCTCTCTCTTCCTAAGACTCTCTCCTATATAACCCAATGCAACATTATGCCCTTAACTCATCAGAAGAAATAGCAACGGTCAATCCACCAAAAAGAATTAAAATGTGACACAACATGGTGAGAATCCGAAGATTTGGAAGAGAAGCTGCATTTACCTTTATACTTTAACATTACGCCATCTTAGATTTTTCCAATATATATATATATATATATATATATATATATATATATATATATATATATATATATATATACTAGCTGTGCCCTGCCACGCGTTGTTGTGGCTCAATTTGGTGTAATGGAAATTTCTAATAAAAAGAGAAAATGCATGTTTCTTATATTCTTAGTACAGCAATCCACTCCAAAAAGTAAAAAAATAAAATGTCGAAAATGAAAAAAAAAAAAGTGGTACTCTTTCAGAATTGGATCCTTATCCTCGGGATTACCGTCAATCATGGCTTGGGCTAAACCAACAATCAGTGGATAAAGCTGAAAGTAGCAAAAATGTTGAAACGCTAAATGTTTTTTGGGTTTTTTTTTCTGTATACAAAAATGTGAGTTCGTAATTGATATTTGAGTGATTGTTGGGGTTACTATACACAGATTCGAAAAAGTTGTCAAAAACACATAAATGAAAGGTAAGGTAAGGTAAGTTATGTTTCTACCTAACTGGATAATTGTTTAGTGTTTTTATGCAATGTAAAATGTTTAATCGGCTCGAAAAACAGAAATGGTTGCAGACTCTGTTGAATACGTTAAGTTTGGGAAAGTAACTTGAAAACTAAAAACTATACAACATAGTGTTAAACACCCACCGAATATATGTTACCATGACACAGACTGACATAATCGGTCGGTTTCTGACAGTATTTTGTATAGTTTTTCAGTTTTAAATCACTTTCTCAAACTTGACGTAATCACCAGTGTCCGCCACCATTTTTATCTTTCAAATACACCGATAAACACTGTTTTTCGAGCCGACTAAACGTTACTAAACACAGATACAAAGAAGTAGCCAAAACGTAAATATATAACAAATAAATGTTATCAAAGGAAAGAAAAGTACATGTTTCACCTAACTGGATAACATTGTAGTGGTTTTATGTAATGTATAATGTTTAATCGGTATATTTGAAAAATACAAATGGCGGCAGACTGTATCGAACACGTTAATTTGGGGGAAAGTTTGGGAAAATGAGTTTAAACTAAAAACTATACAAAATACTGTTAGGCACTCACTCAATATATGTTAGTGTGACGTAGGCTAACATATCATCAGTGATTTTAAACTTTTGCTCAATACAGATGACGACTTTTAAGAGTCCCTTTTAGGTTTGAGGATATTTGTACAACTAAACGGCAAATGTGCCCGAAAAATCCGGTATTATTTTACTTTAAGGCCCGTCCGATGTTCGTATATAAACAAAATATTTTATTGTAGATTTCAGTGTACTAAAAACGAATCTGCAAACCGTTTCCGTAGCAAAAAGAAAGTTTTCATGATATGAAGAAATTACTTTGTCGAAAAGTGGGTGATCACTTTCAATCTAAATTTAACTTAGAATGAGCACCCACTTTCTGACCACCTAAGAGAGGGGAATTTTTTTGTGTGTTGCTTGGCTAAAAAGTTTTTAGTTTGATTTCTTTTGCATGGTAGTAACCCCGGGACTCTGGGACTATTTCCCATTTCACAGCCGTAGCCTTCGTTGATGCTACACGCGAGCATAAACGAAAGCTGTTTAGCCAATAAACATGAGACCCCCCTCTCTCAGGTGGCTAGAAATTTGGTGCTTATTTTAACTTAAATTTACATGGAAAAGTGATCACTTACTTTTCGGAAAAGTAATTTCTTCATATCATAAGAAACTGTTTTTTTGTGACGGAAACGGTTTTCAGATTCGCTTTTAGCACACCGAAATCTTTAAAAATGTTTTATTTTGTTAAATACGAACGGTAGACGCACGGCCCTTAATGGAAAATTTATCAAAACTCCGGGAGAAAATAGTTTTTAATAAAAACAGCAAATTAATTCGATAGAAAAAAATGGATGCTATTTTTTAAAAAAAATCTGTGTGTTTCTTGGCTAAAAGGTTTTTGTTTGATTTCTTTTGCATTTTTCAATTTAAACATGGAATTTTAAAGGATTTTCCAAGGGTAGAAAGAAAGTGCCCCCCAAAAAATCGTGGCCACAAAGTGGGTGATCATTTTAGTTTAAATTATTATGGAAAAGTGATTCTCCACTTTTTTAAACTAACATTTCTTCATATCTTGAACACTACTCGTTTGCCTTAATTATAAACGTTATGTTCGTTTTCAGCGACCCCGAAAACCAATAAAAGTGGTAATTTTAAAGGAATTTTCGAGGGTGGATTACTTCTTCATATTTACCTTCTTTTTTTCCAATAATATAAGAAATTAAGAATTAGACAAATTTATTTTAGGTAGGCTTTTAAAAATAAAAAAATAAGATCAATAAATGGTGCTTGTGCACTTACCGATCCGTGCTATTTTTTAAATCGTATTTCCAAGTTTAATTAAAGTTTTATGATATGTTTTTTATTCAATTGCAAGGTTAAAGTACAAAAAATATATATATAATTTAAAAAATAGGGATTTTTTTACCCATCTATTAATTAGATAGTTAAATATTGTAATTCGAAAGTCGTCAACGTGTTGTGCAGGTGAAAGGCTCATTTTGACCGGAAATGAAATATGGCGGACAGTCTCGCAGTTACGAAAAATATTTTTATTTTATTTAATATATTTTTATAATTTGCGATCTTAACGATCTTAATTAATTTTAATAGCATGCAAACATTGCTCGACTTATAGATACACTTTCTGAAAATTTCAATTAAATTGATAATGTAGAAATATGGTTTTATGGACTTTGAACGAACCAAAAATTACATTTATATATATATATATATTTATATATAGATATATTCGTGATCTATTAAAGTAACTGTTAAAATATATGTTCTTTATGTCACACGTATAATGTTTATATATTTATTCTCTATATTATATGTGAATAAGGTAGCAATGAAAGGAAAAAGAAATATAAAGAATTAAAGTAAATATAAAAATAAAAAGGAAAATAATGAAATTAAAGTCATAAACGAGCATATAATTTGTAATGATGCATATATAAAAAAGAAACAAATAGGCGCAAAAAATAGTTTGGTTTAATCCAACATTCAGTTGACATAAACAGTCTGAAGTATTTAAAAAAAAATTGATAAGAATCTCCCGAATATAATAGGCTTAGTAAAATATTAAACAAGAACACAGTTAAAATTTCATTATCAACCGCTGCAAATTTAAGTAAAATTATAAGTTCAAGTAATAGTAAAATAAACAATGATAAAGAGTAATAGTAAAATTTAATCAAGTGACAAATACTAAGAAAAAATGTAACTGTAAACTACGTTACGAATGTCCATTGTAAGGTAATTACTTACATTTTAAAATGTAAAGTTAATGTGGATAATAACAATATATTTACTTGGGGGAATTGAAGTAAATTTAAAGACAGTATACCGAAACCCTATCGCATCATTTAATATAAGATCAGAAAAAGAATCAAATTGAATGAAGATAAAAAAAATAGGACTAACAAGTATAAATATGAAAAATAAGAAGAGAAACATGACTATAGAATAGGGCCAGGAACTTATGTAAACATAGAATCAAATTTGAAATAAACTTGCCAATAGTAGATATAAAACTAGAAAATAAAATATTTGTAAACCAAAAATATGTAATCTGCACTTACTTGAAACATATCACACTGTGAATTCTAAATAAGAATATTTAAATTATAAGTTTGATATTATACAAAGCTGTCTTCATAGAAATAAATTTCTATTTTGACACCTAAGAGCTGGTGAAAGTTTTAGATATATATTGATAATAAAGAATATGCAATAAGTGAAAGGTGAATGCAATAATAAAATTTTAGCAATCTTAGAGTGGTAATTTTCGATGGTATAATAAATTAATATGTGGTTAACTTAACAGATATAATCTTAATTAACTGTATTCTAAATAAGGGAAAGAGAATTAAATTTAAATTTTATAACTGCTTTTCGTAAAAAAATTAAAATAAATTGAAATCCGAAATATTTCAAGAGAAAGACCGTTTCATGCCCTCGAAAAAAATGCCAGCAAAAACCTAACAGCCAGCCGTGATTCTCTCCAGAATGTGCTGCTGCCATTGCGCAGAAATCACTTTTGCTATTGCTTCCAACGTAATAGATGTACTGAGACTAAAGCTGCTTTCAGAGCTGCCAGTAACCACTGTAAGAACGTTATAAAGAACGCAAGAGAGTTATATGCTCAGTCCGTTAAGTCCAAAGTAGCTGAGAAACAGCTTGATTCCCACCAGTTTTGGCAAATTGCAAACAGAATCCTGAATAGAAAAGTGTGCTCTATCCCCACTATCATCTATGGACCTGAGGCATCTCGTCAGCATCAGAGAAAGCGACCAAGGCCGCCAACCTCCAATATTTCCTCCTGTGTCAGAAAACACGCTATGTGATATACAAATGTATGTACGTGATGTTGCCAAGCTAATTAAAACACTTGATTCCAGTAAAGCAACCGGTCCTGATGATATTCCAATTATAGTACTCAAAAGACTTCAACCAGAACTAGCACCCACACTTACAAAACTGTTTAAACGTTGTCTTAATGAGAATTGCTTCCATCACCCTGGAAAATCTCATAAGTATGTTCTGTATTTAAGAATTCAGGTGATCGCTCATCTCCCTCTCAATACAGATCAATAAGTCTCCTGTGCGTCATCAGTAAGTTGCTGGAATCTGTGTTGAATAGAGAAGTAATCAACCATCTCAGCAAAAATAACCTTCTAGTGACACGCAATATGGTTTCTGTTCTGCAAGATCTACAGCAGATGTGCTTACAGTTATATCTCATAGGATTAGCGAATCTTTCGACGTAGGCTTTTTTCTAGGACAATTGCTCCTGACATATCAAAGGCCTTTGATAGAGTATGGCATAAAGGTTTACTTCACAAGATCTCAAGCTATGGTGTAGCTAGAAATGTCTTCTCAATTATTAAATCATTTCTCTCTGACAGGTTCATAAGAACAGTGGTTGAGGGGCAGAAATCAGAAGCTCTCAGTATTAATGCTGGAGTATCTCAGGGGTCCATCATGGGCCCAACTCATCGCTATAGTGTAAGCATGCAAGTCACCACCTGGATGTATAACCCCGAAGGACATTTACTCCTTCTGATAATGGACTACCCAGGTTGTATCGACTTCTCTTTTCATATAATTATTTCCATATAATTTTCCACAACGTCTCAAAAAACTATTTTCAATAATTGTGCTGGAAAGCAAAATAAGCGTCCATTCAGAGCTGAACATTTTGCTAACCGCATTTCATTTCCTCTGGTGATATGAGCCATTATTGAAAATACATGGACTAAGGAAATTAACATAACCCCTTCTATATATTCCTTTTGTCAAACAATAAATTCTTAATTCGAATATATGTGCCTATATGTGGTTTTTAACATAATTTAAATTTTAACCACAACACTTATATATTGCTCTATTCTTAAATATTGAGCTTTTTCTTTTTGGCTAGGATCATGTTGAAAGTATTACTTCAAGTAATATCTATCAGTATTTTTCATCTGAATTCCATCAGTGTCTTATCTCGCTTGTATATATATATATATATATATATATATATATATATATATATATATATATATAAAGTGGATCCATACTTAGATATGATAGCTCCAATAGAGCAGTAGGCTCAAAGCAAAAGGAGATTAACTAAAGTGGAAAGAAAGAGAAGCACTCGAGAATTCAAATCGTTCAAAACCGAACCTCTCAAATGAAGAAATATTAGAGATCTAGTCTCTGCGCGGTTACAGTGATATCATACTACTACTAGCTGAAAATGGAAATGCTACAGTAGTAATGGATAGAGCAGAATATTTCAAACAATTGGCAGATTTAATAGAATGTGGTGGCTATTGGGAAGTTAAAAAGAATCCGACCTTGAAAATGGAAGGAAAGCTGTCACTGATACTCAGTAAAAATAAGGACCTTATAGCACCCGCAACATACAGACAGCTAGTACAATATTACAGCAAACTACTCCATCTATATTGCCTGCTTTAGATTCATGAGACAGTATTCATTTAAGGCGCATTAGTCTAGATGCAGTGAGTCTGGCCATGAAATGACGCACTGACAGTGTTACGGGAAAAGCTGACAGATGAGCTTCACTTAAATAACGCACTTGCATCCACATTGACAATATAATGTCGGCAGGAAGAAAATGTGTCAATGTGATCACCTTTGTCCTCCGTACTAGCCAGTGGCTACATGGAATACTTTGAAAAATGACTTTAGAATCAACTAATACCAACAATGTGGTTGCGATATGTAAATGGTACATTTATACTCTGACCCCATCAGGAAGATGTTCAAATTTTAGTCGAATATTCGAACTCGATCCGTCCAACTATACAGTTCACGATGGAAAAAGAAGATAACAACAAATAATCGTTCGTAGATGTGCTTATGATTTATGCCATCTGCATACCAAAAGCCAACTTTCGCTGGAAATACCTTGACTTCAACTCCAACCATCCGTATAATATAAAGAAATTAATCTTCAGTTGCATACAACACCGAGTAAAAACAATAAGTAGTAACAAAAGTGCATACCAAGAAGAGATGACAGTTTAACAGACATCCTCCACCGAAACAACTATCAAGAGAGTATGGCATCAGCCCAGAGAAATCTGGACCAAACACAAAAGGGCACTACTAAGAAACTCACTACAGTTCGTATACCATATATTAAGGGCTTGCCTGCAAAACTTTAACAGATATGTAATCCATATGATATCAGGACAGTATTCAGACGTGAAACAGCTTGAAAAATCATGACTAAGAACTGTGTATATGAAATTAAATTCCATGTTAATGTGAAAAATTACAAGTGTGAAACGTGTCTCCCATTGAAAGTTCGGTTAGAAGAACATCGAAACGTCATAGTACGTGAATATACTAAAAATCAGGTATATGTGACATTATTTGGAAAGAAAAGTAAAACCATGTAGCATTACGTGGCCATTTTGAGTTATAGACTCAAAGAAAAGTGGAGAGTAATACGACTGACAGAAGCTGCACATAGGCTGAGGAATAAGCAAATATATAGTAGACCCCGTAAAAAAATTAATACGATAAGGAAACCAGTAATCATTTACAATAGATAATATATATATACAAATATTAAGTAAAACTTAATATATATATATATATATATATATATATATATATATATATATATATATATAATTTTTTAAAACTTTCACCCGAATTTTGACCTCGTAATATTTATTGTTTTGGGCTCAAATACAATCATCAAGTTTGATCCATGTCAAAGCCACCTACAAGACATTGTTTAATTTATAATTTTATGTATTTTCATAATACATATTTATTTAATTGTTACTGTGTTCTACCTCGTCAATTATTCAAATACTAACAAAACAAGACTTTCTTATACATATTCGTAATTTTTTTTTATTACATTTTTCACCCCAAACAAGGCAAATTGCCACTTTGGTGTAGGGGGCTACTATCAGGGGCAACAACTACTGGGGTACTTTGTAAGGATTTGGGCAGCAAGATGTCGGTTCACGTTACACTTGAACTTCTGCACGTCAGTACTGTTGGGGAAGCAGGGACCTGGAATGGAATTCCAGAGTCTAGCGATTATGGGGAAGAAAATATTGGAGTAAAAAGATCTTTTACATCTAGGGATCTCTACAGTGTGGGGGTGGGATTTAGCAGTCTGTCGGGTTTGTCGAGGGTGCACACGTAGTGGGGGCACAAGTGATTGCAGTTCGTCAGAGCATTCACCACTAAAATACTTGTAGAAAAGGCAGAGGGATGCAACATTTCGTCGATGGGACAGAGGCTGAAGCTTAGATGCCAGTTAAGGGCCTATCAGGTTTGCGACTCTCTTTTGAACATTGTCAAGGAGCGACAGACTAGTAGTAGATGCACCAGCCCAGATGTGGCAGCAATACTCCATACTCGGGCGAATGGTGGCCTTATAGAGGTAAAGGGTACTTTCGGGTGTTAGTAGTTTTCTAGCACGGTAGAGAGAGCCCACCTTTCTTGCAGCGGCCCTGGCAATGTCTTCAATGTAATTGTTCCAACTCATGTTTCCTGTGAACGTTAGGCCAAGGAGTTTGAAAGATGTACTCTCAGATAAAGAGTCGTTGGCCATTGCTATGAGTGGTAGAGAGGGTTTCTTGTAATTATTGAATGAAACTAGTTTAGTCTTGAAGTTTAGTCTTGCATTGAGATTTTAATGGATTCAGGAGGAATTCCATCGTAAAAGGCCATTCCTCTTCAAATCGGGACATTGGCATTTTCACAAATTCCACAACTTCACCATTGTCAATAATGATTTCACCAGCATTGCCATCAAGGCAGTTCTTCACCCTCCTTATAGTTCAGAAGTTGCTCGCTGTAACTTTTGGTTATTCCCTAAGCTAAAGGGAAACCTTAAAGGCGGTTGTTATCAGAAAATTGAAGAGATGTAAGAGGTTGGAACGAGGATCATTGCCAAGCTCTCAAAAGAGGATTTCCATGGGCATTTCTGGAAGTTGGAACGGTACAAGTGCATTGCAGCCGGAGGAGATTTCTGCGATGGAATTTCTTGTGTGTACTATTAATAAAAGTGCCAATACTAAAAAAATTCTGGAAATTTATTTAATGCTCCTTGTATATAATCATAGTAAAATATCTATCTTATATAACTGTTGTCTCATATATGAATATTGTTCAAAATCGTACTATCCAGTTAGTTTATATTTTTTTGTACATGAATTTTGACTTGTATTAACTGATGTCAAATATAGTTTATAAAAAAATACTAAAAACATATGAACAAAATGTAAGTGTGATTGAATGATTTAGACACTTAATAAACATGTAAGTAAATGCGGTCGGACTTGTCTATCTAAAATTAAAATTAAGTCTCCAGTTCAAAATTGACGAAAAATCATCAACTATGAAACAACACAAGAGAACGAATACACTTTTATTTAGTTGTAGTCGTTTTAATGGTTCAATTCTCTTTTATCGCCGTAATTTTTGTCGTACCATTATTCGGTCTTGCAGGAATTTACTCATTATTTTGATTGGTGTTGTATTTTCGCTTGTTATTCTTTGTTTATGTTATAATTCTTGCAAATGTTGCAACCTCCAATTATAGATGCATTCGCGTTCCGTATGTTTCGTTTTTTCTATAATACAAACTTCAAAATTTTTAACTCCTCTTTTGAGATTGTTGTTTTATATTTGTTTTTATAAAATTTTAATTTGGTTGATTCGTTGTGATCCTTTTAGTATATGTTTATCTGTCCTTATATCGTTTTCAGCAGCCAACAAAACATGCGCGAGCGAAGAGAACCTCATCTAGTGTTAATAATATACGTAATAAAAATTATCGAGTTTTATCTGTTTTATGCTACGATTTATGTGAGGTATTTTAAAAAAAAATTTGGATTAATTAATTGAAGTAAATTAAAACAAGGATATAGGCTGGTTAAACTATTTTAGGGCACATTAATATATTTCCAAGATAACTACTGAAACATTTTTCTGTTATAAACAATTAATATAAACTATAAATAGAACACATGTGTGCATTTTACCTATATTGATGGAGGGTTGACTTCTTTTCCCACAGTAATTACGCATAATTATTTATAACATATATAATTGAATTCAGTCGCGATATCGACGGTTTCTAATGCAGTATCTATCCTGTAATTAATCTTCCACAGGTATGCATAAATCAGCTGTAATATTGTTAATGACGTTCACTTAAAGAGCATGCAGTGTTGTATCCTGAAGATTCATAATCATATATTAATAAATTCTGACGGCTGATGCGAATATATATACCTTAAAATAATTGTATTTAATGTGCAACATCTAATGGCATACCCCTAAGTTCATTTAAAGAATGGACTATAGATGACAAACTCGTAGACAATAACCAGGGGAGCATTTCTCTTAAATATATTGGCCTTACGTTAGTAGACAACGACTGCGTAAGTTAATAGGACTGTTACCGAGGACATGTCAGGATAAACTGGCGGCAAAATGAAATATACGCATCAGCAGATCGGGATGATTAAAGTTGGGTAAGAAATTAGGCTCATAAACCAAAAGACACGTCGAACGATATGCCGATGAAAATGAAGATGATACCAAGTGTTCGAAGAAAAATCAGATTTTCTAATCAGTCTCTTGTTGATGACAAGCGAAAAAAAAATGTAGAAAATATATATGAATGTTGCATCGAAACACTGTTTCTGATAAACACGAATGTGTTTATTTATATTATATATGTATTTATATATGCATGTATATGTTCTAAATTGCCCGGGTAATGCCAAACGAATGGCTAATCGACGATTATTATGATCTTCATAAATATGTGTTAAAGTAAAATGTCAGAAAGAATGTTATTAGAACGAAATCAATATTTACAGATAAAATTATTTACGTAAAAATAGTTTAATAGGAAAGAATTGCAAGTTTTATTTACAAGCACAAACAACGTACACATTAATCTGATCTTCAGAATCTGACGTAGTCAGGTGTAAAGGTTACTTAAAGTAACGTAGATTCTTGGGCAGAGCTTGGAAATAAACGTTTTAGTTAGTCAAAATTTGGGAGTTTGAGACAGTAAGTAATCAGGGAGGAATACGGCCCAATCAGAGTAATGGAGCCATTTACAGGAAAATGTCGAATGTAAAAGTCTGTGGCCAGCGTTTTAACTTTTCAATGGCGGAAACGTCTGAAATAAAGTTGCTGAAAATACCACCAATACTTCGAGTTGTATGAATTTTTATTTGCAGCTTTTACGGGGAAGCTTTTACTAAGCAAGACTAGAGGTGAGCAATAGAATTTCCGATTGGCCAAATGTTAAATTCCAAGTCAGTGTTATTCATCCTTTGCATTATAAAAGTTATCTATGCATATTTTTCTCATGAAGAACTGTACTTTAATGTACACGCAACGATTTCTACATAAAGCGATCACAACACAATACGATCACAGAAAAACGCAAGTATACAAACAAGTCGTATAGATGCTTGTGGCATCTATATACACATGTATATAATACCATATAGTATAGCAAGTAGACGACTCGTATATGTATATATATATATATATATATATGCTTCAAAACTATATATACATATTTCAAAGGCGTACTCGTAGTTTCATTGCATTGAATCAACCATAAAAAACTGAATGGAATGAACGCAATTCATCAGCGATTTTGAAAAGGCAAAACAACGCGAAGTAAACAGAGAAAAACAGAGTTAAACGGGCGGTAGTTTTAATCGGAGTTTCTGATCTCAAAATAGACCTAAGTAACCGACGCTAATAGATATTGTTGTGGGAAGAAAGAGCAGGATATCAGGTAAGGTAATATAGGGCGCGTATGTGTGGATAAGAGCGTGTGTGTCTACGTATGTGTAAGAGTGTGTGTGTTTGTGCGCACACGTGTATATATATACGCATATATATATATATATATATATATATATATATATATATATATATACATGTGTGTGTATGTGTCTGTGTATTTGGCTTCCTTCAGTCTTGACGGACTATGGATATCCACTGTAAGGGTGGCTGAGCGTGAAATTTGTGTTGCAAGAGTTGTGCAGTATCCACCCACGCCTCTCTTGAGTCAAGATTGTTGCATACCAGTGACAAGTTAAGGAACTGGACGACTGGAAACAGTGCCGAGATTATATATATCTCCCTGGGATGATATATATATATATACATATATATATATATATATATATATATATATATATATAAAGAGAAATACAGAAAATGATATAGGAGCAGCTTGTGAATAGGCTGCAAGAGAGTAATCAAAAGAGATACAGATATGTAGATAGTAAGATATTATATTGTTGGTTTGTAGGAAAAAGTGATGTTTTTAAGTTATTCTTGTATTATATTAAAACATGTTCGTTCATTTCATTTATCCAAGCAAAGATATTTGATTAACGAACGAACACCTGAGTTTCTTAGTTCTGGCCACTCTTAACTAGGCTGTTCGATTTATTTTTACAATCTCATTCAATAAACAACACATGGTGTAAAATAATAGAACGTCTTCTTAAGCTACCCGTAGATATTCCTGTGCAAATCCTTCTATGTTTTATGAACAATTTCTTAAATCAATTAAAAATGTGTACCATAAAATACACTTTTTTTAAATTACATTTTTCACCCCTAACAAGGAACATTGCCACTTTGGTGTAGGGGGCTACTATCAGGGGCAACAACTACTGGGGTACTTTGTAAGGATTTGGGCAGCAAGATGTCGGTTCACGTTACACTTGAACTTCTGCGCGTCAGTACAGTTGGGGAAGCAGGGACCTGGAATGGAATTCCAGAGTCTAGCGGTTATGGGGAAGAAACTATTGGAGTAAAAAGATCTTTTACATCTAGGGATCTCTACAGTGTGGGGGTGGGATTTAGCAGTCTGTCGGGTTTGTCAATGGTGGTCACGTCGTGGGGGCACAAGTGATTGCAGTACGTCAGAGCATTCACCACTAAAATACTTGTAGAAAAGGCAGAGGGATGCAACATTTCGTCGATGGGACAGAGGCTGAAGCTTAGCTGACAGTTAAGGGCCTATCAGGTTTGCGACTCTCTTTTGAACATTGTCAAGGAGCGAGAGACTAGTAGCAGATGCACTAGCCCAGATGTCGCAGCAATACTCCATACATGGGCGAATGGTTGCCGTATGGGTGTTAGTAGTTTTCTAGCACGGTAGAGAGAGCCCACCTTTCTTGCAGCGACCCTGGCAATGCCTTCAATGTAATTGTTCCAACTCATGTTTCCTGTGAACGTTAGGCCAAGGAGTTTGAAAGACGGACTCTCAGGTAAAGAGTCGTTGGCCATTGCTATTGGTGGTAGAAAGGGGTTCTTGTAATTATTGAATGAAACTAGTTTAGTCTTGGCAGCATTGAACGCAACCAACCACTTTTGTCCCCATTCCACTACAGATTGGAGGTCTTCCTCTAGTGTTTCTGCCATTTCTTTAGAAATGTGTCATTCGTATTCCTGTCGTGCCTGCCATAGAGTGTAGTGTCATCAGCATATATACCCATCTCAGAGGCAATTTTGTCGGGGAGGTCATTTATGGATATCAGGAATAATAGAGGTCCAAGGATAGAACCCTGGGGCACCCCCGCATTTATATCATATTGTTTAGATGTACGACCGTCGAGGACAACCTGGATTTTTTCTTGTCCAAGAAGGATTTAATTATGTTAAGTATTCTACCAGTGATTCCGTATGATCTAATTTTCCTAAGGAGACCCTCATGCCATACCCTGTCAAAAGCCTTAGATATATCTAGAGCTACCGCTCTGCCCTCCCCCGCTTTGTCCAGTGAATGGTATATACATTCAGAGATCACAGTTAGGATGTCTGCTGTGGAACGGGCTTGTCTAAATGTATATTGTTTGTCAGTCAGTAGTTTAGCATCTATAAGATGATGGAATAGAGCATAGTTAATTATGGTCTCAAATATTGTGGCAAAAAGTGGGAGGAGGCTAATGGGGCGATAATTTGATGGATCTGTCCTTCCATCAGAATTCTTGAATGCTGGTACAACAGAAGCAGTTTTCCAACAGCCCGGAAAACAAGCTTCATTAAGGCATTTGTTGTAGAGTTTGGAGAGAACTGGAGCTGCTTAGGCTGAGCACTTTTTTAATAGCACATCTGGGATAAGATCGGGTCCACATGCTTTTGAAGTGTCAAGGTTTTTTATGATAGCATGCACCTGAGCAGGGGTGATTTTCAGATCGTCTAGCGTTGCGTCTGTCCGCATAGGAAAGTCAGGTAGGGGTGGTTGGAAGGGTCCAGTGTGGAGTTGGAGGCAAACCGACTGGCAAGCATGTTAGCCTTCTCGCTTGCTGAGGAGACAACCTCGTGATTGTTGGTTAGTGGGGGAATAGTTGACTGCCCATTATTTACTACACTGTTGTAGATTTTCCAGAAGTTTCGATTTCCTAGTTTTTGTGTTCGATGCGCTTTTTAGTGGTTTCCGTAAATTCTATCTTTGCTGTCGCTATTTTTTCTTAACGTTATTTATAGCTTCTATATACTTCAGTCTGTTTGAACTGGACTTATGTCGGTTAAACCTATTGTATGCATGCTGCTTTTGAGTAATGGCAGTTGCACAAGTCGACGTAAACCATTGGGGAGAGTGGGGCTTACTATAAAATTTCCGCATGGGAACATGCGCTTCGATTGCAGTTTTGAACCAGTCAGTGGTCTCGTTTGCACATTGTTCAGCAGGGAGAGAAAAAATATTTCTCCATGTGGCATCTCTAATTAGTTCCCTGATGGCTTCCCAGTCAGCCTTTTTATAATATCTCGTTGTTTTGAGCAGTGGCTCTTCAGTTTTGGCTCTAGAGTTTAGGGCGATTTCAACCATTATCACTGCATGATCAGCGTTCCCGAGTGGGCTGTGGGCCTTCGTTATGCAGTCATCGGGAACTGTGGTCAAAAACATATCTAGAAGTGATGCGTGTTGTTCTTCCTGGTCAGAGAAACGGGTTGGAAACGTAACAATTTGTGATAGGGAGTGAGATATAGTGAAGCTATGAGTTGTGCTGCCCGCTGCATCTGTGTAAGGGGAGAATCCAAGCCAGTTTTTGTGGTGGACATTAAAGCCACCAAATACATGTATTTGTGCGCTAGTTTCAGATACTTTGTTTATTATGGTGCAGACCTGAGTCGAGGGAGAGCGGTAGAGAAAATAATAGTAGCTAATATTGTGTTGCATGTTTAGTCTAAAGCACATAAAGGCTTGATCATGTGTTTCTAGGTTTGTTTCTCTAGTGAAGGGAAGGGTATTACGAATGTAAACTCCAAGTCCGTGCATATGTATGTCAGAGTCCTTACGGCAGAGTGGGAGATATACAGGCATGTTAAATTAGTTAGAGGGAATGGAGGAGTGTAGGTTAGTCTCACTTAGTGCTAAGATATCCGGGTATTTGTTAAGAGAAATGCTTCAAAATCAGCTAAGTTAGTTCTAAGCCCACGGATATTTGTGAATGAGAGCCTCAAGGGAGGAGGCAAGTTGAATTTGTTTGTCCCTAATCCTGATTTAAGCTTATTTTTAGATTGTATTGTTGTCATATTTTTTTAAGAGTTTCGGTTTAGGTAAGGGGGAGCTAAACAAGGGGTTATGCAGGGTATCAGACATGCATCACAAGTAGACCATCAGCTGACCTTTCTCCAATTAGGATAGTGACCTGAGGAAAGCCCACCGGGGATGAGTGCAGGGTCCCTTTCCATGCGCATCATGGCACTACAAACAACCCGATATTATTCAACTGTTGATGGATCAGCCGCTCTAAGCGCTACCAAAGAGTTAGGGCTCCTGTACTACCAGTCGGGAACATCAGCCATGAACTGTCAATCCGGTACCCTCAACCCATTAGAAGAAGGTCAACCCAATCTAATTGCTCAGGCATGTCTCATACTCAAGCACTCCCAAATGTTCTGTTTTAGGGGTGGGGCGTGCTGGGAATGAGGAAAAACGGCGTTCGTTGCCCTAGCCAGGAAACAAGATCCACCGCTGGGTGTTTCTGTCGAATCACTGAGATAGTGTCTCTGCGCTTGACTAATAGGCAAAGAAGGAGTATGGAAGCCGGGCGATAGACAGAGCCTATCTACTCCTTAAGCAATTTAGGTTTGCAAACCGGTGAATTTGTTTGAGTCACCAGCTCTAGGAAGGTTGTCATCCAAGACTGAAGAGGCCTCTCTACCCTTTGGTTTAGTTTCACAGTTTTCTTTCTCCGGCGGAATGATCTGGGAAGACCTTTTGGGTCCATGAGCACTGAGAGGGTTTTTTCCGCGCCTAGGTTCTAATCCAGGTATTTCTGCGACCCCGCGTGGTTAGTGTTACTGGGGTAGTTTGTGGGGGTTATATCTCTGTTGATTAGTTACACTCCTCCAAGTGATTTAGGGACATGCTATTTGATGGATAAAGAGGGTGAGTGAATTCATGCAATTTAAGAGTATATGATTGTAAGAGGTCTTGTTAGGGAGGAGATCATGTGGTTTTAGTCTTACCCTTTTTTATTTAATTTATGTTAGCTTAGGTCTAGGATAATGTTACAGTGTGAGTAGGTATTAAGAATTGAGCTACAAGTTGTGCCCGGGCTATTTAAGATGGTAGGAGGGTTGAGATGTAAGTGCAATATAGTATGGATAAGACAGCAAGTTTTGAGTCATGCGTAATTAGGTGAATAGATATATGGGCAGGTTTTGAGTCATGCGTAAATTAGGTGAATAGATATATGGGCAGGTTTTCAGTAGGCGCGAATAGAGTTGAAGTTGTAGGTATTTTCATGTAAGAGTCATGGGGCATTTTGAAAAACAAGGAGTGTCGTTTTAATAACGTATTAATCGTTGCAAAACTCGAGGAGACCGTTATGTAGTGCAGATCTCTTTGTTTCTGAGTACTTTGGCTGTTAAGTACTTGCCTCTGTGTGCTTAGGCTGTTAACCCCCTTACTGGATAGGAGTGAGCTGTAATGCATGCCTGATAGGTAGAAATGTATAGATGTTTAGTGATACGATAGCAATACTCTCTACCTCTCTCGTTTTCTCTCTCACACACGCAGGCGCACACAGAGTCACACACACACACACACACAGTCACAGACACACAGACACACAGACATATATATATATATTTACATAGAGAGAGAGAGAGGAAGAGAGAGATTGGTTGATTTATAGACCAAATTTAATAGATTAAAAATTACAAGAAAAGAAACAGATAAACAGGCAAAAACAGTGGTCACATAACCGAATCTGAGATATTTTTACCCATAATTCCATTTATAAAATAAAATATGGGGAACGCTTTCTTTAATTATAATTAAAAAAAAACAGAGCCTGTAAGAGGGTAAAGTTTTTATACTAATACTTACGTAACTGGGTATTTGAGATGGTTGTTATTTTATTTTAATAACTTTCATAATTATATTTTCAGTACAATTTTTAAAATCCTATAATTATCGAATGGGTTGTTTATCAGAATAAATCACATCATGCTATGAAGGATATTTCAAACGTCCTGTACACACACACACACACACACACACGTTATCTTTTAATATATATATATATATATATATATTTATATATATATATACATACATATATATATATACAATCGGCAAAAAGAAAGTCCGCACTTGTAATTTTTTGTAATTTTTTTCCAAAACTGCTAATTAAAGCAAAATTCTTTGTAATTGTTTAAACAAATTATACCTCATTTCCTTGGCCTTTTATCCTTCTATAATTTACCTGTTCATATTTGACTTTAAATTGATATATTCTAGTGTTCACGTCAATTTAACAAATAACGTCAAATTGAGGAGGCAAAATGAAAGTCTGCACAATGGAAAATTGTTACTTAAATGTAAATTCAGGACATAAATTCCACACAAATACAACAGGAACACAACAAACTAGTTAATATTTAGTATCATAGCTTTTTTGCAATTTTTGTAGGCTGCAATCTTTTGGGAATTCCTTCAATTAGACTGCAGCAATACTCCTAGGAAAGGACACCACGCTTTTCTTTAATTATTGTCGAAAGTTCTTCCAAATTTGAAATGTTATCATTGCGTAGCTGTCGCTTGATGAAACGCCATACGTTTTCGATAAGATGGAGGTCTGGAGTTTGTGCACACCAATCCAAACACAGAATATCATGCTCTTCCATGTTTTTCTTAACAGTTCACCTCTTCTACGTAAATAAAGAAACAATAATCGAGCGGAGATCGAAATCAAAACCTAAATACGGTGAGTCAGGTCGATAAACATTTGACCAGCGTGACACAAGCTTTAAAAAGATGTATTCAAATACATTATTATTTAGTAATCTGTAATATGAACTATTCACGTATACGCATTCATGAAAGATTTATTAACCAGATAAAAATCCGATGACTCCCACGAACGTATTTTTCAATAGATACCTGTTATCAGCCCATCTCCGAAGAAATACCGACTAAATTCTTTCTATATGACTTAATATCCTATATACCAAATTTAAAATATGTGGATCAAAAATTCGTGGAGTATGTAGCTTGAGAAGTGTCCTCACACACATACCTACTTTTATAAATACTACTTTTATAAATGTACTTGCAGGTCGCCCGGCATTTCCCGGTGCGTAAAACACATCAAAATATCATATTTGAATGAATGTAGATTTTTTTAAATTGTATTAGGTAGATATTAAGCGGAAAGTTTAAAAACATGTATTATAAAAACGAAAACGAGAAACTAGGATGTGCATGCAAGTATTTTTTTTTTCGAAAGCGTTCACGAAAACAATTTCAAGTAAAAAAACAGTACTTGTGCTGAGATAGAAACCAAACCTAAAGACGGTGAGTGAAGTACGATAACAACTATGCCAACTTGACACGTATAAAAACGTGTTTTCCCACAAACTTTCCGGAACAGTTTACATATAGATAAAAATCCGATAACCTCTCGTACTAAATATTAAATTTTCACCACTTAGCAGAATTTTTTCCGAAATAAATCTGATTAAAATTTTATCTCATGGCTGAATACACGATGTACCAAATTGCAAGCATGTAGATAACAAATGCCTGAAGTATATAGATAGAGAAGTGTCCTCCCACACACATTCTCACCCACCCATATATATATATATATATATATATATATATATATATATATATATATATATATATACAAATTTAATTAAATTACAGGCGTCCAAAAGTTAAGGAACGAGGGAAATTCATTATGAAAAAATAAAGAATCCTTTCAGTATCTAGTGAAAATCCTCTTGTTTTCAATCACACTATGGCATCTTTTGTTCACATGTTATAGGTGAAATATGTTATAGGTGAAATATTATTCCAGGATGTTTTAAAACATTCCCATTAATCAACAAGGCTTTTGGGGTTTTTTTTCTGCGACCTTATCACCAATAATTTTCCAAACACTTTCAATTAGATTCAGGTCTGGGATCTTAGCTGGCCAATCCATAACGCAAATATTGGATCTATTTAGCTCTTCTAAAACTATTTTTGCTTTATGGCACGGTGCGTTGTCTTGCATAAAGATATCAGAATTAGAAAGATTAGGTACCACATGTTCTCTAATCAATTCTCTGTACATTCGGGCATTAACTTTTCCATGAATTCTCACAGTTCCTTTTGAAGATATCATGCCCCATACCATTATACTGCCACCTTCAAATTTTACTGTACTTTTAACGCGCTTAGGGGACAATCTTTCTCCATTTATTCTTCTGACATGTGGTCTTTTGTATTATCCGAAAAGATTAAATTCAGATTCATCAGTAAAATGAACCTTTTCCCATATTTTTCTTCCCAAAACGGCGAATGTTTTTCGGCGAATAACAGTCTGCCCTTTTTATTCTTAATAGAAATTAAAGGCTTTGAGCATGGACTTCTTGAAAATAATCCAGCTTTGTTTAATCTTCGTGAGATCGTTTGTCGGGAAATCTTGTGTCCAGTTTCGGATGTAAAATCTCGGGATATTGAAGTCGCAGTTGTAACGCGATCAGAACGAGATGATTGAGTGATTTTTCTATGCTCCCTTTTAGTTTTTATTCGGGGTCGGCCCGATTTTTTCTTTTCAATCAATGGTAAACCTTTTTTTCTATTTTCAATAATCCGAAAAACAACGCTTTTAGACCTTTTCAATATTTTAGCAATCTCCCCTATGGATGTTTTCATCATAATGGTCACAAATAAGCTGTTTTCCTTGTACAGATAGCCTTTTTCGAATATGCGGAGTCGACATTTAGTTGTTGTTAATAAAATTGTTAACGTTTGTATTAATTTTCTGCGTTCCTAAACTTTTAGACGCCTGTAGTTTAATTAAATTTATTTATATGTAAAAAAAACTAATATGTATTAAAATCAAAAATTAAAAAAAATATATATTTCTTTAACTACCATTATTAAACATTGGAACATTCACCAATTTTTTTTTTCTTTTCCATAGATAAAGTTAGAAGCCATTAAAAAAAAATGATTGATCGTTCCTTAACTTTTGGACGCTACTGTATATATATATATATATATATATATATATATATATATATATATATATATATATATATATATATATATAACTACTTCATTTACTCACACAAATTTAATATACGAACGTATAGATTTATGCGTAAACTTTAAGTATTTACTTCAAAAGTGCTCAATACGTAGGTAGAGCTAGTTAGTAATTTTTAAAATATATATGGCGATTAAGCTACACTGAATATTCTGCGTTTCATCCACTGTAGGATTCGTCAGGCTTATGCGCGTATTTTGTGGTTGCTTCTTGTTTTTATATATGTTGAGGATTTCTAGTTAGCCAATCAGCTTTCTAGCATCCACCACACCCCCTCCTATCAGCCAATGGGCATACATTTTATCGAACAAAGGATCTGTTTTAGAACTAGGTTAGTGGTTTAAGGTAGATCTTTTCCCTCCTTTTTTTATCTAAACAAAATCAGAAGAAAAAACTGAAATCTCCAGCAGTAGGATTTTGTATCTATTAGCAGCCTGCCCGGCAATCCTCAGTCATAAAATACGCTTAATCTATGAAGACGTGTTTGCTGAATGAATAGCTATTAGTTACGCATAGTATTCATAATACTCTCGTTCGACCTTTACATGGCAAATTATATTTCTTTTCTATTTTCACATTTTTACACCGCTTTTCCGCGGCCAAAACATAAATATAAAGTTTTGCATGGGTTGGAATACTCTGAATATTAAGTTTTATATTTGTAGATCAAACACTGAGAGAAGCACGATACTTAAACGTTTTAAAACAAATATATATATACGCATGCATAAAAATATATAGAAACAGGTTATATATATATATATATATATATATATATATATATATATATATATACATACGCATATATATAGATTATATATAGATATAGTTACAGGTTTCTATGCATACGTATATATAGAAACATGTTTGTGTTTACTATAACCTTTTTCGCAAATATCACGTAAGTATAATTTATGTTGAATATCTGTCTAAATATAATTACAGATAATAGTAAAAGGTATCACCACATAATGAAAACCGTAAAACTAATAAAAAATTAATTAAAATGAATGTTTAAAAGAATATGCAAATTAACTATATGTATTACGGAAGAATGCAATTCTATCATCAATATATATCAAAGTTGTATTTTCTTTTAAAATAAATAGAAAACGTGGTATTAAATATGACCATCAATACACGCAAAACATTAAATTCATAGAAGCATTGATTAATAGACATATGTGAAAGCATTGAAAGTTTTTTCACAAATATAAAAATACTATTAAAAAGATTAGCATAATATACTAATTCAAATAACTGATGCATCACATATAAATGGTGATTCAAATTAAAACCTAACATATCACTAAAATGGTAATTTCAAACTAAAAAATAAACGTGTATTTGGATACTATTATAAACTTAAGCAAAACATATCTATGGAAATGTTACATGCTTACAAACTTACGTAAGTACAAGTCTACCTACGAACATGTTATTTAAAACTTAAATGTAACATAAACATTTCGAATTCTATGTCAGTTTATCGCACATCGATGAAAATGGCAGCGTGTTTGGATGACAAACATGTTTATATAGATGCGTTTGCACTAGTAAAAGAAATACTCTGACAGGCATTTTGAAAGCGTCTCGCAAGCTGAAGAGAATGATGTTCGTGCAGAATTTGTGAAGCAATTTTAGGCAGAGATGGTGGAAAATAGACAAAAGAGATGTCATTTCGTCGTAGGGAAATTATATTGTCATTAGAATAGATTAAGTGCTACATTTTTTTCTGTTCTGCTCGGAAATTATAGCCGTTCGTACTGGGCAGCTGTCATTGCCACAACAAGTTTTGGCCAGAGTCAATTATCTTGTCTTCGTTTTCAATCAAACAATTTCCAACATGGCGTGTCTGACCAGACTCATCCCCTCCCCACACAGAATAAAAGCAGCAATCTTTGGTTTTTAGACTGCACCTTCAAAGCGTAATAGAAATCCGCGGGGTATATTTGTCTTTCCACAAATTGTGCTTGCCGCAGATCGAGATTGTCTCATATTATATTTTTTTAGCAAAGTATTGCTGATAATATTGATGGTGAGGACCTTTTTGAATGCTTCGGATTTGTGTAGTTTCTGACTGGAATGACCTCATTTGCCATGGATTACATTATTACTTTTGGTAAGAAATTCACATCAGAAATGCATTGTTTACAAATATATTTGATATAATTCAGATATTTCTTTTAAAAATTAATCAAAGAATTCTAAGAAAATTCTGTAAGAATGTAAGAAAGAAAAGTTGTAAGAAAATTCTGCGGAACAAAGTATAGTGCCGCCAAAAACAAAGTCCGCACTTGTCACTTTTTTTAAAACCGCAAATTTAAGCAAAATTAAATGTAATTGTTTAAAGAACCTACACCTACTTTGATTCGCTTATTATTCCTCTATAGGTTTGTCCGTTCCTATTTGACTTTTAATTGAAGTGTCTTTGTGTTCACGTCAATTTAAAAAAAAATAACTTCAAATCGAGAAAGTGAAATGAAACTCCGAAGCAAAAAATGAGTTTAAAATCAACTTAAAATACCCACCTTTTTAGCACTTATAATCGATAACTATCCATCTTTATGTATCTTAAATTGTAATTGTTGTTGTTTCCAGGATATACAACTAAACAGTTAGTCCTCGAGTCTCTCTCGTAGTGATTATAAGGCGTTCATTAATCTTCAACTTTCTAGTTTATCCAATCGCGAAATCGGCCACAGATTGAAATGTGATGCGAAAACGATACTAATCACTGTGCAAAAGCACCAAAACAACAGCAGTTTTTCAGACGCATCTAAATCTGGTTGTCTTAGAGTTACTTTTTTCAGGAAAAACACTGCTGTCAAGGTTCGCAGCCTCTGAAACAGATTCGAAACGGCTTCCCGAATCAAACAACAGTGTAATCTTGTTTAAAAGTGATCTTTTCCTACAGCTAAAAACAGCTTGAAGGAATTTAATTGCCGAGACTCTGTTACAAGACGCCAGCCAATGATTTCTGTAAAGAACAGAAAGTGCCGTCTAGATATCGTTAGATGCAATGAAGATCATGACTCTTTATATTGGTTGAACTGATTTTAGCGACAAAACTAAGTTCAATAGGTTAGGGAGTGATGGTAGGCAATAAATCCGTCTAATGAAAGACGAAGAACTTTCTCCTTGGTACACAGTTTCAACGCTGCAAGGTCGCGGAGGGTAAGTTTTAGTGTGGTACTTTATTAGTGCCAATACTCCAGTGCTTATGGTCGCTTGCAACGTCGAATTAATTTGATCAAGTACATTAATATGATGAATGAGCATTTTCTACCTCACTTCTCTTCGGAATTTGGCTGATAATCCCATCTTCATGCAAGGTAATACTCTCATTGATACAGCTGGAGATGTTCAAGAGGTGCAGTAAGACATATCCGAACATGTTTAACTGATGAGCCAAAATAGGGGCGAAACTAGAGTCTTGGATTCCGGTTTGTTGGTTGTCATGGCTGCTGTGTACTGTCATGTTGTTTGGCTGTGAAAATAATTATATAATCTCTCACATTCTGAGAAGTCTTATTACAGATTGATCGCTAAGCTTGTTGGATGGCATCATCCCAGCGAGTATAAAATTCCAACTTTTGAGACATCGACTTGGGTTATAGCATATATGCATGGCCACATCCCCTGTCTGAGACGAAATAAGTCGGTTCCATAGTCGGATTTCGCCGTAGATTTCTTGATCTGTATTATTTAATAGAGTTTGCTCTCTCTCTCTCTCTCTCTTTCTCTCTCTCCAAATATATATATATATATATATATATATATTAACTGGACAAAACAGGCAATTATATAGTCAGAGTATGTCAATTAAACAGGCAGAGTCCGGAGCTAATCATGAGAGGAGATTTAGTAAGCCAATCTGAGAGAGTCAGGCTGTAAAATTAGACTAGATATAATAACAAAAGAAAAAAAGGTCGTTCGTGCATTCGTAGAAAAAAATACTTAGTCGCTACGATGGGAAGAAATGTTATCAGTAATATATAAGTTTATCGTTATGAGTATATTCGAAGAAAAGGTGGTATCCCTTTCAAAATAGCATCCAATATACACGCGCAAGTTATACACATATATATTATTTAGTTTTTGATTGTTCTCGTTTACCAAGGCTTATCGTATGGGGCTGTAATGAACGTAAGATGCCACGGGCAAAAAAAGGGGAGACACAATGTAAATCAGAAACAAGTTAAGGTATAAAGCTTTAAGTTAAAAAATAAATGATAGAATTTATAAAGCACACACACACTATGTAAAAATAAGAACTTATGGAAAAAATGAGCCCCATGTTGAGAATGTTTTTTTTTTTAAATCACGCGATCGCGAAGCGATGCCTGCGTTCAGTCTCAAAAGACAAAGGACACCGCCTGTAGCGGTAGTTGCGCGTGTAATTGTGAGGCAAGAGTTGCGAAATCTAACCACCCCTCTCCTGAATCGGCAGTGTTTGAGTTTAGTGGTAAAGAAAAGTCCAGGAAGACTGAAAACAATGCCGACATAAGCGGACCGCACATACAGCACCTGGAAGTTCCAAATGGTCACCGATTTAGTACTGATCAAGTTCAACGTTGCTTAACTTCGATGATCCAGCAGGAACTTGTGTGTCACCGTGATTATCCTGTACATTTTTAATCACATCGTTATATAAAATATTGAAAATGTACAATTTTGTTAAAAAAGAGAGAAAAAAAAGCAATCCGTAAAAAAAACCCAGTAAATTCCACAAGAAAAAAAGGATAGATTTTCTTTATGAAAACTGTTATCGTTTTAACTTTTTTGCCGATGCTACCCGATACGGCCGTCTAGAGGTATTGTCTCCCTGAGACGAAATACACCTAACATTGGTGCCTTTTATTTTTCTACTTTTTTTTTCAAAACTTAATCAGTTCTGCTAGACCAAAAATTTAAAAAAACAAAAACACATTTTCCACCTTTTCCTACTTCTCATGTCCCTTTCTTTTTCTATCTCCTTTACTTCCTGACTCGTTTCTTTATTTAGAATGGAACAAACATTAATAATGTAACCTTTTTATCACTGCAATTGCTACCCCCATTCATGTTCTGCAGGGCAGAGAACGAAAATGATAAAATCCACTATAAAACAACCAAATCAAATCCTACAAACTAGCGAGTGAAGATCCAAAAAGCTTGAGGAATAACACCCTTCTAGACCATGACTGAATGCATCATGAATACTATCTCCAATTTAACTGGGTTTAGTATTAAATGAACCGAAAACAATAAAACTAAACTTAAATTAAATTGTTTTGGTTAGACTACCGATGTTACACACAAAATTCATGGCGTGTTCTTTGGTGGGTGTGTATTGTTTAAATATATAACATTTCAAGACTATGAGCCTTGAAAAATTGGGATATTGTCTACATGTACATTTAAGCTGTAGAACAACATTTAAAAAATGGCAATTCTATTTTGTTGCGGTATGTGGAAAGTGTATGTTTCCAGTTGGAATGTTTTTTTTTGTGAAAGATGGCGACATGCTTAAGTGTTATTTGACTTTAATGAATAAAAAATGTTTTCTTGGATATCCGACATGTATTTGTGAGTTTTTGTCCGTTTCTGTTGTGTTTTATTGGAGTGAACGCAAAAAAAAAAATTAATGAAGGAAAAAGAAACAAAAAAAAAACTGATCATCAAAATATTCGTTTCCCGGAAAACGCTGAGTGATTAAATTGAATATAATGTTGTTGCGATCGTTTATCTTTATTTAATAGAAACTAATTCAATAAAAAAAGAATGCATTGATAAACATTTTTCAATATAAAAACGAATGTGCGGGGGACATATTTACAGTTAGCAAATGGCGAGGGATATCATATAAAAAAGAGGAACTAGCGTGCAAGAAATAAACAAGTGCAATCCATAATAAACAAATGTGATGTGCAGAACATAACTTCGTCGTAATGATTATCTTCGATGGAAAGGTGTTTTAACATTTCGGAACACGACAACAAATATATATATATATATATATATATATATATATATATATATATATATATATATATATATATATAGAGAGAGAGAGAGAGAGAGAGAGAGAGAGAATGGCTGTCCATTCACGTGAAATCACCGTTTTCTTCACCATGTTCCCGCTGCTTCACTTTTTGTTATCAAGTAAGATCTTTGACTTACTTGGAGTTTCATCAAATACTTTTGTATGCAAAATTCGATCCCGCATTTTGCTAATTTCTACCCTCTGATGAGAAGGAAAGTATTTCTTCGAAACTCCGTGGGTTAAGGACTATCCACTTATTAAGTGTTTCCTTTTCAACTTCAATATGTTTTTAACTCAACGTGTTTTTAACGTTTCATTAACTATTTGCTCTTATATATATATATATATATATATATATATATATATGTATATATATGTGTGTTTGTGCGTGTGTGTGTGTGTGAATATCCCTACAACTTATGTCCACGATAGTAGCCTCCTACATCAAAGTGGAGCTGTGCTCTGTTTGGGGTGGAAATTATATATATAGATATTATGGAGGGATATGAGTAGCAAGATGTTTGTTCACATTACACTTGAACTTCTGAATGTCAGTACAGTTGGGAAAGCAGAATCCCGGAAGGGATTTCTAAAATCTAGCAGATCTATTTAAAAAAATACTATTGGCTTTCTTACCCCTATAGATCTCTACTATGAAGGGGTGGGATTTAGCTGCTTGTCGGGCTTGTCGCGGGTATTTACATCGAGGGGGTAAACGTACTTGTAGTTCGTCAAGACATTCGCATTAAAATACTTGTAGATCAGACAAAAGAATGCAACATTTCCTCGATGGCACAGAGGCTGAAGCTTAGACACTTTCCGGCGTAGATAGTTTACTCGCATGGTAGGGAGAGCCCATATTCTTTGCAGCAATCTTAGCAATACTCTCAATGTATCTGCTCCAACTCAGTCCGAGGAGTTTAAAAAGAACTTTCAGGCAATGTGTGTTGAGCCATTAGTATTGGTCGTAGAGAAGTGTCCTTGTAATTATTGAAGGAACGGAGCTTAGTCTTGGCGGCATTAACTGTGAACATCCATTTTTTCCCCCATTCCACTACAGATTGGGGATCTTCTACTAGTGTTTCTGTCATTTCCTTAGATATGTGTTCATTTGTCTTCCATTCGTGCCTGTTATAGAGCGTGGTGCCATCAGCCAAATATACCAATCTCAGAGAGAATTTTATCAGGAAAATAATTTATGAATATTATAAAAATAAAGATCAAAATATAGATCCCTGAGGTACTCTCACATTTATATCATACTAGTATGAGTACCGGGCGTTGCCTGGGTTGACAAGAAATCAATCATTTGAGCATGGGAAATGTGAATACCCGCACAACAATTCCAAAAATAAAAAAAACAGATAAAAAACAAAAACAAAACAAAAAAATGTAATCGCCCCCAGAAAGAAGTACGTGATACCCTCTCCACAGTCGGCAGAAGGGATACAAAGAGAAGAAACTATTCTTCCAATATTGAGCACTGGAAAGAAAACTCCCCACAAAATAATTAATGAAAAATAAATCATTACAACTTTTGCTTGAATAAAAATAGCAATGAATGGCCGTGCGATCCCAAAATAAAAATATATAGCCAAGTAGGCAGAACCCCTAAAAAATGAAGATTTACCAAAAATTAATTCCAAAAACAATTAAAGGATTTTTTTGCCATTTTATGTTTGTAATATTTACCTCCCCCAATGTAATTTGTACAAATTGGGGGTTCGCTTTTATTTTGAATTTGTTAGGTGACAGTACAGTATGGTCTCATAAAAATTATTAAATTTATCGTTATTTTATCTTTCAAATGTAATCCCCCCACAAAAGAAAAAGAAATTGTATTTGTAATCTCCCCCCCCCTCCGATCGCCAAACTTGAAAAATGCTAGAACTGATATGTCTCGTTGAACGCTTTGTGGCCAAAAAGTTGGTGCCATTTCCCGTTAAATATATATCGAAAATCGATCCCCTTTCTCTTAAATACTATTTTTTCAGAATTTTTCTTTCATATTATTTATAAAGGCTGTTTAAACGTACTAGGCCTCAAAAAAGTATATTTTCACTGTTTTAGGGGGTAAACGACGCTGGGTCACGTCGTAAAGATTTACCTTTTGTAATTAGAAAATTAAGTTTGTAATTGATGGGAATAACGTGAAAAAAGTTTAAATCTTTATTTTTGTTTTTAGATGTTTTACAACGATGGCTCATATCGGAAAAATTTACAGATTTCTCTATAGTCGTTTAAGAATAATAAAAACAAACAAATGAAATCTTTTCAGTTTTTTGTAAGTGTTTTTTTATTTGTTTGACTACTAAAAAAATATAAAAGGCCAACATTTTTATATATACTTGGAATTATCTTTCAAGGTAGAAATTTGTTGAGATTACCAAATAATTTTATTTTGTGATTGTTTTTTTTTCTTGATGTTCCAAAGGGGCAAATAACTCATAAAAAGGGGTTATTTAATGTCAGCTTGGAAACTATATTCATGTCTATTAGTTTCAGGAGAGAGAATTTTTACTTACATAATACAGTATAATATATTAGGACAAAAAAAGGACATAGTTTTTGGTATAGCTTACGAGTAAAAAAAAAACAACATCCCAAACAATAAAAGGCAGTCGTCTTGAAGTTAATTGGTCTATTGGATATAAGTGGATATGCAATGAATAGCAAGCTAGCAGCGGCATTTGTTTAGTAATGGGTGAAACAATTCGTACATAGCGAGTCGTAGTTCGTAATTCTAGTCAAGAATTAAGGTCAGGCACAAAGCATATCAGCATGTAACTGATATTATAACTGCGTATATCTAACTTTGATCTCATTGGCGAAAACTAAGTACATTTCGGAACAGGTATTACTGAGAGTAAGATATAAACTATCGAAGATCCAGGATTTGATAGCAAGAGAGCCATATTCGATGGGTTGCAACTATACACGTAGGAAGTGTAACATTATGTCAGATGTCAGACAAACAAAGCTATTCGCATTTTTATAAACAAGTGACTACACTACAAACCGTTGTAATGATGTATTGTATTTATAGACATCCACAAAAATATTTATATATTCTAAAAGCATCTACTATATATATATATATATATATATATATATATATATATATATATATATATATATATATATATATATATAAGGAAGATCAGCTTGATTGCTTGAATAATTGGAGAATATTTTGATCCGGGGTAGAATGCTCCATCCCCAGAAAAAAAAAAACAAAGCGAAAAAACAATTAAAACAAAAGAGGAGAAAAACAATCAATAGCGATGGTCTCACCTCCAATAAACAAGGGTAGGGGAGGAACGCACACATCAAAACTTTATGAACATTTAGAAATATTTCCACTTCTTAGAAACAGTTTATTAAAATGGTCAGTAAAACTCCTATTAAACATATTAAATACAGTTTAATATTTTACATTTTGAATAGATTTTGAATACTTTCTGATGTGGTCGCTTAACAGAACGTCCGAACCCCGTTAAAAATTATTCCAATGCCTGCAAAAACTTTTACAATTATTTAAATAATTAAAGAAAAAGAAAATGAAAATATGAAATAATAAAATATGTTTAAAAAACATAACAATTGTTGGCGACCCTACTCATTTAAATATGCATTTTGCTCGTTGGAATCTCTTAATCCATTATATATATATATATATATATATATATATATATATATATATATATATATATATATATATATATATATATATGAACAAATGATTAATAAAACATGTTAAAAGACATATTGAAAAAGAGTTAAAAACATATTTAATTTTAAAAAGGAAGCACAAGATAAGTGGATAGTCCTTAATCCGCGGAGTTTCGAAGAAATACTCTCCTTCTCATCAGACGGCAGGAATTAGCAAAAGCGGGCCCCATATATATATCTATATATATATATATATATATATATATATATATATATATGGGGGGGACGCTGCTAGTAAACTACTTGTATTGACACGTATATGCACACCAATACATTATATAGATAAAAGGAAACACCTCTGCTAGACATACGAAAGAATGAAGGAATGGTGAACATTAGAAACACACTGCTATAAATATACCATCCGCCTGTAATTCACACAGATATTTAACAGGTATTTATGAATTTATTTCTCAGTTAAATAAGGAAATATATCATATAGAAACATTTTTATAAAAACCCTCATATCTAAGCATTTCCATGTCTAATGGGATCTTTGGAAGAGAACAGGAGGAAGGGGCTTGATCACCGATACAGGATATATATATAGAGAGAAATAAATGATCATGAAAAATAACAGAACAAATAATATAAAATTTATATAACATTAATGCTAAAATGGAGGCTGGGGATTAATTAAAATCGAGTGTAGTTTTAAAAAAGATGCATTTGTTAGGTAATGGATGGTAGTAAATCGAGAAAAGTGTCAACAGAGATATATGATAATATGGAACCTATAATAATTATAATAATAATAATAATAATAATAATAATAATAATAATAATAATAATAATAATAATAATAATAATAACAATAATAATAGTAATTATAATAATAATGATAATAATAATGATAATAATAATAATGATAATACTAATAATGATAATAATAATGATAATGATAATAATGATAATGTTAATAATAATGATAATAATAATTATAATAATAGTGATAATGATAATAATGATAATAATAATGATAATAATAATGATAATAATAATGATAATAATAATGATTATAATGATGATAATAATGATAATAAAAATGACAATGGTAATGATAATAATGATAATGATAATAATATTAATAATGATAATAATAATAATGATAATAATAATAATAATAATAATAATAATAATAATAATAATAATAATAATAATAATAAGATTCTTTTTTAGGTAATGAATGGTAGTAATGATAATATGGAACCTATAATAATGATTATGATAATAATAATAATAATAAAAAATAATAATAATGATAATGATAATAATAATAATTATAATATTAATAATAATAACAATAATAATAATGATAATAACAATGATAATAATGATAATAAGAATAATGATAATATTAATAATAATAATGATAATAATATAGTAATAATAATGATAATAATTGTAATAATAATGATAATAATAATGATAATAATAATAAAATAATAATGATAATAATAATAATAATGATAATAATAATAATGATAATATTAATAATAATAATGATAATAATATAGTAATAATAATGATAATAATGGTAATAATAATGATAATAATAATGATAATGATAATAAAATAATAATGATAATGATAATAATAATAATAATAATAATAATAATAATAATAATAATAATAATAATAATAATAATAATAATAATAATAATAATAATAATAATAATAATAATAACATAGTGTAATAGATAGAGCAATTGAGATAAATCCAAATATGGATACAGAAGCAGTATAAAATTATACAAGAACATATAAAACATTTCATGCGCATGGCTGCATACGATTATATAACAAGTTCATCACTATCATATGCCTATTTAGCAAATGGTAAAGAAGGGCATATACTTTTTAGGCAGTAGTGCAAGACACAATGGATGCTTCATACATTTAGTATATCTTTTAAAACTTTGTTTCGCGGTGTTCGTGTACTAATACTGCGATGTTTACGCGTGTGGAGTAATTCAAGGCTTATTGATAGCATATATGTGAAAGCCAAATATGATTAAGATATTGTAGAGAAGAGAAGTGAATGGATAAATGTAAGGACGCAGAAAATGGAATAGTTGTGGAGGAGTAGCAGTTTACTGCGACGGATATGGAGTTCAATAAAGAGATTAATCATATTTGAATATATATATATATATATATATATATATATATATATATATATATATATATATATACCTTCGTTCTCACAGAAAATAGTAATTGATGCATCTTGATCACATCTACACATGTGTATATGTATGTGTGTATAAGTGTATATATGTGTATATAATTAAAAATAATTCAAAAATACATGAAAATGAATGAGTAATCAACAATAAAGCAAGGGAAAGATGGTCTTCTTCTGTCAAGAAGTGACAATCACCATATATATATATATATATATATATATATATATATATCATTTCATGATGTGAAACGGTTAAATTTCAAATCGAGAATTTTTATTATATGCAAAAAAGGATACATTTCAATAAGTATATTTCCTTAATCTATATGTGTTCGATGTTTATCCATCTGCTCAGAGGAAAAGAATAGGACATAATTTGCTGAATGTAATAACCCTTGAAAATCATAATTAAAAGTTTGTAAAGTTATTATACCATAGAGTAAGGGAAATTATATATTGATTTACAATAAAAAGCATATTGAACTTCATATCCAAATTGGATGTTAAATACTGAATTGAGAGTATTTTCTAGCAGGGATGTAAACGGATCCAATGTGTATCGTAAATCTTCCAAGGCACAAGGTAACAATCCGAAGAAGACATGATTCTTTATTTTCTTCTTTGGTTCGCTGAGATATCTGGTAAAAATATCAGTGTGCTGAACATGTTTTTTAATAAATATATAAGTTTCATAGTTTTTTGTATATATAAGTTTCATAATCTATTTTAAGTGAATTTATGCATGAAAACACAAATTGTCAGAGACAGATAAAACAAAATGAAATAAATGAAAGCAAAAATAGGCATTAAAATATATTGTTTTGATTAAAACTATGTTTACGAATCATATTTATAAATCAGCACACGTGAAAACAATAATCGAATGGAATTCATTTTCTAAAATTTGAAAAGTTGGCAGTGGGAGAATCGAATTTGAATGGATGAAGAAAAAGAGGTCACGAAAAAGGAAGAAGGAGAGATAGGAAAAAGCGGGGGAAGAAAAATAAAAAAAGACAAAGAGAGATATAACAATGAAACTTATTAGGCCGCAAAAACTAAAAATATAGGTTCAGAGACAGAGGCATGAGAAAAAGAGGAATACGAAAATCAAGCAATGCCATAAGGAACTTGAAAAGAAAACAAAGGCAAGATAAAGTTCTAACGCTGTATTTTTCCTGCTGAAATATTAGTAACCTAAAAAAATTTTATGTCTAATGTATAAAACCCCCAACTTTTAAAAGTATTAACAATAACATTTTGATGATCATATTTAATCGAAAATGTTGGGTTAGAGATATCTGTGGAAATATTACATGTAATAAGAAGGCGTATGAGATAAATATGTTATAATGATAATAATAATAATAATAATAATAATAATAATTTTAATATTAATAAAATATTAATAACAATTACAACAATGGTAATAGCATTATTAAAACAATAATAATATTAATAAGTGTCATATTAACAAATTGTAATCATAAAAACATAATAAAATAAAGTAATTATAAAATAAAACTGCTACTATTATTATTATTATTATTATTATTATTATTATCATCAGTATTACTACTACAAGTAATAATACTAATGAAGGCTAGATAAAATTAATAAAATAGAGTAATGTAAAAATAATATAATATCTTATATAATATAAAATAAAATAAGCCAACGAAAACAGTACACTGCTAGTACCAAGGGATGACGCATTTTCAAGTATTATGAGTTTATTTTCAAATATGTAAAGTGGAAAAATAATTATCAGTGGGTATACGTGAGCTATTTGTGAGTATGAACATTCAGATGTATAAAAGTATTAATCAAGGGGTGTTAAAACAATTTTGAAATAGTAGTCACGCAAGTTCCTAGAAGTGAAAATTGCGTGTTGAGACTAAAATTATAATATGTAAATGCGTGTGTGGTAAGTTACTACATCGTATGAAAATAGAAAGTTAAATAGAACATTCTTATTTAAAGAAATATATCCAAAAAGATCTATAATTTTGTTTTTGGTTAAAAAGTAATGAGTAGTGTTAAAATAACACACAGTTAAATGGCTACGGATAATCTATGTTATTTTAAGTTGGTTGTATTAAAATTTTTTCTTGTGTTTTCACCTAGCAATTAATTCATTCTTGGAATTTATAATAGACTTAGGGAAAGTGATAATATTAACTGCTTCGGAGGTACAAATATTACAAAATTTGTCTCCTGGATTGTATGATCTACCTTTTTCAGTATTCTCATATAATTGAATAGTGAGTCTTTGTCCCCTAGGTTATTAACTTATGTAGTTAAAGATTTACTATTATTATTATATTGAGACTTTTCATTTTTGAAGGAACGCATGTGGTTTGAAATTCTTACTTTTATTAAGTTTAAGGTTGAACCAATATAAGTGAATGTGTTTAATGTATTACATTTGTTCAGTAATTTATACAACACATGATCTTATGTTGAGGAATTGAGTTGAATGAAGTTCTGAAATTTACAAGGCGAGTGCTGGCTAATGTTCTGCGGGTAAATATTGGGAATAATGTTATTATTAGATTTGCTATTTTGGTTGTTGTTGTTTTTGTTGTAGTTGTTGTTGTTCTTGTTGTTAGATCCTTGACTACATGCATCTGTGCACGAAATGTTTGGATTAGAATCATTATTTGTTCTGTAGAATTGGTATTTCCATGTTTCATCAATTGCGTAACTGTGCAAGCGTATACGTCTTTGTGCATGCGTATACGTCTTTGTACACGTTTTTGTGCATGCAGTCGTTATTTAGAGGGCATTCATTTTTATTTTGGCAATTACATTTATTACTAGGAACTAAATTATGGGGAAGATGTTGAGCTTTTTTTAATTTTCATATTATTTGTTAAAATTATTGGCTGGACTGCATTTGGCATTGTAAAGTATGAAAATGTTATAGTTTTTTTTTAGAGGGGGGTATTGTGCTGTACTTATGTTGTTATAAAAAGATTTTTCTACTATTTTGAAGAATTCCTTGGGCTTGTTCGTTTTACATCAGAGATGTATGGTGGATTGAACCAAATAGCTTTCTTACGCCTTATTCTTCTATTTTTTATTGTTTTTTTGTTTGGAATTGTATAGGCGGTTTCTCGCGATGCGATTATTATTTTTAGGGATATGTTTTCTTGTTTTGTTGATATTAGCTTTTATTGTCATACTGAGGGTAATTACTGGATTTCACTTTTTCACTAGAAGGTTGTTTAGTGATATTCTATGCATTCTTTATATCCCGAGTTCCTTAAAGCATTGTTGTAAAATGTCGATACTTGGTCAACCATTTTTTGTCAGCTGATAGATTCGCTGTCCTTTTGTAATAGAAGGAACTATTATTTCTCATAGTGATTAGATTGTGTGTGCAAGTAAAATATGTTTTGATTTGGCTTATGGTAAGTGGTAGGATATTCAGAATATAGATTCAAGTAGATATCTAAAAATTCGGATGTTTTATTATTTGGGACAACTTCAATATTTATGCCCAATTTTATGAAAAATTCGTGTAGTCTTTTAATCGTGTTATCGTATTGTCTAGGCATGGGGGTACGGATAATGCGTCATATCTGTAGATCCTTCCTTGTAGATTTTTGAATTTTATATTTATTTCTTTTAATAGGAAAAGTCCCACTCAGTCAGTGACTTGTAATGTAACAATTTCACATCAGAAAATGTAAAATCATAAATTAGGATTTATTTGCTCTATCTGGTATATTGAGCATTCTTTATTTAGCTAGGATTGGCTTTATAAAATATTACAACCATTAATATTTTGTAAGACCGATAATCACTAGATTTACATACGAGTAGATATATTGCATTATATATATATATATAATATAAAGGTGAATGGTTCTGTGTGTATGTGTGTGTGCCTGGTCACGAATAAGTTCCTATTTTGTTGACTCTTCTAAAAAACTGATTGCATATAATTATAGAAGATGTATCGAGACACAGGAATTGGTATGTTTGATCTGGCAGAAAGGTGGTTCATTAAAATTGTGGGATCTGCGTTCGCGCCTGGTTCCCAAAGTATGGAAATAAAAAATTAAAAAATTAAAAAAAATTACAAGTGTTTTTGATATAGATGTACATAAGAATACTTTGATAAGTATGTTTTAACTTAAATAGGGATGGTATAATAAAATTGTAGGGTCTGCGTTCGCGTCTGGATTCCATAGAATGGAAATAGGCACAAACTTTAATAATGACTTTTCATATCTATCTGCGTAAGTATACTTTAATAATTATGTTTCCGTTTGAAGAAATATGGTATAATAAAATTATGGGGTGTTCGTTCGCGCCTGACATCCATAGAATGGAAATATGTAACAAAGTTTAAGAAGGTTTATTAATATAGATCCACAGAATATTGTGATAAGTGTTTCAGTGTGAACAGGTATGGTATAATAAATTATGGGGTTTATCTATTTTATTTTTACTTTCATCATATTTTGCCTTGGTTTTGATACCCCCAAATTCAACCCAAATTTACAACCCTTCCTTTTCATAACCTATCATACTTTCATAAACCAGAGTCGATTTTCTGTAGGCTGTTTTTGAACCCAGTCAACGACGGGTACTTTTGCTAGTATATATATATATATATATATATATATATATATGTGTGTGTGTGTGTGTGGGTGGGTGTGAGAGTGGGGGGTGGGGGGGTGTTTCCGTTTAAGATTTTATGGCATTGATCGTCCAAGACGATATGAATTATATAGCTGTCGCGTAAATGCTGCGTAGATAGCAAAACTGTGATTCTTAGTGGTGCTATTATTATCAGTATGAACTTTTTAAGGAGTAACTAAGATGGTGCATGACGTTTTTCCTTCAATTATACTCACAGTAAATAATGGGAATGTTATTTTAATGTAGCACCTTTTTCTTCAGGCGACTTGAATTGACTAAGTATAAATAGTGTGTGTAATCCTTTTTATTGTGCTAGCATAAATGCACATATACGAATATTTATTTTATTTTGATTGAAATATATATATATATATATATACATACATATATATAAATATTTATATACATATCTGTATATATATATATATATTCAAATGGATATATATGTATATACTTGCATACTTATATATGGATATATATATATATATATATATATAGATGCATACTTATATGTGTATATATACATAGATACGTATATGTTGTATTTATACACACATATATATATATATATATATATATATATATACATGCATGAATAGACGCACACACACAACACACACATATATAATATATATATATTATATATATATGTATGTATATATATATATTATTTGGGTTAAACAGTAACATATGAGCGCTACAAATAGCCATCTGTTTCAGTCAAAGAGGCTTCATCAGGCGACCTGGAACCTCTCGACGCCAAAAAGAAAAATATAGCTTCTCAAACCAGAATATATATATAAAGAATAACAGTATAGTTGCATTTCATATTTTTCAACAGCTCATTTATTTGTTAAAATGTTGGTGTACATTTTTACAGATCTCTTTTTATGATGCTGAAACAAATGATTTTTATTATGTCAATGTTGTCTCTTTTCGTACATATACTTTTCAGAAAATTTCGAAATGATTACCTTAGAATAAATTCATGACTATATAATTTGCAAGTAGAAAAAAGTTAAATAAAAACTCAACTTCCTTCCTTCGACGAAATTTTTTATTAACCTTACAATTAGAGGATCTTAAATTCTATTAAATTCAAAGCTTGGTCCGCTTCTACTTTTTTTCTTTGGCATATACGCCGCTTCGTTGAGTCGCCTGACTTTACATCTTGCATCCTTGTAAATTATTTTTACCTCGTTCCACAAAGAGAATTATTTCCTTTTTTCTTTAGATATATGATCAGCTAGTCCCGAATTTTCGACCTCCCCCAGTGTAACGGATTTATGGTGTTCTTCTTGCTTTGTCTTTAGGGAGCAGTATAATTTACTGCATTTACATTGAATTTTATATACGCAGGTCTCTGTCATAAGCTTTGCTGTCGGGGGCTTGACTCATACTAGCTGTGTTTTGAGTGTCTAACTATACTTACATATTGCTCTGATGTCATATGGGCTGCATTTTTTTATTTTTTCAAATAGGCTTTTTATGCATTGTGTGCAAACAGTAGCATGCTTTATATTTACATTGTAATTTCTAATATTATAAACAACAAAAAAATAGATATATCCTTGATTGGTTTTCATTATTAACATTTAAAAAAACTTCCCTGTATAAAATATCTGCATACTAATTATGTAGACATTTTCGATGGATAATCCGAATCGTTTATCAAAATGCAACAAAATAATTTAGAGTTTTTGAAAAACAAAAATGAATATTTTGGGGAAACGCTTATTAAAGCCTTATATAACAATGACGTACTAAAATAATAGAATAAACGACACGGATACGTCCTGTCATAACAAGTTAGTGGCAGCGTACACACTGTTATTCCTTACCTTTATATACTAAAGAAAAATAATATTTCAAATAAATATGAATGGTCGAACACAATCCTATTCAGAAAAAGCGTGAATCCATACGCCAAACAATGAAATACGCCCGGAATTTAAAACCGCGCGATCTAAATTGCTTACGGGTTACAATTTTTTGCCTCGTCCATTATGAATAAGTATACACCTTAAATAATTTTCAATTATATACTCAGTAATTTCTGTACTTTAAATGCTTTAACTCTTATGAGCCCAACACTTATAAATAACAAGCACATTATTTCGTGAACCTGAAGTCAACATTTCCACACCAAAATAAAACACCAATCTGAAATATACAAAGTGAACACTATTTCAAATTGATGCGTTTCAGATAAGAATATGGTTTGAAATAGATCCGAAAAAATGATAGAGAAACCTATAATAAATAGTAAAAGAGGTGTCTATGCATTCCATTTGTAGCTTATGGTTTACGGAAAAAATGTTCAACTAATATTTAAACACAATGCGTCGATTTACTCTGCGATTTTAACAATAGAGATGTTTTTCTAACTAAATATTTTCAGTTCTAGCGAGCAATGGGCTAACGTTTTTCTTAAAGATTATTAGCGCATCGATCAATGTCCTTCATCTGAACAGCGACAATATTAAGCCTAATTAAATATTGATGGTATTATACTACGAAAAGAAAGAAATTGAAAGACAAACAACACTTGAAAAACATCATTTTCAAAAACAACGCACAAGTATAAAAAAGGAAAGAGAACATCTCCCTGAAATAAAAAAAAGAAAAGCACGTGAAAAAACAACAGTAAAACACAAACACAATACAACGAGAATAAAGGAAAATTCCATTATATTTGAAGATGTTTCAGAGACAAAATAAATGAATTAAATTGCTGGCATGCGCATACAGTTTCTTTGTGGATAGTCTATCTAATTAGTCTTGGAATTTCAAATTCAAGTTTAGAATGAGCAAAAATAATAAAATGTAATGCATTATGAATTACAAGTTTCGTATTTTTGGAGCTACTGTTTTTTTGGGGGGTGGGGGGTAGACTGTTATTTTTTATGACTTTTCATTCGATGTAATTTTCGAACTCATTCAGCTGAGGATTGGCGGAATCGCCATGTTTAAATCGGAAATCCGTTCGGAATGTACAAGGGGTTAATGTTTCTCTCCCTTCGTTAACTATGACAAGGATACTCCTTAGGCAGTTCGTTAGTCAATTCTTAGCATACACTGCAGTGAATGTCTAATTACCACATTATGAGATGTTGTTACTTAGAAGAAATTTTATCTGGCAATCGCTGTCACATTTTTGTTGTTGATGTTGTTGTTATTATTATTTTTATAATAATAATAACAATAATAATAATAATAATAATAATAATAATAATAAAAATAAAATTAATAATAATAATAATAATAATAATAATAATAATAATAATAATAATAA